>NC_134419.1:922500-1230000 GCF_030867145.1 Opisthocomus hoazin | reverse complement strand
CAGTTACCCGTGAGAATAGTTTTCTGGAAAATTTTTGTGTGCTCTTCAAATGTAGGCTGACAAATTATTGAAGTTGAAGGTCGTTTACTTTAGGGATGTGGTTTAGTGGTGGGTGGACTTGGCATTGCTGGGTTAATGGCTGGACTTGATGTTCTTAAAGGTCTTTTCCAACCTGAACTATTCTAAGATTCTATGTTATTCTATGGGTCTTAGTTACTACCAAAAAAAAAAAAGAAAGAAAAAAAAAATCCTTCCTTTAAGAAATCTTTGTATTTTAAGCTTCGTTCTCAAAGAACTCAGAAGATACAAATCTCTGAGTTGGAGACATAGAAGAAACAAAAGAGTCTTCCTCAAAGGCATGACACGTAATGCCTTACAAAGTTCTGAGCTTTGGGAGAAAAGGAATGAATGAGAAGGGAAAAAAGGATTATTTTCAGTATGTTTTGATTTTAGCCGCTTATGATTCAGTGCTCTGTATATTAACGGTAGATACCTGGAGGTGATAGACTCAGTGTGGGTACTTCTAGAGATTAATATCCGCATCAGACTAATACAGGTAAAGTGAAGCCATTTCTTTTTACCTGGGAGAGATAGACATGATTGTGTATAAATCTTGTGGAAAACCAGCACATAATCCTTTTCGAAAACACTCACTAAGGAGGAAAATAAAAAGTCTTGCTGTCCAAGGTGAACGCAGTGGCAGACGGCGTCGAGAGGTGCGGCACCGGCGGGCTGCCCCGTGTCCGAGCGGGCAGTTCTGTGCCCGCGGCGCGGCCGAGACCCCGGGCAGGGACCCCGGCGTCGCTGCTGCAGCAGCACAGTGTGTGCCAGCGCTGGGCGTGGGGGCCCACACGGCCCCGCACGCAGCCCCGGCGTCGGTCTGCCGGCTCGCGCTGCCCGGCACGCAGCCCCGCGGTGCCTCGGAGGTGGCGAGCTCCGCGCCGGAGATGGGGCTTACCAACGCGCCGTTCCACCGAAGAGACGGGCCTGGTAGCGAGCTGTTCCGCCTCACGTCTGAAGAAGCGTGGTGGTCTCCTAAGTGACCATCTCGTAATAAAGAAAAGCCCCTTCCTGGGCACCTAAAGGTACAAGCACGGTACAACGCCTGATGTGCCGGATGAGCAGGTGACACCAAACTGGGAGGTGTGGTAGCTACACCAGAAGGCTGTGCTGCCATTCAGCGTGACCTGGACAGGCTGGAAAGCTGGGCAGAGAGGAACCTGATGAGGTTCAACAAAGGCAAATGCAGGGTCCTGCACCTGGGGAGGAACAACCTCATGTACCAGTACAGGCTTGGGGTGGACCTGCTGGAGAGCAGCTCTGCGGGGAGGGACCTGGGTGTCCTGGTGGACGGCAGGGTGACCATGAGCCAGCAGTGTGCCCTGGCTGCCAAGAAAGCCAATGGGATCCTGGGGTGCATCAAGAAGAGTGTGGGCAGCAGGATGAGGGAGGTTCTCCTTCCCCTCTACACTGCCCTAGTGAGGCCTCATCTAGAGTACTGTGTCCAGTTCTGGGCTCCCCAGTTCAAGAAAGATGAAGAGCTACTGGAGAGAGTCCAGCGGAGGGCTACGAGGATGATGAGGGGACTGGAACATCTCCCTTACGAGAAGAGGTTGAGGGAACTGGGCTTGTTCAGCCTGGAGAAGAGAAGGCTGCGAGGGGACCTAATAAATGCTTACAAGTATCTGAAGGGTGGGGGTCAGGAGGATGGGGCCAAGCTCTTTTCAGTGGTGCCCAGTGACAGGACAAGGGGCAGTGGGCACAAACTGAGGCACAGGAAGTTCCGTCTGAACATGAGGAAGAACTTCTTCCCTCTGAGGGTGATGGAGCCCTGGCCCAGGCTGCCCAGGGAGGCTGTGGAGTCTCCTTCTCTGGAGATATTCCAGCCCCGCCTGGACAAGGTCCTGTGCAGCCTGCTGTAGGTGACCCTGCTTGGGCAGGAGGGTTGGACTAGATGACCCACAGAGGTCCCTTCCAACCCCTACTATTCTGTGATTCTGTGATTCTGTCTAGTGGATGAACACAGCTTATAGGAACTTATCACAGAAATAACAACACGTAACACTTCTACAGCATATTCCCCTGCAGAGCTTGGAGCAGTACGCAGAGCAAGGTGAGCCCGAGTGTCTCTTCACTCGCTTGCTCTCAAGGCAGTGCCTTCCAGGTCTGTTGGTTCCTAACGCCGTGCTGTAAAGAGACCACAGTTACTGCTCAGCAGTTTCAGATTTACTTCACGCGATCTGAGAGGTATTGGATAGAATCGCCTGGAGCATAAATCATGATGGAATTGGAATTTGTAGATTTATAGTTGTCTAGGACAGACAGTAAAAGATGCTCCAGTGAAAGATGTCCGTGTCCTTAGCAGGAGGGTTGGACTAGATCATCTTTAAAGGTCTCTTCCAACCCAAACCGTTCTATGATTCTGTGATTCCAAGGCTAACATAGGATGAGAAAAGGGTTTTTCTGAAGAAAATCCACCCTCCTTTCTGGAATGCCCAGGCAGATCCTCAGAAGATACCTACTTAGCCACAAGCTAACTAAGCTCTGAACTCATCACCCAGCTCACTTCATAAGAATGTTATCATTAAACCGCTGCTTTTAATGTTTAATAAAAAGGTGTTTATAAATTGCTGTAACAACATTGTTTACTGTTTGCATTACGTCTCTCAACCCGGCTCATTAGCTGTCATTAGAAGCAGTTTACAGCGTGCATTCTGCACGTGGAAGTGCTGAGTAACAATCTGCATTCAGTCCCCTGCCAACTTCTGCTGCTCCCTTCCACCTTCCCCTTCTTTCTGACTACAGGAAGGGAACACAAGGAGCTGTGAGCGCTCAGAATATTGCTGGTTTGATTATGCCAGTGAATGCCTCATTCCCTTCAAGGGAATATAAGCTATAGTTCCTATAGCTTTTAGAAACTCCCACGAAAAATCAATAAAGACCTTAAAAATACACGGCATTTAACAGTGAGTATCCCCCTCTATTTCGCCTTTTAATAGGAGACTACTGGGTTTTTCTAATCACGTTATCGTGTTCTACTGCAGTGAATGATTTAGAACAGCAGCTTGTAATTTTACTCATGTTGTGACCTTCCCTGCCAAACGGGGAACAACTCAAAATCCTCCTCCTGTCCTGCTGTTTGGAACACGTCACATTCCCTTTGGCAACCGGGAAAGGGCAGTGTTTACCGTACCCAAAGCTCAAAGTCAAGAAGAATTGATTTCAAATTCTGCGGCGCAGTGCTCCTGCTCCCCATCCCTTTTCACCCAACCCATGACCACGAGTAACTCTTCAAAGTTTCTGAGTTTGCAGATACCTAGAGTTTCTCTTGCCAAGGTGTGGAGCTCTCTGTGAACAGTCCAAGCCTGCTGACGGTTTACAGGTTAGCTGGGGTGAAATGCGGGAGGCAGAGCTGTGAGGGAAGAGTATGGGACAGCTTGGGAACTGATCTAATGATCTTATGGGACCGGGTCATGGGTTTAGATACATTGGAACTAGTGGAATTAGTAGGATTTATCTTGTTTAACTTTAGCCATCTGAAAGCTGGTTGTCTAGTCTACACCAGCATTGCAGTCAGCGAAGAGAAATGGGTGCTGTGGCGGGTGGTTCATCCTTACCGAAGATCCGTGTCTGACGTTGGGTAGGATGGACCCCCATTGAAAATTGAAGATCAGCCGGTCCTTGAGCAACCACATAAGAACGTGCCACCGTTAGCAATGCCTTATGGGGTCAGAGTAACTCTCTGCCTAGCCAAGCACGTTGTCTTTTGGGGTGGCAACAGGCAATGCTGTTCAACAAGAGCGCTTGAGTCGTGCCAGGTTTTGCTGCCCATTTGCCTTGTACTCCCCCAGCACGCTAAAGAGTTGTATTAGGGAAGTTAGAAGTTAAATCCCTGCCTAATACCTTTAGTAGCCGTTGACCTGCTGCTCATGAATTTGTCTAATCCTTTTGAGCGTCGACTGATCCTGTTTGCCTCCAGATCTCCTGTGGTGCCAGGTTCCAGAGGTTCATGACCTGCTGCACTCAGAAAAATGTTCTTTTATCTATTTTAAGCCAACCTCCTCCTGGTCCCACTGGCTGCTTCCGAGTCCTCGTTGTGTGTGACGGACCAACAGCTCCATGTTCAGTTTGTTTGCTGCCTGCCAGCTTTTGTAACCCTCAGCTCCTTCCTCCTGCCTTCTCCTGAGGCAGACGAAGAGCCCCAGCCGTCCAGTCCCCTCGTAAGGCAGCCGTTCTGCTCTGCTGAATGTCTCCTGCTGCCCTTCTTTGTGGCTGTCCAAAGTCTGCTCCATCCGCGGGATGCCGAGACCAGCACTACGCGTAGTGCCGGAGCAGTGGGTGCACCGAGGTGGGTGTGATGGCAAAGGATGTGTTTGCCTGGTTTGCCACAGCCGTGCAGACGACCTTCAACATTCTGTTGGCTCTTTCATCTGGTATGGCCAGGCAGTGAGTTCAGAGCCTGCAGAGATGTCCTCATTTCTAATTGTAACTGCCAGCTCTGGGATCAGCACCATCCTGTCACCATGTCCAGAGTTTTCTTCTTTACGTCCCTTGCCTTTCATGTATCTACACCGAAGCTTGTCCACTGTCTTTTTGCCCCCTCCGCTTTGTGAGTGCTTTCTGGTGTTCCTCACCAACAGCTCTGCGTTTGATCACACCTCGTGCTTGTTTCCTCACCAGCATGAGGCACGGCTGAGTATCTTGAAGAACAGGAGTGCCTCACTCCAAATAGAAATATAATTCAATGTGATGATTTACAACAGAGAAAAAAGGAAAACATGTTTATGATATTTTACTTCATCAGCCTGCACCTCACCCAGACTTTTCTGAAATCATTCTGCCGTGTTCTGCGCGCGGCGTGACGGAGTTGCCGCCACCTCGGCGGCTGGACTCGAAGCAGACGACGTGCGAAGACCACAGACAGACGATTCGAAGGACGGACGGATGGGGCTTCATGCGAAGAGCGTGCAGCAACGCGCTGAGCAGGCGAGCTTGCATTGCTCCCGCTGGAAGCGTGCTGAGCTGTGGGATCTTTTGCGGTAGGAGCATCACAGAATGATTTGGGTCACAACAAAGAGAGAGCTGGTGACTTTGAATTAGTTTGTGTTTTAATCTACGAAATATATTTTCAGCTAGGCAAGCTCTATGGAAAAGACTTTGAATAAATGCAGTGTTTGTGTGTTGCCAAGGCTTCAAATCTGAGCAAGAGAAAGAAGAAACATTTCAGGCTCGGCAACTCCCAAAATCCTCGCAGCAAAGCGGTAAGGCACGCGTGTCTCATCCGTACTCCAACGGGCCAAGGAGAAATATCTCAGTCCAATAAGCATTCCTAGCAGTTCTCCGGAGAGGCCGAACCTCCTCCACCCTTCGCCCGACTGAGGGAGGGGACGGCCCGTGCCCTGCCCCAGGACACGCAGCGCCTGGCCAGCCTGCCCATCTCCGCTTCCCTCGGCCTTCTGGCCGTGCTGCCGCAAGTGCCAGGGTCACGGGGCTTTGAACACCAGACTTGGCACCGCGTGTGCTCTCTCTCTCTCTTTTTTTTTTTAAGGAAAGCCTCCACTCCAGCACAGTAGCAGCGGTCAATCTAATCATGTTCAGGATTTAATTTCTCACATTTAAACCAATACGATACAACTTGCTCAGGTGGCAGGGTGAGGGATGTAACAAATATGGGCAGAAATTCCTGATGCAGAGAGAAGGCAGAAGGCGGCATTTCACAGGTTTGTCCCTCATTACACAGCTGACGGCTGCTACCCGCTCCCTCTCCCATCACTCACACCCTGATGGGAGCAGACCTAAAGCCACGGGTTTCAGCAGAGCTCGGGCTGGCGCTTGGCTGCGGAGTCACAGAATCAGAATCCCAGCATGGTCAGGGTTGGCAGGGACCTCTGTGGCTCACCCAGCCCAACCCCCTGCCCAAGCAGGGTCACCCAGAGCAGGGGGCACAGCACCGCGTCACAGAATCACAGAATCACAGAATCCCAGCATGGTCGGGGTTGGAAGGGCCCTCTGTGGGTCACCCAGCCCAACCCCCTGCCCAAGCAGGGTCACCCAGAGCAGGCTGCACATCACCGAGTCAGACCCAGGGAGCCCCGGTACCGCAGGAAGAGCTGAACTGGTGCAGCAGAAGCTGCTGTGAATGTCGCTGAGCAAATCGCTGAAAGGGAAAGCTCAGATCTGCACTCCGGCCCCACAGCAGTGAGAGCGCAGAACCCGGCTCGGGACGTGCCGGTCCCAGGGTCGGACGCTGCCTGTTCTGCCTGCACAGGTAACGCCGACCCCGGGGAGTAACTGTCTGCAGAACGGATTCTTTATCTGGAAATATCACCTTTCCAGTGCCAGCTCCAAAGCTGGTGTTTATTTATTCATTGCGTTTTTAAAAAGCTCCTCAATCCTCTGTGCGAGCCGCAGCGGGCGCGTGATGACGGTCGAGGCTTGCCTGCACGCTCGCAGCGCCGCCGGTTTCTGACTTACTGCATTAAAGCAACGTTCCTGGGGACAACCCGTGTACGAAAGGCCCTGTATAAATCCAAATTCTATCAGACACTTCGTGCAATACATGTTCATTGTGCGGTACTTCACCAGGGCTTTATCTTAAAAAGAGAATGGAACACAAGACTTGGAGAAATGGTTTGCTTATGGTTTGCTTACAATCAGCAAAGAATTATTATTCCGGAGCCGTGCTAATACATTGTCATACAAATGCCAAGGCAGCCTGATAAGAGTTCCACTGTTTAAGTTGAAGGCTTCTCTTCTGTCTTGAGATATTTGGGCTACATTGTGATTCTTTAAACAGTTTCTATTTATAATGTGGAGACTGGGTCTAAGCTGAAGACAATCTTTTGCTGTTTTTTTTTTTCTTCTGTTCAGTTCTAACTATTCAAGGCCAGTCCCAAATATTTAATTAATTATTTTAGCCTGAGGAGTTGGTATTCTTCACCACCCAAATCCAATCTTTCAGTGGATTTCAGTAAATCATCCCTGAAAGCTTTTTTTTCACTTAGATACTGTTTTTGCACAGCATCAATCATTCTACTGTTTGACAGGAAAAAATGTTTTCTAAATCTGGCTTGCTTTATTGTTGTCCATTACATAAATAAAATGATTTATGGAGCAAGAAGAGGAAAGAAAGAAGGCAGAATTGTCTGATCTTTCCAGAATTATTTTTTCTTCATCCTGAGATTTATGCATTTTTTCCTCCTGGACTTGTGTTTGCACTGAAGAAGAACCTCAACTTTCTGCTGACCGCTGCTCTGTATCTCTTGCACCGTGCCCCAAAGATTAACAAAATGTCAGACGACTCCTCTGTGTCGGGCGAGATAATGCAGGAGATCGGAAGAGCTCTCCGTTTCGCAGAGACCCGCGGTGCAGCGCGGCAGAGGGGATGCAGGGGATCGGAGCGGGGCACTGCCCGTCGCGGCACGAGGCGGTGGCCTCGCCGCGGAAACGCACCCGGGGCACACACGCACGTGAACGCACATGGATCAAAATTATTGGTTGCTACGGTGATGGAAGACAAATGATGCTTTTTGCAGATTCATTGATGGCGCCGTGTCAGATAATGAGGTGCTGCGGGAATTCTTCATCGGGGCCTGCCTCCAGCTCTCTGCAGTTACAACTGAGTGAAAGATACTCAGAGGAAAAAAAAAAAATATACCTGCAGCTACGTCTCAGCTGTGAGGCTCCGCTCACGAGAAGAGAGTGCGAGCACTTGGCACTTCCGTGGCTGCTCCGACGGACGCTGCTGGGGCTGCCGGTCCGCTGCGGGGTTTCGTGGGTCGCAGAGCGTCGCTGAGCTGGCACAGCCGTGCTGGTGGGGCTGGGTGCGCGCGCCCGGCCGACACCTCGCAGCTCTGCGGCTGCGCGTCGCTGCCCGGGACCAGCGCTGTGCCGGAAGGACGGCATCGCTGCCGTTCCTGACGTTACATTGCTCTGACAACACCACCGACTGACACATTTTCATCATGCTCTTTTAATTGAAGAATCTTAAAATAGCAGGCACCACCAAAGTACCCATGTCTGGCAGTATGAACAGAACATGACTGGTAGTATCTTCATGGAGCTCTGGTTTAGAGAAAAGGTTTGGATAAGAAAAATCTTAGAAGTAACTGAACTGGCTTTGGTATACCATTTTTCTGGGCAAACAATACTAGGGAAAGGTCATTTATCATATGTACATTCTTGTAATATTCAGAGAAACAGTTTTTCAGCTCTGTGTTGTCTGTTGCCGCTCCTTTTATGTTCTTATTTCTTACTATGAGTTTCTGTTCAAGAGCAAAAAATTAAATATGTTCCAGAGTGATTGGACTCCTACTCCCATTTTTTTTGTGTGAAACACTTCAATATTTTATGATTCCTTTCTTCTTAAGTATTTCTAAATAGCAGTACCTTGTAGGCTGACTAAGAGAAAACGGATTTCCTTTTACTGAACATAAGTGTATGCACATTATAAAAGGAGATGGAACCAGAGAGGTGTGGGGAAGGCTTCAAGGTTGAACTATTACATCTCTGAAGGAAAACAGAACTCTGCTGGAAATAAGACCTGCGTCTTTTGACCTTTACGTCGTCACAGTTTTGAAGCAGAATCCAGGATTAGAAGTCAGAGGCGAAGTTTTGTTCACAGCCTGCCCTTTAGCCTGGCGTTACGCCTTTCCCTGGCAGCGGCAGGCGAAGCGTCTTCTCCTCCGAGCAGCTCACGGCTGGCCCCAGCGTCCCGCTCTGCCTGTCGGGCGGGCAGGGCGCCGGGAGCCCGGCTCTTGCGGCTGCGTGCCGATGTGTCCGACCTCAGGCGAGGGGTTTCATCTGCCCGGCCTCCACCCGCGCCTGCCTTGGTTTTATCCGTGCGGATTGCGAGGCGTCGGTGTTCGAACCCCTGCAGCAAAGGAGGTTCCTCACTTCAGCGTGGGTGCTGACAGACGCCCTGGGATTCGCAGAGGGTTGGAAGCACAGCCCCAGGACCTCTTCCACTGCGCTAGGAAAGCAACCAAGACTAAAGGCTCAGACTGTACCCTTTGCATGTATGGTTATGGCAGGCTTATTTTCTACTGACAAGTTAAAAACCTGTAAGAATTGTTAAGGAAAATAAGAAATTCAGTGACAAGAAAGCTTTGCAATCAGCGACGGAAATTACTGAGGTTTCCTCTGGAGTATAGAGATGATTATCAAGCTCTCAAACTTTAGAATATCAAGAAACAAAGACTATAACTGTATATATTTACACATACACTATGAT
The DNA here is from genome assembly GCF_030867145.1 of Opisthocomus hoazin. Lineage (NCBI taxonomy): Eukaryota > Metazoa > Chordata > Aves > Opisthocomiformes > Opisthocomidae > Opisthocomus > Opisthocomus hoazin. The sequence goes on along the minus strand of NC_134419.1, from coordinate 1,220,768 downwards.
AGTGATGTTTATTAGCGTTTTCAGGCTGTTTGTGTCAGGATGTGTTTCACAGCAAAGCAGTGCGGAGATACCTGAGCTACAGATGACTGACTGCGGACAGCAAGAAAATTACCAGGGAAATGCAACCTGTATGGAGCTTTGGGCTGTTCCCAGTGCCTGAATTTGCTTGTTCACGTAGCAGGCTGAGTATCAGGCGCCGTGCTGCTGAGGGTTAGCACGCTCTCTTCTCCATGGAGCAGAGGAGGACAACCACTGTCACGTACAGTCACAGCTGGGGTCTGCTCTGCATTTACCCAAGCAGACCGGGCAGGCAGATTACAGCTGAGCTCTCAGCGTGCCTTCTGGGATGTCTTACATGATTTCTTATTTACATTAGTGCAAATAAGATACTGGAAGTTCATTTTATAGACCATCATAATCATTGATGCAAGCACTAAGCTCGTTCTCTCAGATAAAAATTCTGGAGTCTATTCAATCCAGAGAACACGCTGAGCTGATTCACGGCCCTGGGTCAGGGAGGCTGTGCACAGCCTTGGGAACCGTCTTGCTCTGCGGTGCCGCAGCGTGGCTGGGGAGGTCAGCGGGACGGTGAGCGAACACTGCTCCCTCGCCGGTGGGGAGCCGGGGTGCAGAGCAGCGAGGAGAGCGCTGGGCCCCGACCACGGTCCCTGAGCTCTCCTGTGTTTGGAGACTGAGTTTCTAAAGCCTGACCCAGTCTGCAGCAGGTGGGAGCAGAAGTCACAGAATCACAGAATCACAGAATAGTAGGGGTTGGAAGGGACCTCTGTGGGTCATCTAGTCCAACCCTCCTGCTGAAGCAGGGTCACCTACAGCAGGCTGCACAGGACCTTGTCCAGGTGGGGTTGGAATATCTCCAGAGAAGGAGACTCCACAGCCTCCCTGGGCAGCCCGGGCCAGGGCTCCGTCACCCTCAGAGGGAAGAAGTTCTTCCTCGGGTTCAGACGGAACTTCCTGTGCCTCAGTTTGTGCCCATTGCCCCTTGTCCTGTCACTGGGCACCACTGAAAAGAGCTTGGCCCCATCCTCCTGACACCCACCCTTCAGATATTTGTAGGCATTTATAAGGTCCCCTCGCAGGCAGGTGGGACCTCGGAGGCTGGAGCCTTGGCGTGCCTTCCAGAGGAAGCCACGTCCAGGGCAAGTCTGAGGAGCAAAGCTGGACAGCAAGTACACACCTCCCGTGGGATAGCTGCTATCGGAAGATGGCACTACGGGGAGAAGAAGCATTTTGGCCTCTTGGCAGGTGGAACAACGGAGCAGGGACAGCTGCTGCGGCCCACCCCGCACTACTGGCAATATTCTCTTCCAGGTCCTCGGCAGCCGTGCATTTGCTGGCTTCACGGTGCAGACGTGGAGCCGGTCTCGTGGCTGCGGCCTGGGACCCCACGAGTCTGTCTTCTTGTCCTTAACGAAAAGAATGCAAAATGCAAAGGAAAGTCAGTAAAGGAAAATGGAACTCTTGATGCTTTTGCGGTTGTGGCTTTTTACAGCAACCCTGTTTAACGTGAAATGGTGTTTAAGGACCCGTCCATCTAAAGGAAAAAGTGAAGGTTAGGTAGCCAGTATGAGAAAGAGGATAACATTCCCTGATGGACAGCCCAGTGCTGTACGCTCGTAGCATTTTGTTAGGAAATGTGCTATGCTCATGTAGGAGTTTGAAAAAAAAAATTCCATTTCTAGTCATTGTCAAGATAGGGAGAGAGAGAAAATCCTTTTCTGCAACAAATGAACAAAAGAAAACAAAATTCAAGGTCACGGCTAAATATAACACGTAAAAAAAGCAAACAAGTCCAATAGGCATCAAGTAGCTGTTCAGATACAGTAATCTAATGAAACCAATTGTCCCTGACCTGTTCTGTTAACATTCTGAAAATGAAAACATAGGCTCGCAGCCTGTGCACTTGCGAAAAACCCACCCAGAGAAGAGCGCCCGTGGGGCAAGACAAACACCCGCGAGGAGGAAGACAAAAGCAAGGCTGAAGCACACTGGCAGGCTGTCGACCTTGCGCCCGGCGTAGCAGCACTACCTGAAGCAAAGACCGAAGCGCGTCGCCCACGGACGTGCAGAGTGTTCAGAGGCAGCGCCGGCTGCAGACGGCCTTCGGCTCGCGGCGCAGAACGGCCCTCCGAGGCCTGGCGCTGCTCGGCGTGCGCGGCCTCGGGCAGGCGAATGCCGGGGTGTCTCCGCTCGCCGTCGGCTGGCTCGCCTGCTGTCACCAGCGAAGGGACGGGCAGCACAGGATTCACCTGCCGAGCTCCGGGACGTGCTGCTGCCGCCCCAGCTTCGCTGCTGGCGGGCGTACACGCAGACCGGCTCCCGAGAGCTTCTGGGGTGCATGAGGAGGAGTGTGGGCAGCAGGGCGAGGGAGGGTCTCCTCCCCCTCTGCTCTGCCCTGGGGAGGCCCCATCTGCAGTGCTGTGTCCAGTGCTGGGCTCCCCAGTTCAAGAAAGATGAGGAGCTGCTGGAGAGAGTCCAGCGCAGGGCTACGAGGATGATGAGGGGACTGGAGCATCTCTCCTACGAGGAGAGGCTGAGGGAGCTGGGCTTGTTCAGCCTGGAGAAGAGAAGGCTGAGAGGGGACCTAATATATTCTTATAAATATCTGCAGGGTGGGGGTCAGGAGGACAGGGCCAGACTCTTTCCAGTGGTGCCCAGCGACAGGACAAGGGGCAACGGGCACAAACTGAGGCACAGGAAGCTCCAGCTGAACACGAGGAAGAACTTCTTCCCTCTGAGGGTGACGGAGCCCTGGCCCAGGCTGCCCAGGGAGGCTGTGGAGTCTCCTTCTCTGGAGATATTCCAGCCCCGCCTGGACAAGGTCCTGTGCAGCCTGCTCTGGGTGACCCTGCTTGGGCAGGGGGTTGGACTGGGTGACCCACAGAGGTCCCTGCCAACCCCGACCATGCTGGGATTCTGTCAGTGTAGGCGTCCGGCTCGGAAGGGTCTGGGTTACGCTCTTCAGTTCACCAGCAGCTTTCGTGCCCGTGTGCTGCAGACTTCAGGTGATGCGAGAGAGGGAAGGGCCGGCAGTGTCAGGGGCTGCCGTTGCAGACAACAGCCTGAAACCTGCTTGGGGCTCTGCTGGGGGAAGCGATGTCCAAGCAGAGAGGAGGAGAATGGAGCCCCGCGTCTGCAATCTTGAGGAAACAGTCAGGAATGGGAATTCCTAGGCTGGTGGCTGAAATCCAATGAAAAGCATAATATCAAAACCATTGGGAATTCTATTGACACTGAATATGAAAAATAATAGTGGGGAGAAAGTGCCAGTTAGCATCTGGGCACTTCAGATAAATGTCACATAGCGAGCATTTGCATTAATTTGCTGCGTAGATCGTTCTGACATGTCACATTCTGGACAAACCGTGAGAGCTGTGCCTCCTGTGGCATTTCAGGGCTCAAGACGCGTGGACCGAGCCTGGGAATTCTTGTAGCGTGTTTTGTCTCTTATGAGATTCTTGACTTGAAATGCGTTTGTTTATCTTGAAGCGCTACACTGTGCAGGTTCCCATAATTTGCATTCCAAACTTGGCAGAGGGAGGAGAATAAAAATACATAACGCAAATTTTACCATTATCTCTGAATTTCTGTGGTTTTATCAGTTTCACTCTGAATCCAGCGTGTCTCTGTAAGGCTGTTTTTAAAAGATAAAAATAGGAATTTCAGATTGCTAAAGCAAAATAAAATGAGAAAAAAGAAAGAAAAAATAATTGGAGGAAAAGCATATACTCGTGCGTTAAAACAATCCTCCAAAATTATAAGCCAGGTATAAAATGTGCACTCTTAATTGTGGGAGACATTTCCTGACAAGTCAGCCACAATCTTTATCAGTCTGAGACTGCTGCTTGCTGCTCTCGTCTTGGGCTGCAAGTAAACATCGCTCTGATCACATTAATCTTCACTGTTCCAAGAAACAGCTTGGAGCTGGTTTTTAATCAGTGGCAGTGGGGTTACGAAGGTGTGCACGAGCTCTGCATCCAGCGTTTGTCTCCTCCTAAAATTCTTTCTAACGACAGTGAACTTTCGTTTTGACTCCACTGCCAAACCGTAATCATGTAAGTGTGTGTTTAAATATACTTAATAGCAAAGTTCCTTTAAATATATTTAATAGCAAAGTTCACTCTGCCTTTTCAGAAGGATTCTAGAGTTGGTAGGTTCCCTAATGATGGCAGCCCCACCTGAAACCCTCTGAGGAAGCCTGAGATTCAGGTGTGAAGTCAAGCATCTGTCATATTCCTCAGCCTTTGAAATGTCACTCCCTGAAAAATATCTCAGGAGAAGTATTACTAATCTTTATTGAAGAATTTCCGTTCCTTAATCTTGCAAAAGATGAATTCTGATCATGCAAATACAGACTGTTATTTTGGTAGTACTAAACTGGATTGAGTAAATAGACCTGATTAGAACTACCATGGAAAGAAAGGGTTAGCTTTAACCAGGATTAGTTCTCCAGGTTAGTTCCCTAAATAGCCAGAGAAATGCTTATACCACCACAAATCAGAAACAGAGCTGGAACAAGTACCCGGTGCTGGAAGAGAGGAAGGACGTTCCCGTCACGGGGACGCTGGTGTGACGTGGCTGTGGTAGAGCAGCTAGCGAGCCCAGGGGACGTCGGCACGCAGACCGCAGTGACGAATGAGGCTGCTGCTGCTCGTGCGTCTGCGGGCTCCCAGCACACCTCGGCGTGCAGCAGCCACGCTCGCTCGCTTGTTGTCTGGGAGCGTGCGACCAACAAACTCCATTTCCCTTACTCCAGTGACAGATTTTGACTAATGTATATTCCTTTTATAAGTTTAGGTCACTCTCATAACAGTATATAATCCCTTCTGCTTTCCACACATTGCCCTTATCTTCGGTTCTATACAAACAGAAATAGCCGCATTTTTATTTTGGCTGATTCCCAGGCAATTTGTGCAGTATCAAACTTAATCCACAGTGGGAGAGAGAAGGAACAAGATTTCAGTTATTTTTCTCCTTGGAGCTCTCAAAGCTTTTTCTAAACAATACACATTTATTTGGATAATAGAACTTCAACCTTTTTAGATCAAACATGCTCTCTTCACATTTCGGCTGTCGCAGAGTGGCTGGCTGTCAAAGCTGAGGGAAGGCAGGGGCCACAGCACGGGGACACCAAAGGGCAGACATCTGGTGGAGGCACAAGGATCTGATCCAGGTGAGGTTGTCTCAACAGGGCAAATCCTGTGCTTAATCCAAAGCTTGCAGTGGGGGGCATTTTCATTTACCTGTTCTTGCTTCTTTCAGCAGGTGAAGAAAATCAAATTAACATCCTCCCATGGGTGCCCATTTGTCTCAGGATGGCCCTAAGCACTCCTCACTGAGTGTTCCTTAAATGGAATACAGTTATTGGGGAAGATGCCTAAAAACCTGGGAGAGATGAGCAGGCAGGCTGGTGTCAAAAGGGGGTTTTAATAGCTGGTTTTTTTTCCTCAGCTGTGGACAATCAGGCCAATTAGAAGCTCCAAGCTGTTGCAAATTATAGGTAAACAGAAGAATACTGATAATAGTCGTGACTGGGCTTGACGTTGGGAGTTCTGAAGGTCAAAAGGAGGAGAGCTTGGGACAGCAACAGTGGGTTTTCTGAAGCTACTGGTAAGTTTCTGATGATTCTGCTAGCAAGTGCTGGCAAATGCTTGGTGTTATGTGTTTCAGTTCATGAAGAGTTTTGCTTTCTGAATGGTTCTGATCAGTTTATTTGCAAGAAAGGTATTTATTACTGTGTGGAGCTTTATCAGGATGACTAAAGCAAATCCTGTTCATGTAGCACAGTGACCCTGAGAGGGTGAACAAAAGCAATGTGATTTACTAAGAAAAAGCTGTCATTAGAAAAGCCCTTATGTAGCCTTATGGTTTAAAGAGGAAGTGTAAACCATCTTTGAGTGCAAACAGAGCTCTTTATTTTCTACCACTACGAATGTTAACTGCTCCAGTAAAACAGAGTACCAAAACTGCACACATCTGTGTAAAAGGAGTGGCATTGTTTACACATCTGCTTAATATCTCCACTCAATTTGTATTCAGACATTAGAAAGAAATAAATATGTGAGCCCAGGCCAGAATATCGTTTTCCTTGGTGCTCTGCCTCCACCAGGGAATCGAAGTGAGAGACAGCCATTGAAATTAGAGGGGAACAACAGAATAGTCAGCAGGGTGCTAGAGGAGCGTGAAAAGTATCAGGAGATGAGGAAAGTCTGCCTTTATTTCCTCATTGCTCTTCATCATGTTGGACAAAAACTTGGCTGTAGCACGGATGCCTGGCTGGGGAGTTCCCAGACCACCTGATGACCACGGAGTGCTGGGTGTGCCCATGGGCACAGCCCTGGTAGCGGCTGTAACACCTGAAAAGCAAACCTGATTTTCATGCCCACAGCTCACTTGTAGCTGAAGTCCCACAGCTCTTGCCACAATCACACAGTTCACCGTGGATATATGGAATATTTTGAGGCAATAAGGTACCCAGTACTAGAAACAGTCGTACTGTTATTCTGAGCTTGACAATGGGAAAATTTTCCAAATTCATATGCTGCACATCTGAGCTCCTCAAGTGGTTTGAGTTTGAGGCAGATACTGCAGAACCTGAAAAGAACAGCTGCAGCCACATCTTTTCACGTTGCTAAGCTCACCTCTCAGCGCGAGCACAAAAGCTGCTTCTAGAAATTCTAAATTTAGTATTCACTGAGCAGATTCCTAAAAGAATGGAGAATATTTTTAAATGGGATGGTTTCCTGGCAAGATACACTGAATGCCGGCGCTCTATGTATTATCTTCCAGATCATGTTTGGTCTTAACCTAGCAATGCAGGACTGAAGGGAATAAATGCAAAGAAACTGTCCCCTTGACTCTCCAAATTTCACTACGTGCAGCTGTATCTTTCAAGTAGGCCACCATGAGTTAATGTGAAGACATTCCCAGACCAGTACTTCTGCTGGTTAGCCTGTGAAACTGGGGAAGGTTTCTTTGGTTAGAGGAGGCACAAGCATAGCTCAGTGCAGCAGGGGGAACTGTTCACCTGCGCATTACAGAGCCTGGGAAAGTAATTAGCACGTTGAGCATGTTGTTTTGCAGGGTACCGATAATTCAAAAACTGCCTGCACGTCAGTGCCGTAATCCAGCCCTAAATTGGGGGAAAACAGCCCGCATCCTATACGGATGGCAAGAGGTGGGGAGAGGTAGAGGACCTGGTTGAGCGATGCCCACACCCAGAAACGATATAAATATGTATTTTGAGGCTCTTTCCTCTCCCCTTTTGGAAAATGCCTGTAGCTGCAGTGGAGATAAATCGGCTGGCCAGCAAGCACTCTGAGAGGTTTTTTATTTTTTTTTTTTCCTCCTTAAATAATAGCAGTTTTGTTCCTCCTGATTTATGCCTGTGTTATGTAAAACAGTCCTGCGAGGGAGCGCTGTGGATTTTGCTCTCCACATAATGCTGTGAAAGTGGGGTAATCAGGCTCAGGCAGCGCGGTGCGGCACTTCGCCAGCGTTAAGCCCAAGTAAACCGCAGTAGAAATCGAAGCGGTTGGTACCGACTGAACTGTGGCCCTGGATCAAGCCGAGATCTTGCTAGTGTCGTGGTGGGAGTGTGGAGGAGCTGTAATCCCAGTGGTCTGAACTAGCAAGAGGCAGCTTCACTCACACGATAAGCCGCAGAAGGGAATCTTCCCCAAATTGCTGTCAAATGAGTGGAGACTTAGTGCTTTGAGAAGTGGGACTGGGAAGGCCGCCGTTACGAAATTACTGCGTTAGAGTAATAGCAGAATTGTTCCAATTCTCTGCATTGCTCCTGTGGATTAACTGATTTTACGTTATTTCCCAGTGATTCATATTGTATTATTTATGGCTGTAATCAGTAAGATTCCAGTGCCATAAATAACTTTGCTTGCACGATGTGCGACTTTGTTTTATGGAGCCACATTAATGTATTAAATTAGATTTCACTGGAGATGGCTTTTAATCCCGGCATGGTCGGGGTTGGCAGGGCCCTCTGTGGGTCACCCAGCCCAACCCCCTGCCCAAGCAGGGTCACCCAGAGCCGGCTGCACAGCACCGTGTCCAGGTGGGGCTGGAATATCTCCAGAGAAGGAGACTCCACAGCCTCCCTGGGCAGCCTGGGCCAGGGCTCCGTCACCCTCAGAGGGAAGAAGTTCTTCCTTGGGTTTAGCTGGAACTTCCCATGCTCCAGTTTGTGCCCGTTGCCCCTTGTCCTGTCGCTGGGCACCACTGCAAAGAGTCTGGCCCCGTCCTCCTGACCCCCACCCTGCAGATATTTGTAAGTGCCGTGGGGAAGTGACGTTGGGAGACACGCTCGCTTGCGTATTCTCCCAACCAAGGCAAAGCTGAACTTGTGAGCCTTGCACTGCAGCTGAGGATAACGGAGTGGCACCGAAAGCCGAAGGGAAAGGGCCAGGGCAAGGCAAGGGGCATGCCCACTTTACTGCAAGGACTGTCTCGCTAACGCTGCCTACAGAGGTGGGACTCCCCACTTTTCTCCAAGGTTTTATTTATATTTTGTGTTCTGAGGGATGATGTAAATGTACAAAAAATTCACGTTGCTTGCGAAACAGACCCAGAAGACTATTTGCGCTAAATAGGAACGTTCATCCTTCTCATCTTTGTCCTATAAACCTGTTCTGGGGAGCTCACGTTTTTAAAAGACAGTTCTGTAACGCTTTCACAGCAGGAAAGGGGAAAAGGCACATTTTTTTTTCGGTTGTGAAGCGGTACAATATTGCAGATTTGCCCTCTGGAACTTTCCCAGTGTGTATCAGTCCATAAAACTATAGAGCACTAGAGAAAGAAATAAGCTTTCAAGAGGTGATCTCTGATGTTAGGTGGTAGGCAGGAATCATCAGTAACTTCCACCCTCCAGCATGTAAGAAGGTACAGGTCCACAGACACCGCAAAGCAACATTTTATGCCTGTTGTGTTGGTAGCAGGGTTTCTGGGCTGCACCGGTGTTACAAACAGCTACTGTCATTATGGCGTCTTAAGAAACGAGTCGGCTAATAAAGACAAAGTCTGTTTTGTCTTGTTTTGGTTCCCTTTTTTAAAGCATAGAAAATAATGTCTGTTCAGCTCAGGTATCTTAGGAAAATGAGCCTTTGCACCAACAAAGGAAAGATGGGGGAAGCATAAGACATCAGCAGATATTTCTTTTTTTTTTTAGAGGAAAGAACAAGAAAACAGTGCAGCAGCAAGATTTGTGCTTATTAAAAGATAGCGCTAGGGCTCTAGGCAACATTTATCAGACACAGTCACAAAAGTCTAGTGTGGGATTTACCACTGCCTATCACTGGGAAAAAATAACAACTAATGAAGCCTGCATTTGTTCAAGCAAGTCAAATGTCCCATTAAAGATCCTAGCTGGCGTTCCCAGGAAGGAGAAGCAAGAAAATACATTTTGCAGTCAGGCTGTGTGTTAGAAACTGCTCCAATGGAAGCTTTTTCCTGCTGGGCTGAGCAGCAGGCTCCCGATGCCGACTGCCTCGTGCAAGGGTGTTGGCGTGTGGAGGACTGGCCTTAGCCACCCAAGGTGGCCGTAGGTTAGTGTGGGTCATTACACCACCTTGTTACAGATAACAATAAGAGGAAAAGAAAAAGAAACGTTTCCCTCCCCAAAATCTCATCTCCTGGAGCTAATGGCTTCTGCTTTCTGAGCCCATGTGCCGGATAAATGTTGTCAGTAGGCTTTATCGTCTGTATCTGGCAGAGCGTCCAGGGAGGAGAAGAGAAAATATGGGTTTGGGAATGTGTGCGTTGCCTGTGGCATGACCTCGAAGCACCAGAGAGGAGGCAGATAGGTGATTGGTACGTACGCTGTGTGAGATCACGGGGTCTCTCTCCTACGAGGAGAGGCTGAGGGAGCTGGGCTTCTTCAGCCTGGAGAAGAGAAGGCTGCGAGGAGACCTAATATATGCTTACAAATGTCTGCAGGGTGGGGGTCAGGAGGATGGGGCCAAGCTCTTTTCAGTGGTGCCCAGCGACAGGACAAGGGGCAATGGGCACATGGAGCATGGGAAGTTCCAGCTGAACCCGAGGAAGAACTTCTTCCCTCTGAGGGTGCCGGAGCCCTGGCCCAGGCTGCCCAGGGAGGCTGTGGAGTCTCCTTCTCTGGAGATATTCCAGCCCCGCCTGGCCGCGGTGCTGTGCAGCCTGCTCTGGGTGGCCCTGCTTGGGCAGGGGGTTGGGCTGGGTGACTCCAGAGGTCCCTGCCAACCCCGACCATGCTGGGATTCTGTGATTCTGTGAAATGGCCCATGAATACCAGGAGTTGGATTTCCACCTGCCCGCACACGCTCTGGCTTCCTACACAGCGCCATTTATATTCTCGGTACCTTGATCGGGTGGAGCAGTGTTTCTGACTGCAGAGCCCATGCCCAGGCTGAAATTCCCGCTGTGTGGAGAAGCAGCAGGAAGAGCTGCTGACTCCAGGCCAGATGCTTGATTGAATCACTGCCTGCAGGAAGCAAAAAATGCCTAGAAGTGTCTTACAGCAAAATTCCGTGTTATATTTTGGGTGTCGTATTATCAACATGTAGCTCACTGTAGACCACGGTATACAAGCTGCTGTATTTTAGGTGTCGTCACTAAAATCCCGGGAACATCAAAACCCGTACTGCCTCATTTTTTTCTCCATTTGCAAATATCTTTGAGAGAAACTGAACAATGAATTTTACGTGTAGTAAGGATAATTCTTAGAGAGGATCTTCCAGCAAAAGGTGATGATTTCAGTGTTCTTGTACATTTTTCACTCCTACAGAATTTAATTTATAAGTTGTCTTCTTACAACGCGCAACCTCGGTGGTGAAGAATCTATAAAGGACACAAGTAGCTAAAAGTGTGTGGGATACAAAAAAAAAAAGACTGCAAGCTAGTCTTTAATCTGATGGTAATCTATATTTTGAGATGGCATTCTTTGCTTTCCATGTATTAATTAAAGCATAAACCGGCTGCTAAGCTTATCTTTACAAAGTAGGAACTATTAATATTTTTCTTTTTTGTGCTTCTTTTTATTGGCTTTTCAGCTAAGGCCCAAAAATGCCAGCTGAACCAATTAGCTATCTAAAGTTTAAGGCTTATTACACATGCTAAGAAACGAAATTCTTGAGCGTACACTAATGAGGTACCTTAAAATGCAAGAGAGTGGGCAGATGCAATCAATCAAAATAAATCCATCGGTGATACTCTTTTTAACGTTTTATTGGTAACTATAAAGTGAAAGTAGACCAGCAGTGATCAGAATAGAAACCCTCTGATTAAAATTCAATTTGTTTTCCCTCTCCCTAGTTGAGAAGACTCCATTCAGCAGGTAAGGGTGAATGCACTCGGGGAAAAACAAACAGAATTAAATGAAGACATCATCCAATTCAGATCCGCAAAAATAAACCTTGTGCTTCTCCCTGGAATAAGTAGCCTGACATTACACATTAGCATCGTAAAAAGAGTAAAATAAATGCGACAATTGGAAAGATTGTGTGTTTTAGATAAATATCTTTGTTGTTGTTGCCTGAGACCATATATTTTTGTTTTCAACTCTAACCTGAAGGCAGAAAGAAATTAATTCTTGGGAATGCTGTCATGTCATTACTAGGAGTATTTTAAGGTTCAGTACTCAATGCAATTCGTTTCCCCAGCGCTTAGCGGTAATGCCCAGCTCGGTGTCCTAACGTACGAGCACGAGCTGGGTCTGCGGTGGCGCGGATGCTTGGCCCTGCGAGGAAGCTGTCTTTCTGCAGGCTGGCGGCGGGAGGAAGGCATGCTTTCAAGAGACAGTATCAAAGTTACGTACTCTGAGGTGCCATTAGGAGCTCTGCGCTTAAGGGGCTGCCTCCCCTGCTCTGAAAATGTATCCCTGGCCTTATTTTTTTCTAATCCTCTTCTAGAGCTGAATTCTCCTTTTGGTAGTGGCCATGCTCAGCAGGGACTGAATCAAGTCCCGCTGTCACAGAATCACAGAATCACAGAATAGTAGGGGTTGGCAGGGACCTCTGTGGGTCATCTAGTCCAACCCTCCTGCTGAAGCAGGGTCACCTACAGCAGGCTGTACAGGACCTTGTCCAGGCGGGGCTGGAATATCTCCAGAGAAGGAGACTCCACAACCTCCCTGGGCAGCCTGTTCCAGTACTCCATCACCCTCAGAGGGAAGAAGTCCTCAGCGGGGGTTCAGGGCAGGTAAGCAGGAGTCCAGTGGGCACCTGAATTGTCTGCTAACACCGACCCTTGGCTGTTACAGGTAACCAGAGCTGAAACACACCCCTCTAGCTGGGGGGCTTGGTCCAGGCAGGCACCGTGCAGTTTGAGACAGAGAAGATTCTTTTCAGTAAGATCAAGAAAATTTTAAGGAAAGGCCCACTGGCAACACCACCAGTAATATCTCACTCGGCTTTTGAAAATCCTCTTTAAGACAGTGGGAGAGTTGTCATATTTGGAGCTGTGCTGCTGCCAGGCTTGACGCAGGAACCCCACGGCCTTTGGTGGGAAGACCAAAGATGCTGCAGGAAGTAACGCTCGCGGGTTTTGTATAGCGTGTTCTGGATGTAATTAATGCTGTGATGTATTGTGTGGTCTATCAAAGGTACAACTGCTGGGGAAACTGTAACATCAGGATCTTCAGATCCTGTGCTAATTCCCATGAGATTTTATATTCAGTCTGCCTCAACTGCCTCTGAACTATCAAATTATCAAGCCAGACTCATTTGGGATGCAGCTGCTCTGCATCTCCTGGGGTCTTACAGATCTCAGCGTGCACCCGCATTCCCACGTCCTTGCCAGAAGCTCCTGCTAACGCAGCATGCAGTGGTTGTGATGTTCCTCACCTCATCTTCTGAACTGCCACCGTGTGCTCGGTGCTCTGCCCTGGGCACTGCGCTTTGCCCTACAGGCAGCTGCAGCTCAGCGTCAGGTGGAACAATTCTGTTTCTAAACATGTTTTTAGACCCTTTGGAAAAGGAAGTGGCTTTATAAGACCTATTATTATATCGTTATTCTACTTCCACAGAAACATTTAAAGCACGAGCATTGTCTTGGCAGGGTTGGCGAGGAAACATGGCTGATGTAGTTGATGCTTTAAAAAAGGTACCTTTGTGTGAGATGGTTGCGGTTTGGCAGGTTACTAGAGAGGACACTTCAGCCGCTCAGTTGCTTTTGGAGCGCAGCTGCTTTCTCTGGGGGTTTTGTCCTCCTCAACTTGCTGCCACTCTTGCCTCCATCACCCCTCTGCCTCCCAGAACTGTCTTGTTGTGGTTTACGGATAACCACACAACCTCAGGTTAACTTGATTTCTTCTGAACTTTTACCAAGTTCTGTTTGCTCGCTGACCGAGCTGCCAGCGCTAGCAATCTGGTTGGCTCGGCAGCAGCGGTGCTTGGTCCTCCTTACGCCTGCCTGCTCTCTTTCTCCGGACCATGCTTGCGCTCCCATGGACTGCTGAGCATTTCCCCCTGCCTTCGCTGGTGTATCTTCATCCTCCTCAACAACCACTGCGCAGTTTCAGTTCACAGGGTGCTTTTTCAAGGATGCTGAAAAACGTGGAACAGTTTTGTAGCTACGCGTCTCGGCATACGAGAGCATTTAATTGGTGCAGCTCGTTTTGTTCCTTCCCCTTGCCCTGCTCAAGTTTGCAAGGAGGCAGGCAGACAAATGAAACCTCAGCATTAAGCTTGCACCCAAACAGACATGCTAGGCAGGCGATGCATCAGATTTTTTGGTCACGTTTTCAGGAGTAGCTCAGTTTTCCTATATGCTAGTAAGAGAATGGTATGTCCTTTTATTTTTTTTTCCCTGACATGAATATTTTCACGGTTTTAGGTTTGGATACAGCTGACTTGTGCTGTCTGACTTCTAGTTGAATCTGTTTAATTTATATTTTCCCTTATAGAAAAAAATGTAAGAGAAAAAGGCCATGATGGTTTAAATGCCACCACCACCACACATATTGCATCTCAGCTCAAGCTCTGCCTCGGCAGGGGTCCCTTCACAGAGTCCTCTGGGGACTCGGCCTTATCCTACCAATAGCTCTCTGTTGAAAGCCTGTGCTGAAGAATTATTTCTTTCTTACCATTAAATAGCAATGCACAGAAAAATACACCTAGAAATTAATTTTGCATGTTACAAGATGGACTTTCACTCAGGGCAACAGGCTAATTCACTGCAGGCACCATGCAGAAAATTTGGTAATTCCTTTTTCTTTCCCCTGAATAAAGTAAGTTCTTGTGAAATGAATGCACTGTCCACCTCAAAACAAAAAAAACCAAAAAAACCCAAAAAAACCACAAAAAAACCCCCCAAAAAAACCACCACAAAACCCCCCCCCCCCAAACCAAACAGTAACAGTTAGGAACAATACAGCCAAAATGTTTTATTTGGGCAATACAAATACAATCAAATCAAAAATATCACAGATTTTCATACATTAGTAAGAAGTTACTGTACACTTGAACAGTTGCCATTTTTACAGCTAACAAAGCTTTACCTTTATTAAAATGTATTTTCCTCTCACATAAAATATACACTTTTCACTGACGTATTTTACATCGTACACCTCTCTGGGATAAGAAACATTTCACGAACAATGCACGACAGAGGCCATCTTCTCTAAACCCATACAAAATATGACATAGAAGCGAGAAACACTGGTATATCCTACTAGGCTGCAGCCCTCAAATGTCATAGGTCTGTTGCTGCTAAAAATACTACATGCATCATAAAATGCTGTACATTGTTTAAAGTTTGGGCTTCTCAGATTCGATCCGGGTTCCACACGGCATTTTGCAGCAAGTGTTAAACGTCGACTTTGCATTAGTGGCACGCTGACTCTTCCTTTGTCACATCTGCAATTAAAAACCCCTCGAACGATGTTCCTAACGCCAGAAAAAGCGCAGATGATTTTGCAATCTAACACCACGGCTGAGGGTTTGATGCCCCGTGTGCCTCGCAGACACGCAGTCTGCTCCGTCTTCCGACAGCGTAATGAACATCTGAAACGGAACCCGCGATCCATCGAAATGAGCGGGAGTCCTGACGTTGACTTCAGTGGGACCAGATTTTAACCCTGCAGTGGTGTTATATTTCCCTTACAATTAGTACAATGTAAAAGGAGGGGAAAAAAGTTCTGTGAAGAAAGACTTCAGCCCTGCTGCAATTCAGAGATCACTGGCAGCAAGCATCGCTAGAATCTAAGGTTTCCATAAGAGCTTCCCCGGGGACTACCAAGAACCGTTCTTTCATAATAATTTTCTGATTTAATTTGGAGAACAGATGCGGGAAATAAATATGTTCATCCCTGCAGGCTGTTGCTGAGATTTGGAAAGAATTAGGGACTCTGTTAACTTCAGGTTAAACTAATTAAAAAAACATAGAAAAAGAAAATGTTGCTATATTTTAATCCTGGGAGAAGTTCTGTTGTTAACCTAACGAATGCGTTACGGAAAAGCGATTTTTCTCCCTACCCATTGTACAGCAGTAAGGTTGCAAGGAAGTTACCGAGTGGCTTGGGAACTAAATTTCCACGTATTTTAAAGAGGCTTTTTCTTTAATTGCAAATAGGAAGATCTGGTTACCGAGACAGATGCTCTATGTACTGTAGCATTGTTCTCGCAATGTTCTTTCTCGGCTTGAGTCCCCCTGAGTGGCACCGGCCGCTGCCCGCTGCCGAGCCCCGCGGCTGCCGCGGGACGTGGAGGTGCTGAGCCGGCGCGGCCGCGGTGCCCGAGGTCTCAGAGGGGTCCCAGGGTCTGGGACACGTCAACCCCAGCCTGGCATCTCGAGGCGCCTTTCAGACATCAGCTTCTCTTTCCGCACAGGTTGTTCTCGTCCTGCTGCCGGGCTGGCTTTACACAGAAACGCCCTTCCTACCTTAGCTCATCGCCAGGGAGGACATCCCCTGCCAGCATGTCCTCGGGTACCTTTGGATAGGGGTTTGTTTCTCTTCAAAAAACTCCTTCAATCCTCATAAATAAGGCATCCGTTTAATTTAGTTACTGTAAACCACTTTTTAAAAACCAAAATCCTCACCGTATCCTGTCATCTTGAGATGAATTATTTAGAAATGAATAAAAAAGAGTAATATATATATATATAATTATCCTTTTCTAATCGTAACACAATATACAATCCGCAACCTGATTCGGGAATAAAATACAATCCTTAACAGAAGCAAAGTGAACGTAGGGAAAAGCGATTCCCTCCTCTCCCGTTATGCGTGCGTTCACCGTGTTTGGATGGCTTGGTCTTCTCTGTGGCTCACGCTCGCTCAGAGGGAGAAACGCCGCGTTTGGCGTCGCCCGCAGCCTGGCAGCGCAGCGCTGCGATGCTGCTGCGGGACCACGTCCCTGCTGCGGCCGAGGGTCGGAGCGGTGGCTCTGCCAGGCTCGGAGACGAACGGGTGCGACAGGAACCGGCTCCTGGCGCGGGCTGGGGAGCTGGCGAGCGCCCTGACCCGGCTGCTGCGCCAGCCGGCGTGGGCAGCCTGGTTTCACTCCATCAGCCCTTGTAGGAGCTTTAGGAAAGTGCTTTCTGTGCTGCTGATTGATGATGTTTAAGCAGAATTTGATGCAGTTGGATTCACACTACTCATGGGAATATATTTTTGCAGCAGTGCAAGGGTGACCAGTGTAGGGTGATGAATTACATTTCCTTGGAGTCGCTTGGCTTATACTGTTATCAGCTATAAGCAAGCTAGAAAACAAACAAATACAATATCTGATCTTTTGACACAGATACTGTACGTTGGGCCCAAAGCACAAAATTTCATCAGCAGAGGACAGATAAAGGTGCGATGGGTATCGTACATGATGTGAAATGTGGCTCTGAAACTCTGTGAATGGCACATTATACAGAAGCACTTCCAAGTTGCACTCGGCATTATTCTTAGATTTACTACATAACTTAGGCGACAGTTTATTTGTGAGAAAGCTGCCCGTGCACAAACAGGGGCAGAAGCTGGCTTTTCTTTTATCTACACGCTACTTCGTTTTTCCTGGAATAAAATACAGCATTACTTGCTGACATTTGCCAGTACCTCAGCTAAATGTTTACAGTTCTGAAATTCATGAAGAATAGGGTGTCGTGGCTGATTTTTGTTCACTCTGATCATTAATAAAATCAGAACAAATTTCCTTGGCCTAAATTAAACTGGGGTTTGGAGCACTGTATGAATACAATGATTTCTTTTACAGTTGAGGTGTGTGTATGGGATACCCTTTATACATATAATGGTATCTGCAGTTATTTGTATTCATGTCTTGTGTCTGGATATAGGAACATGCAGCGCATGCTTGCTTTCTTTGCATTACTGGTGTGTCTTTCCTTCAGTGAGGCTGATTGTCAGAAACATTTTGTAATTGCTTAGTATTAACTTGTCTTCTTTTACTGTGCCCCTAAATGAGAGTCAAACACCTCCGTTTGGAGCTTGACTTTTGCTTTTGTTGTTTTACATATTTTAATGTAATGGTTCTACCGCACTTTCTCTAGAGTGGAAATGAGAAATCAAATATTTACCATGACTGCATTATGGAGACTCAAAAGTAAATACACCGGGCCAACCTCCACTTTCTGTCATACTAATCTCAGCATGGTTTTCTTCCTTTACACCTCTGAGGTTACTTGACTGCAAAGCTGAGGCCACAGCAGAGCGTGGCAAGTCCTGTCACCCCGGCGTGCCGAGCCCCTCTGCGCGTGGCGGGGCAGAGCAGCTCTGCAGCACAGCCCTGCTGCCCACCCGGAGCGTGCTGCCGGGTCCAAAGGCCCGCGGCAGAAAAACACAGCCCTAGCTCAGAGGCGACCACGTTTGTCGTGGGGAAGTCAGCACTGACACGATAAAGCTGAGATTTACTTTCCCAAGGCAAATCCGGGACTACGTACGGTCTATACGGATCTACAGCGGAAGGGCTGTGCTAGGAAAAGAACACGGTGATGCTTTCTCGAACACCTCTGCCATATGGATCATGGTTTCACATGTAGGCTCCCAAAAGTTTGATCCTCCTTCCTTTTGGTGTCAAGATAAAGGGATATGCACTTTCCTTAAACATTTTTGAGTTTGTATTTATATTAATAACAGCATTTTGTTACTGTGGGTCATTAGTTCTCACATCATACGTGCCAAACCTGGCAAGTTCCGTTTAAAATATTCTCTTTGAAAGAATAGTTTTGTACTTGCTAATTAACAATAAGGACTCACCTTAGTAATTTATTCTGCAATAAAAAGAATAGTGGTCTTTTGCAGAAAGTGGGGTTTATGACTTTTAAATTATTAAAATGAGTGGAAAAACATTTGTTTTCATTCAACTTTACGTACAATGGACCCCCCTCTCAGATACTCCAAGGCAGCATGATGTAGTGGGGTCCCATGAAAAAACAAAGGGGTCAGACTCCAACTATCCCCATACTGAATTCTGTTTTCTTTACGGCTCCTTTCAATAAACATTATTTCAATTCGCATTTACTCAGATTTTTCCACTGACTGTCCCTGTGGTCTGTTCAATATGAACACCAGAAAACTCTTTCACCTTCCTGCAAGGGATTAGATGGTGAAAATGGGACTCTGGCGTCCATACACCCCTGCCCGGGCCACCCAGCGATACCGCTGGCTTTGTCGTGCAGGGGAAAGCGTCACCCGGGACGGCACTGCGTCCCACCTGCCCCCCCATCCTTCACTGCTCGCAGAGAAGTCATCGCATTGCAAACCAGCAACAGTTCTCTAGCACTGATTAGATTTACGTGGGTGAAGGATTGTACAAATGTTTACTTTAACCGCCAGCAGTTGACACGGAAGCTTTATGTTCCGAACCGGTGAATAATGCTAGGCTTTCCCTTCATGCTCCTTAATGCGTTTTTGACCCTATTTGCCTGTAAGTAGCTTTGCCATCAAAAGCTGTAATTCTGCTGAGTGATTTCCCAAATGCAAGAGGAGTCCTACTGTGTGGTACTTGCCAGATCTCACAGTGTGTGGCATTACATTACACGCAGGGCTTACTACTGCGCAATTCCATTTTGCAGTCCAGCTAGTACCATCTCATAATTAAACAGCAGACTCACGCCGTGTAAAGGTCAAACGTATCAAACCTGCCAAAACAAAGGCTGCGTGTGTGGGGGGCTCAGGAGACTGAAGACCAAAGTCAGCACATATAAGATATCCCTTCATTAGCTTAGAAATTAGGGCTTGCCGTGGTAAGCAGCTTCTTTGCTGTGGATGTGCTGCATGCGAATGTACTGCAGTGATGCAGCTCGTGCTCGTGGCTTTGGCTTTGTGATCTGTGTCAGTTCTGCTATCGGCTGTATGAATTTTTTGAGAGGCATTAACAAAACAATGACTTTGCTTTTACATTTGCTTT
Organism: Opisthocomus hoazin; assembly: GCF_030867145.1. Lineage (NCBI taxonomy): Eukaryota > Metazoa > Chordata > Aves > Opisthocomiformes > Opisthocomidae > Opisthocomus > Opisthocomus hoazin. The sequence goes on along the minus strand of NC_134419.1, from coordinate 1,201,407 downwards.
GATCTTGCTTTTCGAGCCATGTAATCAAGACCCAGTGCTTGATAGCTAAGGTTGGGTTTTATCTGTCGAGCCTTTTTAAGCTGTTGGAAGCTAACAGGGAGATTAGGTTTTGAATATGGGCTTCATATCCTAACCCCTTAAGCAAATAAATTTAGCAGATATGACAACACTCTGCTCCCTGGGTGTAATACAAAATATACCAGTATTATTATATATTGAGTAAGTGGGTTATAGTAGCTTTACTGTGTCCAGTAGTGTTGATAACTCATTCCTCTTGTCCTAGAAATGAGCACTAGTCCGTCTCTTACGGAACTCATCCTATCTGATGTTTGTTTTGCACAGCTAAAAATAATTCAAACCCTTTTTAATAATTTGCTACTCCCCTTCTAATTTGAAATGTCTAGGCTGGTTCTTGCTTCGTTCTGTTCTGATACAATTTGACCCTGATTCACAGAGGTCAAATCAAACTGCAATAGCATAGTTGACAACATATTTAAATCTGGGATTTCACTGTAATCGATTTTGCACTGCACACAGGGGGTAAATTAAATACAAGAAGTGTTAGATGGATATAGTTGATCCTCCTGTTACTACAACTTCTGTCTTTCAGCTCTGTCCTTACAGAATGAAACCGTATCATAAACAACCCTGCTCAGCTGAGGCTGCTGTGGGCACGGTTCTGTGGTTCTTGGGGACCGACTGCATTGTGCAAACACATTGGAGGTCCTCAAATGGTTTTTGCTGTTGGAGAAAAACTGAGAAAAAAACTATTTTGCAAAACCCTATTTGACAATGGTTAAATGTAGCACTTTTTTGAGTATGGTACAGGTTTGAATTAATCAAATTACTTGGCAACTTTTGCAATGTCATGGAGAGCAGGGGCTGCTTTGGTGCTGGAGCATTATCCATGTTTATCGAAGGAAAGAGACAAGAGCGGAGCAACAACAAGATTTGAATTGCTATGGTTATGAAGAAATACAAACATTATAACTGCTGAGTAAATGTTAATAGACAACACTGTCTGCTGGTGATGGTGAAAGAGTAGTACCCATCAAGAAGAAAAAAAAGAAATCGAATCCCTAGGAAAGCTGTTTTCCCTCTTGTCGTAATGACCAATGCTGTTAACAGCATTTCTAATGGCTCTTTTATACTCTTCCCTAAAAGTCTGTTACTAATAAAAGTCTTACTTTGTCATATTTTATGTATTTATATTCAGCATATAAAAATGTAGCAGGCATCCTGTCTGCTAAAACACGCTTGTAATTGAGCTTTAAAAGCCTGGGTAAGCTGCTGCACAAAAGCCACTGATGATAATTGGCACGCCAGCCCAGCAGAGTTCAAACATTAAGTATTGACATTAGGTTGAAAGGAGAGCTAATTCTGAGACAAGGGAGGGAACTGAGGGCCATCTCTGGCTCGCGTCGTTCCCTCGGTTCCCGGGCCCAGCTGGGTCCCTGCGCCGTGACGGACCGCAGCTCCTCAGCCGAGCAGCAGACCCGCACTCCAGCTGCTTTCTGTTTCTGAATTCCACCAGTGGAACATGCAGGGTTAGGTCTAGCAGGTCAGCATTTGGTTCATTTTTCTGACCAAGAGGTGTGAGAAAGCCATCGATGTTAAGCATGGCGTACTTTGCAAGTACAGCAAAAGCTCATAACTAAGAGTAAGCAGCTTTGAAATACTCCAAAGTGTCATTATTTTGGGCATTAGGCATGTGATCTCTGGAAATCCACCAGCACATTAACACTGATCTTGGGCAGAGAGGGTTTGTTTCTTTAATTTTATTTTATTTTATTTTATTTTATTTTATTTTATTTTATTTTATTTTATTTTATTTTATTTTATTTTATTTTATTTTATTTTATTTTATTTCAAGCCAATGCGCCAGGCCCTTCTATTACATAGAGCAGCTCCACTGAGAGCTGCTGGAGCTGCAGATTGCCAGTACACAATTTGGCTCTCTGTGGTGTGACAGGCAGGGATCTACTTGAAAAGACAAGGATGAAAATGAAGCTCTATTCCCTCAGTTGTGCAAATATCATCTATTTCATGTGGCAGAAAGTTCTGGGTTATGATTTTGCCCTCCAGAAATGCCTTCCCTGACACTGCCGTTGTACCCCCAGTAACACCATTCCCTTCGTTCACCCTGCCCGGATCAGGAGGGCCAGCTTGTGCCCTGGAGAGGTGGAGCTGCCCCGTGGAGCTGACTGCTGTGGCACCCAGCCCTCCTCTGCTTTCATGTCCGTAGGGGCAGGGGCTGTAGCTTGACTCATTTCTTTTTCTAGATAGATAATGATTTTTAAAAAAATCTATGCTTTAAATTGGCAACCAGTGAGCGTATTATAATACGTGTTGGTTTAAAGCAAGTTAGTAATGCTGCAAGATTATTTTATTTATTCCAATTTCACTGTTCACAGCTCAGCACAAAGCCAGGACTGCTTCACAGTTCCTAATAAATCACCTTAAAGACATACTTTCATTACTTGTCTGGATGTACTTTTGTTTTTGTAATCTATTTTTAGCTCTAATATATGTAGTATCATTCAGTTATTATTGCCATGTTGCCTTTTTAATATTGGGCTGTGTGTTGCAGGACTTGTTTATTCTTTTAAATTGTCTTATCGTATGATAATGTACTAAGCCTTTTGCTCTGGATCACCAAGGAAATTATATTTGTGGAACGAAGAACAGATGGTGCCGAACCGAGGCGTTATTCAGGGGACTGCTGTTTACTGCTCTTTAAATCCTCCCTGTATTAGCAGAGTAATTAAAATAGAAGCGAGTTGCACTAGTACTTGGGGCATTTTGGCTCAGGGCTCGATAGGATATTGTATCCCTAGGCTTCCCAATTACTGCAGTGTAAAACAGGAGAGAAAAATCAAAAGTCTGCCAGGGAAGAGGAATGATCAATAATTGCAAGCGATCACAACAAGGCAGTGCTCAGTAAAGCCAAGGGCAGGCTGGGCCCTGCTCCGTGCCGCCGGACGCTGTTGAGCCGTGCGGTGCCGCGCGGATCTGTGCCGCGCGGGGACCCCAGGAACATTTGGCTGAGCCAGGCTAACCCTGCTCACGTCTCGCCGCATGGGGAACCGAGCTCGGTTGTACGGGATGCGTATACTCCCGACTCGGTTATTTATACATTTTAATTGAAAAGCCTGAATCTGTAATGAGAAGCAATCTATCTTGCGACCGCTGGTCTAAAAGAACCAGATAAATAACCAAGCCAATCTTTCTGTGGCATGGTTCGTGTGGCTGTCAGTCCCACGCCTGGCGTTCTTCTGGCTGGAGAGAACCCGAGAACGCTGGAGATCTACCACTTGCTCTGCTAAAGCTTTCCCTCAACCCTAGACAAAACGCTAACGGGTAAAGCCTGCCCAGGGCGAGAGTGGCTGGGACACGCGAGGGCACCCAGCGTGCCGGCACGCTTGGCATCCTTCTGAAGCAAGCGGTGGCCAGCAGGCCGGTGACAGATGAGAGGCACACGTTGCTCCTGCAGACCGAAAAAAGCGTGAAGTATGTCTGGTGGGGCTGCACTAGCACTGCTCCGGGGCAAACCACCTCTCCCTCAGCTCCGACGGTGCTCTGGCAGCTCGACAGGTACATCTTTGGGGACTGGAACATCTCCCCTACGAGGAGAGGTTGAGGGAACTGGGCTTGTTCAGCCTGAAGAAGAGAAGGCTGCGAGGGGACCTAATAAATGCTTATAAATATCTGCAGGGTGGGTGTCAGGAGGATGGGGCCAAGCTCTTTTCAGTGGTGCCCAGTGACAGGACAAGGGGCAATGGGCACAAACTGAGGCACAGGAAGTTCCGTCTGAACATGAGGAAGAACTTCTTCCCTCTGAGGGTGACGGAGCCCTGGCCCAGGCTGCCCAGGGAGGTTGTGGAGTCTCCTTCTCTGGAGATATTCCAGCCCCGCCTGGACAAGGTCCTGTGCAGCCTGCTGTAGGTGACCCTGCTTTGGCAGGAGGGTTGGACTAGATGACCCACAGAGGTCCCTTCCAACCCCTACTATTCTGTGATTCTGTGATCTTCTGTTGGTGCCAGGCAGCCCGGTGCATGAAGACACAGTGGTCCCTTTGTGCAGCGCCATGGGGTTGTTTTGCACTCTGCCTTGTTTTTTTCTTTCCTATTTGCTTCTCAAGCCTTGCCCTGTGTCTCAGGAAGATGGGCAATGCGCCCCAAGGAAAGTCAGAAGGATCAGGGCAGCCCAGTCCGCGGCGTGTGTGCGCTGGTCTCTGGGGGCTGAGGAGGCACGACGGCTCCACTGCCCCTGCCCTGAGGCAAGGGTTGCCCTTCAAGGGGCTAAGCGCTTTCAAAGCACTTGGTCACTGCTTATGGTCTGGGGAGACCACCACATCCCCGCTGCCCTGCGTGGGCAAGCGGCAGCGTGACCCCAGGCTGCAGGCAGAAGGCACCGGCTGCTCCGTGTCCTCAGCAGCCTTGCCCCGCCGTGACCCCTCGCTGCTGCTGCTGAAGCCAAGAGAAGGTTCCGGTGCAAAGCCTTTATAGCTTCTGTGTTTTTCATCTGCCCTGTGACCCACAGCAGTGCGGTCACTTCTTTCGTCCCGTGCTCTGACGTGGAACGCCAGCGGAACACCGACCGCACGCGATGCAGCTGGGCGCCGAGGCTGCCGTGGGTTTTAAGGCCCTTTTTGAGACACAAGTGCTGCTGAGCCCTAAGCTGCTTTACATGCTAAGGACGTGTTTAAATTCTGCCTGCTTTGTACTTCACCTAATTTTTCATCAGAAGTCCAAGTGTAATAATATGTTACATGATTCTGGCTCCACCAGGGCAGTCAGCTGTGGCAAAATCCATTTATAAAAGAACATATTGTTTACAAATGAGGTCTGACGCGGCTTCAGCCCAGACAGGTGTGCCGTAGTTAGGGTGGCAGTGATGCTATCCTGAATATTTTTCTCGTGCAGATCATTTGAGTGCCTATATCAAGCAGCATGCTACAGAAAAACACTGGTTCTTAAACTCGCACCTACTGGATTATTTCAATATATTATTCATATCACCTTTTTCTTCTACTGCATTTTAAAAATCTGTTTACGAAAAAGTGCTCATAGAATGTATTAGCATTTGACCAGAATAGGATATTTAATTCAGCATGTGAGCATTGACAATGAAGCATATATTATGCCTCCTACACAGCATTTACTGTCATTATAGTCGCCTACATATATTAAGTTATTTTGTTGATGATTATGGATGAATATTAGCAAAAGAACTTTGTGCAAAATAAAACCGTAGTTGCCCACCATCTGAGAATGAAGGAGAAAAGGGCATAAAAAATGGCTTGGCTTGCAAATGATAAACTAATTGTTTTGAAACTGTTTTAGGGAAATTAAGGATTATATTCAGTCATCTGTTACTTGTTGCAGCGTGGCATAAACCTGATGCCTTCAAGGTTTATCTCTGCTCGGATTTCTGCCCCTGCCCCTTTCTGCAGGCACTAACCAGGGCTTTGGAGGAGTGAAGGGACACAGACCGAGAGCGCACGACACGTTTTCCAGCCTGTGTCATTCTCCCGACTGAGTCAGTAGGGCAAACGATCAGGTGATTTTTTTTAGTGCTGCTGCCTTTGTCAGGCAACTGTTTTATTGCTGTCACGGCGCGGACCTGCATGAACGACGAATTAATTCCCCACAGCATGTAAATAGCGGATCAGATATCACAGCCACTTTTGTCCCATTGGCAATGCTGTGCATTGCCATAGTGCTGCACAAACTGCCATTTTGTTAGCATTCATATGACTTGTGTCATGATATTAGAGGCAAGGCTCTGCAGTGATGGTGCTGGTGACGAGCTGGGAACGGCTTGGAGGGTTCACTGCCAGCCTGCTGGGTCCCTGCTTTACCCTGTTCTTTGGTGCTCTGCGTCAGCTCGTCTTTAAATGACGGACGGCGTGACTCTGGCTGTAGGCTGTGCAAGCCTCCATGCGTGCCATGGGCTGGTCTGTGCGCTTTGCCCTTCTGCTGTGCTTTGCAGTTGGATGTTGGCAGGGGACTTGTGCGTGGGTTTGCAAATTCCCACTGGGACTGCTCTTGAAACCTGCTTCTGAGATCTTATAAGAGATGCTGAGGAAAAAAGCCTCTGCGTCATGCTTTCTCCTGGCTGAGTCTGAGCTGGGCTTTGCACGTCTCACTACGAATTCTGGTCTTGGTTTTGCCGCACGTTCTGAGCTGACTGTGGGTTCTGCCTAGGTGTCATGACAACCGCAACAAAGAAAAGCTATCAAGAATAGTTTAGTATGGTGGACAGAGGTGGTCTGGCAGGTGCTGCTGGGGTTTAATGGCGGTGTTTTCTACGTGACTGAGGAGACAAAGCAAGCTGTGGAGCTTGGGGAAGGTGCCGAGTCCTGCACTGGCTGTGATCTGGCAGCTTGTGGGAGGACGCAAAGCGGCTGCTGGCTTGGGGGGGATCTGCTCCATTACTGAGAACTCCCAGCATGAGCCATTTCATGTTCTCCACTGTCATCTTCTCCTGGTGACCCTGGTTTAAGGATTGGGAGTGAGGAGGTGTGTGAAATGGATTTGGTTTGTAGGTGTAGGAGGCACTGCAGGAGGTGCTGAGGAGATCCGAAGACAGAGCGGATGAGAGGCAGAGGAGAAGGAGTCTCCCTTCCCTGGGTCAGAGCTGGGAAGCTCTGCTCAGGTTTTGTCCAGATGTTGGTCAGCAGCACCCAGGCTCCCTGTTCAATGTTACAGGGGGAGCACAGAGCTGCGAGCAACAGCACGCGGGATACTGCAGCTGGACAGGAGACCACGTCTCGGGGGAACACAGCCATGAGCAAGCAAAGCTTTCATGTCCCTGCTCCACCAAAACGCTCAGCCTTGAGGGTGCAGAGGTCCCTGAGTAGCAAGGGGGATCCTGCATCTCCCCAAGAAACCTTACATGCTGCAAGGGTGTTTTCAGGAACTGTTCTGAAATATGTGGCTGAACTATTTTCTCCATTTAACCAACATTTGTCCCATCATTAGGAGAACAGCCCTGCCCAGTCTGCTGTACCTCCCCAAAGTGAAAGGCAGAAGCCAACAGGAGATGCCGTTCTGCCTTGCTTGGCTTCAGTTTAAAATGATGCAAAGTAAAAGGTGTCAACAAAACTAAACAAAGCCCTGGGGAAAGGCCTGATCACATTTCCTACAATAGCTTATCCGACACAGGAAGAGAGCTTGTGAGCTGGTGTTGTCCAAGCCCACGCTTTTGCAGTGCTGCGGACCCTTTCCATGGGCTGGGGTACGCAGAGACGATTGGATTCACCCGTTGTAAATGATCGCCGTGGGCTTTGTTGAGGAAAAGGAATGGATAGCCATTCCAGGACAGAAGAGACTTTACAAAAAAAAGGAAAAAAAAAAAGAGAAGAGTTTGCTTTTCCACTGGAGTAAATGGATGATTAAATCAGCTGAGGGTCTTCCTGTGTGATTCTTGCTTTTCAGACAAAAAAAGTCAAGTGATCTAAACTGGTTCAGGTTGAAGTATGTACTGAGCTGTACACAGTATTAAATTCATAGATTGGTATTTCTTCAGACCCTAGCTGGCTGGTCATTTTGACCGTATGTAAAAGACATTATGTAAAACTGAACAGAAATTAATGCAGTCACTCGATAGCCAGAAGCTCATTCTCAGAGCAGATCGGCCTTGGTGGTTATTCTAATTGCTGCTCCGACTGCGGGAGCAGGGACTGCGTGGCACTGCCTCGTTCTCTGGGGCTGCGTCTTATCTCCAGCAGTTTTCTGCGTGCGTGCTCTGTGCTGGCTGATGGCCTCAGAAAAGCCAAAGGATTGAGGAGCTGAGGCGCTCGGTGAAACGCGAGAGACGCAGCAGAGCAGATGGAGCGCTGAGATCTGCGCGTTTTAGCTGTCCACTTCAACACCCCGTGCGGGAAGATTTGCTCAGAAATAAGCAGACAGATCCTGCAAGCGCGATTGGGTTGCCGTCTATAGAATGATGCGGCCTGGATACCCTTCCCGGCAAGCCATGAATCTCTTTGCGATTTCTGATTACGCTGTAAATCTCACTCGCTCATCTGTCATAAAGATTGATTTTTCTTTTATTGTTTTGTCAGTATACGGTTTTATCTCTTCAACTCCCTCTCTTCCCCTCCATCCATAAACTGACGTTTTGGTGAAGTGCGTGTTGCGACGTCTATTGTACATTACTGAGCAAAGCTCTGAAAATGAGTCCTGCGAATGAGCAGGCACCATACAAAGCAGCAGCCTGCAAGGCACAGCCTGCCCCGATCCTCGGAGCCGGTTCCCCTTTCCCCGGGGCTGGCACTCCCTGCGCTCCCCCTCCTGCGCCCTGCTCGGCTCAGCCGCTTCTGCGGGAGCTGCAAGACGTTTTGCGAGAACAGGCGTACTGGAGAGGGTCGGGGAGGGGGAGCTGGGGCTGCAGCCGTGTGCCCGTCGCGCTGCTAGAGGTGGCACAGCAGCGGGTAGGGGTGCTCGCCTCTCCCTGGGCCTCGGGGTGCTCTCAGGTACCCCCTCAGCTGCAGCACGAGTAGTCCAAGCCCCGGCGTTTGCAGCGTTACACTTGTTAACTTCTGGGGGCTGGGGATTATTTTTTGTCACCGTTGACAAAGTTGATGACTTTCCTTCCCTTTGCCATATTAATTCAGTGACTTTTATATGTGCATATAAAAAGGCATGTTTACTTTGATTAGACAAATTGTGAATGTTAAATTACAGTCTGCACCATTGAATCTGCTATTTTTCTTCTGCCCGTTATTGTAGACCAATATTCTGCTTTGGGAAGGCATTTAAGCCTCTTCACAGTGATCGAAGGCAACGACTAAATTTTTATATTCTGTTTACACCGATCTCCATTTGATTTCCACAGATAGAAGAGGCTTCAACGGTAGGATCACCCTTATCTGTAGAGGTGGGCTGAGCAGTGGCAGCACACGGTGCTCGTAAGCCAGGGAGCAGGCTCCTGGAAGGGTATTGCTAATTGTGCGCAATTAGTTATGCGGTTTTAAAGAGTAGCTCAGGCTCAGTCCACAGCCTTGACACACGCAGACTATCAGCTGGCTACTTGTGACAGTGCCCAGAGACTTCTGGCGGTGTACAAGCTGTGCTGTACCTCACTGGCCTCATTTGCTGCGCTCCAACTCTCTGAGGGCGCTCAACAGTTGGCATACGGTCGATTTAAAGCAACTTTCCATTTATAAAAATGCGTGTGGGATGGAGTCGTTAGAATACTGAATTCCAATGCGTATGTAACGCTTTAAATCTCTGTGAAGCACATTGTGACTAGAGCTGTTTCAGAGCCCCGAGAACGCCGGCTAAGGGAGGAAAAAATGCCCTAATGCCCTGCCCCTGGGCATGGGGCTCGGGAGTCAGCGTAATTAATTAGCGGTTCTGAAATCCGCATGGGAGACGGGCAGCTGCCCCACAGAGGAGCTGCTCACCGTCAGCAGAGGAGGTGGAGCCCTTCCCTGTCCTACCGCTGGCTCTGGCTGTGTCACCACCGTCACCACACCACACCCACCATCGTCATCATCGCCACCACCACCACCATCAACCCATTTTGTGCTCCTAGGGCTCTAAAAGTCCCTTTGCCTCACCCAGCTGGGGTGAGAACCCTTATCTGTTGGGGTTTTAAAAAATTTTCCTGCCCCATCCCAGATCACAGTGAAATGTTGGGCCAGATCCTGTGCTGGTATGGACCGCTGTCCCACATCTTTTTATTCATATAGCATCAGATGTGAAGTATTAGTGGACAGGAAAGTTGCAAACAATTTTACAATTTTATGATGGTGGGAAACTGAGGGCTGTCCAGCTGGAAGCTCTCTGGAGGACATGAACGGGAGAGCCACCTTTGCTCCTCGGAAGTCAGCCTGTCCTTAGGACTAATGGAGGAAAACCTGCTTACCAAGGCAAATGAACCCAGTCTAGTTTGGGGTTGTTCTGCTTCTCCTCCCTAGTAAATCCATGTGTATTTCCTAGCACATCTGAAGTTTAAAGAAACATAGATAGCATCTCATCTCACTTCTTAAATCTCAAGTCAATGAACTGCTGTAGTTGCAGCCCTCTTGGTCCTGCAGGCAAGTCTATTCATTGCATGAGGGAGAGGGCAGCTGGGACGGTGCGGTGGTCTGCCCAGCTGCAGAAGATGAAGGGCTGGCAAGGCTTCTGCAGGAAGCCACAAAGATCATGGAGCCCAAGAAACTCCTTTAAGCAGTTGAGGAGGAAAGAAGCTGAATCAGTTTTACCCAAGAGGGCCCCAGTTGCTGGTGGCATGTGGCAGAGGAGACACGGTGTGGTCCTCCGGCCCCAGCGATGGGAGGGGGACGGCACCAGGGCTGGAGCACCCCCGCCAGCCCCGTCTGCTGGGCTGGGTGCTCCCTCCCTGCTGGGCAGGCGCAGAGAACGGGGCCAAAGAAGACCTGTGTCTTTCTGCAGACTGAGAGCATTTGCATCTGCTGCAGCCCTCTGGAAGGTCACTGTAGTGGTCGCATTTTTTTAGGCAGCTCCTCATTTTCCTAATGTGAGAGATTTCTAAAGTTAATTATGAAATCTTTAGTATTAAATATTCAGGAACACTTATTTTTGAACACCTCAGGTTTAATTTAGGTTCTTTGAAATTTTAATATCTTGCTTTAATATTTAATGCTACCCTGACATGAGTACAGAAATTTAAAGTCTATTCTTTGAATGAAACAATCCTGGATTTCTTTATGGAAAAGGCTGAGATGGAGAGGTGAGGAAAGGGTCTATCTTAAAAGGACGTAACTCGCTCTTCTTTTTTTCCTATTGATGTTTGGGCATTGCAGTATTTCTGAGTAAAAAAATGTTCTTTTTGCACTCGTGTTGTTAAAGTAACATAGGCTCAGGTACGCAAAATATTTCTCCTTCCTCTCTGCTAATGATGAAAGACCACAGTGTCTCCAAAACAGCAGACTGTTTTGGGTCTTCTGCATCACTCTCAGCCGTCGAGCAGCACGAGGACTGTGCCGTAGCCCAGGCTCTGTGCCATTTTTCAGCTAGGTGCGATGCTGAGGAAGCACTCACTGTGTTTTCTTTGGGGCTCTGCAGGATACAAAAGACACTGAGACCTGGGCAGTAAACTGGGCAGAAGTCTGCGTTACTGGAGTGCTTTGTGGGTGAAGTACGAACACGTTATCCTTGCATGGTTTCTTTATCGATCCAAAGCTGAACGGGTCGCTCCCGTGCCGCACCAGCTCGTTAGCGAGCAGGGTCCTGGGGAGCTGCCCGGAGCCAGGGCCGTGCCCGTGTCCTCCCTGCGCAAGGAACGAAGGTGCCATTTGTCTCTGTCACTTGCAAGGCTTGTGCATGTATGAATTCCAGATTATTGTGACAATAACCCTTCATACATGTAAGTGTTACACGTAAGTGTATGCATTAGGCATTGTAGCCTTGATCAGTTCATATGTCAGCTCTAATTAAAGCCTCTCAGTTATTAAAATCTCTTTAATGTGTTTTATAGCACAATACCTTCAAATGAGAAGAATTACAATTTTCAAAATTTTTTTGGGGGGGAGTTAGCTGCCTGATTAACAGACACCATTAATTTGTGAGCTGCATGTAATATGAAATGAGTAAGCCAGGCTTTATGAAATTTTCTGAGAATCTACATTAGCATTAAGATGTATAAAAGCATTTGGAAGAAAATCACAAGCTGATGGAGTTTAGTGTTTAAAAGATACAGGCAAGCCTGTAGCTGTGTGAAAACTGAATTTGTCTTGGGGAAAAATAAGGGTTCTTTTTACAGACAGAGTATGAGTCTTGCATGGAGATTCTGCTGCTGCCTTATTCAGAAGGCACGGGAAAAATACCAGCTAAAGGTGATGGAGCCAAGCTGCTAGGTGCTGAGTGTCAGAGAGCAAGAAAATATGTGTGAACACGCAAAATAGCAGCATGCAAAATTATTGTCACAAAGGCTCTCTGTGAAAGAGAACAAGATATAATGGGGCTGATTTTGAAAAGCAGTTTTGTCCAGTTTTGTGCTTGTAATTTTACATATGAACTCATAATGCCGGTGCATCTTTATGGCCACATTTTACGCACTTAGATGATCACCCTCCCAGCTTTTACTGCCAATCAGTTAGATTTCCATGGGTCTGATATCATGTACCATTATTCACAAAGTGTAATAGCATCTATGAGGAGTCTCACCAAGCTAACTGGACTTCATGTGCAAGTGTAACTTGGCGTGGATGAGGATGTCACCACTGATCTCCAAGCCTCTGTGCTGTGTAATTATTCGTGACAACAAGATATTATTTTCAGATATGAGGACACAAAATCACTAAAGCTGTTCTCAATCCCGGTACATGTCTGCACGCACACACACGCAGACGATGTGTGTGGCTCCTTGGAACCAGTCCTCAGCTCTAGCAACAGACTTTAAGCATTCTCTGTGGCCCATGCACTTACTGATGGAGCCTGGGAAAATGCTTGGGTGAGTGCTTGGTGTGTTGCTGGGGACCCTGTTTCAGCCCCGACTCTGAAAACAACACGCCATAGAAATTTGCAGTCTAACTGCCGAGTCTGGGTCCTTGGCACTAACGTTCACGTCAGGCTGGGTAGCCGGGCGCGAGTGCTCCTCTGGGAGGGCACAAGGACGCAGCAGAGTGCCCGCAGAACGTTGCTCTTCAGCTGCAACTTTGCACGCTCGGAGTCTGACAGCTTCTGAGAGGCCCTTCCAAAGCAAACTCCAAACTCTCCAAATATTAACCCACTGATTCAGAGACCGCATGAGCTGCAGCCCAGGATAATCATCCGGCACGAGCAGCAAAGATGGCATGAGTGCTTCACCACTCGCTCCATCTCAGAGCATCCTCGTTTCTGCTTGTTTGTCCCCCTTCACTTCACCACGTTCACCTATGTTCATGCTCTAAACAGAACCCGCAGGTCTGGCATCAAATTATTCTCTGTTTACCTCCAATTAATCTGAGTGGTTTCAGTGCTCTGGTTTCTCACAGGGGCGTGAAGGTGCAGCCAGAGACCCGCCGGGGAGAGGCGGAAGCGCGGGGCCGGGAGCTGCCGTGCCGGGACCTTGACTTCTTGCTGGCTCTTGCAGAGCTGTGCCTGGGGATTGCAGGGAGGGCGAGAGGTGTGCTCTAGCCTCGTCATTGCAGAGGGAAACAAGGCCAGCTATGACCTTCAATGGCAGGGTTAGCTATTTAGCATCTTCCTCCCTCTGGACTAGATGATTTCTGTAGGTCCCTTCCAGCTGGAATACTCCGTTCTATTCTAGTCTCGTCCAGTCTGTTGTATTCTATCGTACACTGTGTGGGGATTTTCTGAGGGGACATACGTCCTGTAGAACTGATTGAGTGTTTTCCAGGGGCTATGGTGGGTGGGGAAAGAGGGGTCCAAAAGACTAAACTGCGTGCGTTTGGTGTGTGCGGCAGGATGTTTCTGTACAGACAGGCTGGAGGTGGGACAGTGGGGAACTTGGCTTGTGAAGCGTGGAAAAAGTGATTGTGTGACGAAACTTGAGGCAAACTCTGTACTTGCTCCCGTGTCAACTTTGCTAAAACAATCTTGGCTCGGGATTGGACCCGATGAGAAGATACAGCTCGTAGAAAGTGAAGCCAGGTGAATAAGAAACAATTCAAGGCTTGAAGAAGTTAAAAAAGCGAAGACTGCCGAGGTCTGATGATGGAAAATCATTAGCTCCCGGCTGAATAAGTAGCTATGATTCTCTTTCAGTGTAAGAGCTCTGCCAGCTTGCAAAGGAGCAGATGTGCACACAAGATGGATAGTTTCAAACAGTCAAAATACTGTTTTTGGGTTTTTTTTTTACTTTAGTGATTATCTTTTTTCATCTAAAATAAATCCAGATTGTGCACAGAGTGGAAAACAAAATAACAATATTTGGAGAGTGGGAGTGTTTATTTAACAGGTGGCTTATTTAGCAAATGGTTCACTCTTATAAAAATAATATTCCTATAGTATTCTGCAGCAGTGATTCAGAACATATGAGAGCGGGAAGGCAGTTTTGGGGGTTATTACTTGATGTGGGCTTACGTTAGGTTGGTTTAATTAAGAACATCTGTGGGAGCGCTTTGCTAAGTGCATTTGCATATATTATTGACTTAGAGCTGGGTGCTGCGTCTTGGAGAGCAGTCACCCCCTGCTCTTCGAGAAGGTGGGTGACAAGGCAAGATGTGTTTGCGGGGACGCTGTGCTGCGGCAGAGCCCGGCGCCGGCAGCAGGGGCAGCTGGCGGGCTGCAGCCCAGCAGTCTGAGGGACACACAGACTCCTCAGGTGTCAGTGGCATGGGATACCTATCTTGAAACATGGCTCTGACACTGAGATGTTATGCCCTGTACAGGATGTTATTCCTCTACAGGATGATTCCTGTAACAGGATGTTATTCCTGTTATTCCCAGGAACTTATCCTGGAGAGGGGAAAAAAGGGGAAAAAGCTGCGATGACGAAGGTGAGGGCAGGAGCTGAGCTGCGTGGGCGCTCCCAGCCCTCCCCTGCAGCCAGGTAGCTTTTTCTTACTCTCATTTGCAAGGCTCCCTGTGGTCCAGGCTGAGCCATCCTTGAGGAGCTCTTTACCCCTTGCTCGCCAATGTTCAAACCGAAGCTCTGCCAAGGGATGTGGGTTTGCAGAAAAGCTGGTGTCCCCGTGCCTGGTGGCAAAGAGCCAGCGCAGGGACAGAGCAGCCCCTCGGTGCGGGGCAGGAGATGCCCCACCAGCCTCCGGAAAGGGACCTTGCCATAGCCATGCCCGGTGACAGAGGAGCTGCCATTACCACACCGACAAGGGCAAACACCTTCTGCTCTAGACCAAATATATATTCTTTATAAGTCTTCTACACTGGGTGTGATAGCTGTGCTGGAATTTGAGCTGAGAGTTATTTTAATAACAATATTTTGAATAGCAGAGGGATAATTACGCACAGATTTGGCTCACTACCTCCATGAGGCTTGGCTTTTGTTTTCAGATGGTGTCTCTCTACATTTAACAAATCCGACTGACTCCCTATGCTTGTTGTATTCTTATTAACCCTTTCAAAGGCACTGGTGCTGTGTAAGTAGCTGGCTTGGTACTGAATAGTACCCGCAACACGAACTGGTGGGGTGTATTTAGCTTTTGGCTTTCCTGCCTCAGCCTGTAGAAGGTGGAAAGGGATTTATTTCCAAAGGGTTTTTAATTTATTGGAATATTAAAGCATTTTTCACAGCTCCCAGGTTTTGCGAATAGCATGAGCACTAAATATAGGTAAAATGCCTTTAATGACAGAAGTCACAAACACAATAATTTAAAGTGATTATTTAATAGCCCTTGACAACTAATTCTTGCGATTAATTTTAAGACTCCATCCCAGTATTTATCATTATTGTTATTTGCCACTTACAGCAATAGTCTCATGATTTTTGAGTGGGAGAGGAATTAGAGACTGAGAAAGCATTGGAGCTGGGTGGGAAGGTTGGTTTGTTTTTTGCCCAAACTGGCCAAATCCCTGCTTGTCAGCACTGATGAGAGAGATCCGTGCTAAACAGGCTAGTCTTAGATGAAGAGCCTAACAGTGATCATTGCACATTTCACCATATGGTAAAATAACGACTTTTCACGAGCGTCAGCTTGATGAGGAGCAAAGTAAAAAACTGTATTGTATTTCAAGATCACAGTTCGTCAGAAAAATGCACACACTCCAAGTATCAGAGGAAGATCCTGTGCTCTCCTTACGGGTCTCAGCTGAGGACCAAGCCAAGCCAGCTGCACGCAAGACCTGCAGTAGATCCCCGTCCCTTTCCACCCTACAGCAGGAAAGTCAGGCGAAGCCTTGCTGCAGGGGAACGGGTTTCAGTCACTTGACCTTGGAGCCAGTTGAGCCTAATGCTTTATCACTGGCGTGGCTTTGCACGCCAGGCACGTGGCTCTGTACACCAAGCACCAGCAGACCCTACTCATCCTCCTCCTCCTCCTCCTCCTCCTCCTCCTCCTCCTCCTCCTCCTCCTCTTCCCCCTTTCTGAGCAAGTTTTCCCGGTGGCCACAGTGCTGGGGCCGAGGGGACACTGTCATTCTGCAGCAGCAGACCTGCCATGTGTTTAAACCCATTCCAGAATTATTTCGGTCAAAAATTCTCTACTCCCTTCTTCTGTTCATTAACCTTTACCGAAGTGCTAATTCTGTACTCAAATATAAGGTCAAAGCCCTTAGCTGATTTTTTTTCAGAAGAACTAAGTGTCTTATCTAAAATCTTCTGGAGAGAAATACCGTGCCAGAAGCACTCATCAGTGCCTCTTGACTGGCGCTGCCGCCGTCTCGCTTCCTGAGGAGCCGGTGTTACATCTGACATGGGAATGACTGTGCTGGGGAGCCGAGCTCCTAAGGGTGATTAATTTTGGGAAATTAATTTTTTAAACGTACTCTTTTACATTGTGGCCTTTTGCAAAAAGGTGCTTAAGGCACTGAAACAAAGACCAAGACACTTACTGAAACTCCCATGACAAAAATGAATATACTGTAAAAACTCAGGTATCTTTTCCACGGTTTGTGTCGTCAGGAGGGGAGGCAAAGCAACGTTTCTGCTCCGCTGCAGCTGTGCAAAGCCGTGCCTGGATGGAGGGACTCTGTCCCCATACCCCATGCTCGAGGACAGCATGCATGCATCCAGCTTGGGGAGGAAAATTTTGCTGAGTTGGAAAAACATCCCGGAGCTTTCAGGGTCATTTAGGTTGAAACCAGAGCCCTGTCAGAGAAGGTGGGAACTGAGACCTCAGCGCGCAGGGGTAGCACCTCGTCTGTGTTGTTACAGCTGCCTGTTTGTCTGGTGCTGTTTTTAAGGTCCATCGTACGGGACAGCAGCTCAGTCTGAGAGCTGCAGCCTCCTTCTCCGGCTCCTCTGCCTTCCCCTTCCCCATGGCTGGGGAGAGACGGGGACCAAGAGATGGGGCCAGCAGCGTGCCAGCCCCGCGGAGCGGGGACAGCGCATGTGTGCGCTGGTGCCTGGGGAGAGCAGCCCCTCTGCTGAGCATCTCCTGCCCCTGAGACAGCACAGCTGCTGCGGGCTGCAAGAGCAGAGTCTGGCAGCCTTGCCTTTCAATTAATAGGAGAAAAAAACACCCCGACGAGACTAGAAAATACACCAGGAGCAGAGCAGGGTGCTGCCTGATCGTTTCTCCAGGGATACCTGGAGGAGGGCGGGTGGAATTACCACTTTGCTCACCAACAGCTAAAGCACGACGCCGCATCTGCAGCGGTTTCAAAAGCTCGATGCAAATATCCCAGAACTAAACTTCCCCAGACTGTGCCAGGCACGTTGTTCAGTGCAGCTCCGAACGGGCTCTAGCTCACACGGGTGCCTCACCAGCTTCTCTTCCAGCTCACCGAGAGCAACGCAGGAGCCCTTGCCCAGCCCAGCAAAGCGGCTCGATGCCCGAGGCTCCGGGGAGCAGCTCGCGGGAAGGTGTCCCACCCCATCACTCCATTTGTCTTTCTGCTACTAATATACACATAGGTGGGAAAGATACGTGCGCCTAGCTCGCTGAAAGTCATTTAGAAATACTTTGTAGGGACTTATGCTCCTCAATTTTTGGCAAATAAACATTAAGTCCTCTTTATACAGAAGAGAGTGGCCAACAATGATCCATTACTCCCCAAACTTGCAGGCTCTCTGATTTTAAAAGCCTGGGGTGAGTGAATTTGCAGTAGCTTACTCCAACGTCAGCTTTTCCCACCCCCCCATCATAACAAATGTAGAAAGGTCAAGGTTAATGAAGAAAACAGTGAATTCAAAGTTCCATGGAAGAAGAAAACAGTGAATTCAAAGTTCCATGGAAGAAGAAAACAGTGAATTCAAAGTTCCATGGAAGAACAACCCAGTGCTTTTAGCAATTCACTTAAATGAGAGAGGAAAGCCAGTTCCTTTAACATTTTAAAGCTGTTGTAGCCTAATGAACCGTGCTACCTCCCGCAGCTTCCACAGAGCCCAGATCCCTGCCAGAAACTCTCTCATTAGCACGAAGCGGGCGCAGCCGGCCCGGCGCGCGCGGCTCCCCGCGACGCTGCGCCTCTCCCGCGCCTGACGGAGCGACACGGCAGAAACGGCTGCACCTCCTGGCCTAGACGAACCACCCTGCAGAAGAGGAAAGTCTTATTTTTCACACGAGAAAAAGCAGCACCGCAAGAGGGGGGGGGGGAAGAAATGGCGCTGCCGTCTCTCCGTCAGACGCCCGCCAGGAAACAGGGCCGCTGCGGCTCACTCGCACCTGGAAGGTTTATTCTCACTTGTGGTTCACGTTTAAGTCGCTGTCGCTGAGGTTGGTGGGAGCTACGTGCTTATGACTGCACTGGTTTGGAGAAGCGGAGAAGCTGATGTTATTGCACATCAATCGCATTGTGTCGTGTGCGAAGGGTGTTTTGGTTTTGGCTGGAAAATAATGAAGAGAAGGATGGATGTGCATTAGGAGAAAACAGATTTCGCCCTCTAGGTACCAAATATAATATATGTCATAATTACAGGCATCTTTTTATCTGGCAGCATAAAAAAATGGGCAGTGGAGGAATAATAAGTACTTTCATATTTGGCAGATAAGAGGGGAAAGTCCTGTGGCTGTAGTGGCCGGAGCAGCACTGCACCCTCTCCTCCTCGCTCATCTTTACATTCTGGCTCGCTGCACAAATGTAATTTATTCTGCTAATGGGGGCTAAGGTTTACCTGCCCTGCAGCCCCGGGGGCTGAGGCAAGGAAAGGGGCTGCGAGTGAAATGACTTTCAGCTGCGCTATTTTTCATTGCTGTTTGCGGGTGGGTTCAGAGTTCATTGCGTGGGAGAGGCGAGTCTGCAGCGAGGGCAGAGGAGAAGGTCCCGGTCCCTCCCGCGTCTCCCCAGCCACCGGCATGGCTGCTGGCATAAATTAAAGCCAGCCCTCAGGGATAATTCTGGCGGCCAGGGGTTGCATAGACACCGGCGCGTGGGCGATGCAGAGCAGCTGATGAGCACCGTGCACCCTGCAGAATCCCCCAGGCAGGAGCCCCCCCGTGCTGAGACCCCCACGGCCTCGCCGCAGCGCAGACTGGGACGAGAGCGAAGCAGCCAGAGCAGCGTGGCAGCGGGCCCCAGAGCTTGTCCTACGGTACGGATTTACACCCTGCCAAGTGATGGGAAAGCTTTACACGCCTTAAAATATGAATGACTGAAAGCTGAGTCTATGGGAGGTGGCAAATGTGCTGATCTCTACATTTTTTAGCACAGGAATTTTCTAATGTGAAGGAACCTTTGAGCTCTTCATGAATTAGGCATAAAGCGGGCAGAAGGTGATCGGAACAAACAGGTACGTGCTCAGCGCTGAAGGTGCGCTGGTAGAAATCTCACCACCCTTGCTGAGACCAAATTTGTGGAGCAGGATGAATAGAGAATCCCTGCCAAATAATCCTGAGACCCTTGTGCCGTTGACTTGACCTGCCTGTTTTCAGTTACGGTATGGACTTTTCCAGTCGCAGAATAAATTCCCTCCCTTGCCCTCGTTGCTCAGCAGAGAAACGTAAAACAGGACCGAAAATCAGCGCCAGCCCAAACCGAGCATCCCTGCACGTGCAGCGGCGGTGCTTTAGGGCAGATTGGAAGTAAATTCCTCCCTTCGATGTCAATACTTATTTATCTACGCTCAATATTAAGGCTGAATGGGGAATTTTCAATTCCTGCTTTTTAAGATTTCTTTCTTTTTTTTACCCTTTTCTTGTTTTAAAGCGTTTTGTGCTGCAAGCTGCAGCGCGGCGGAGGGGTGTGGGTGCGCGGCCCCCTCTTCCCGCAGCGCTGCGGGAGGGGAGGGATGCGAGCGCGGCAGGGGACCCCGTGGCACTGCCAGCCCCCCGGCAAGCCCTGGCGCTGAAGGGTCAGGCTGAAAGCTATCCTTCTCCTAAACTTCCTCACATACGTCAGTTTATGCCAGAATTTAAAAATTATTTGGGATTCTTTTAAAAGAAACTGCTTTTTTTTGCTTCTTCTTTTTTTCTCCAAAGAAATGAAACCTTCCATGGCAGGCTATGAAAGATGGATTATTTACCTCCAGACTGGGCACAGGTCTGGTCCAATCTTAGAAGTAAATGCATGTTTAGTCTTTAAGGCAATTTGTTTATCCATGTAAATACATATTTTGGTATACACATTCTTTATAACACAGTTAGGTGGACTAAGCGGAGATTTTGGTAGGCATCACATTTACCCTTGTTCGTCTAGAACGCTAGCTCTGAAAATGTGCAAAAAAGCAGCTTTTACTGGTGATGGTTTTTAACACTCCTGTATCTTAAAAACAGCGTAGTTTCTAAAAAAAATACATACATTGAAAAGTTTAAAAAAAGCTGCCTAGCTATGAAGGATGCTTTTCCTGCCAAGTTATAAACCCTTGAGAAACTGCATTTGCTCAAGAAGTTGTGAGACATCCTTTAATTTGGTATTAGTATAATATCACGATCAGCAACTATATCATTAGAGCATCATTGCTTCTACGTATGTCACCGACGCAATGGTAACTGCAGACCTGAGTTATTGCACAAGGAGGGCTCATGGCGTTACAGACTTTGGGGTTTCCAATGTGGACAACAATCTTGATATAAATATTTAGTTATGCTTCTTGGAGCTAAGCCATTTATTTTTCACGTTTGAAAGGTGGGAATAGATATAATAATATTTGCCCGGCAGATATGAACAGTATGGGTTAATCCTTTGACGAAGCATAGATGGTACCTTCAAACAGTTGCCTAAAGCAAGTAGACCCTGCAAATTAGAGGGCAGGTAGGGTTGGTAAGATGTTCTGTTCGGTTTGCAGCCCTCTGCACCGGCCGTTTGGAAGAACGTCCCGAGAAGTCCCAAGCTGTACAATTACCAGTTTACCGCACGGAACAGATTCACCAAGAATCAAGTTTCTTTATTTGATCCACACCGCCTGCAGCTCCAATCCTGCCCCAGTTCAGGTCGCCTGCCCCTACGCCTCTGACTGCCGACCCGCTCGGCGCCCAGCGGTGAGCACGGCTGTGTCCGTCTGCAGGGCTGGGTGGGCAGAGCCGAGGGCACGCGGCTGCGGGTGCGCAGTCCCGGCACGCCTCGCGCTGCCCTGCACACGCACACGCGTGCTCACGCACAC
Source organism: Opisthocomus hoazin (assembly GCF_030867145.1). Lineage (NCBI taxonomy): Eukaryota > Metazoa > Chordata > Aves > Opisthocomiformes > Opisthocomidae > Opisthocomus > Opisthocomus hoazin. Next base: position 1,180,329 of record NC_134419.1, on the reverse strand, counting down.
GCGTACACGGCCGCTGCTGACCACGCGGTCCTGACTGGCACTTCAATACCTGTTTCACCTAAGGAAACGCCACTGGCACCTAGAAGCATTTATGGGTTGTATGGGTTTTTTTCTTTTTCTGATCTGACAATAATTATATCCCTCCCCAAATTTAAGGGAAAATTCAGAGATGGGACTGAGTGTCTTGTCCAGGTTAACCAGTGGCTCTACCTGGTACGAATGCAGACAGTTAATACTTAATTTTTTTTTTATCATATTTAATAAAGCTGCTGTTCATTCTATTCTGTTGCTGGAAATAACAGGTTCCAGACACCAGGAATCACTGAAATTAAATATATCATCGAAATATATTATTTGATCCAGCCACAGTATAGAAACACCTCTCAGTTTTATGTGCGATGGGGCATATGAGCTGGGCTATGCGTATCCTTTTTTCTTACTTCATAGAACTGTACTGACGTGATACGTTCTGCAGCACCACTGTTTCTAGCGAATGGATTCTAACATTTAGCACTTTAAAGCTGCAATACAAGAGAGATCAGCCTATCAGGACTGTGTCTAGTATAGTTTGAATTGGTTTTATACTATTTCCTTAAAGAATGAATTTTATCATGTTATTCAAGGTTTTAAAAAATGCCACGTTTCTGAAAACAGCAACTGCTGAGCACACAACTGTAAATAATACGACAGGAACAGCACGATCTGTCACCGAACTTATGCGGAGTGACCCAGGACATGTTATAGCCATATTTTGGGGTCATCATATTTCTGTTTATACCCTTTATCAGTACCTACAGCAGGTTCACTGCCTATTCTCTCCACACGTTGGCATGGGGTAGTGTGTATCGAGACGAGCGAACTCCGGGTCTGCCTGTTCAAACACGGGGCTCTCTGCGATCCGAGTGTGGAACTGCTCGGTACGCACAGTGCTCGTCTGCTCCTGCTCACTGCAAAACCCTACTGTCAGGAGGAAAAAATGGAGTATAATAGTTGTGTCGCCTGCTAGAGTTCTTATACAAAACAGGGGAATAATAATGTCGATAATGGATTTCTTATTCTGGTCATCGATAGTTCTGTAAGTCAGTCAGCATCTATTTGGGGTCAGCGGGGCATCTTGTATTCAAGGGCTGTTGGCCAGAGTCATTTCCCAGCAATTTACACTGATGGCATTTTTAAATTCACCTGTAAACCGTGAGCAACATTTTGTGTTAATGCTGTCAGGGGCTGTTAAAAAAAAAAAAGTTAGTAGCATTATATGCTCTTTTGAAACTTGATCCTTCTCTGAGTGAAAGGAGTGTTATCTCGATAGACTGCAGTGCTAGGAAATCGGGTATGAGGACTTATCTGCTGTGCTAAGCTGTTGGTACAGTGTTAGTACATCGGTAATGAAGTCCTGTCTGCAAAGATGATTCTATCATGGATGGCAACATGCACTTCAGTACAGTTATTGGAGCAACCTCGTTTTAATATATATATGTATTTTATATATATATGTATATATATAAAATTCTGCTTGATACTTCATGTATTTTCAGATATCTAATATTTAAAAGCATCCTTTATCATTGCTAAGTTAGCCAAACCAGTACAAAATTAAGTGCAAGAAAAATACCGATTCACATAGTATTTGCCGGTAATACAAAAGGGACTATTCAGCTTCTCACATTTACAGCCACTTCGGAATTTGGATTTAGAATGACTAAGGGAAATGTTCCCACATTTCAAAGATGGCTCAAAATAATTTGCGTTCTGTTTTGGGATGGGAAAACCAGTTTTTACAGAGATCACCTGCTGGTTAGTGGTGGTAGAAGGAAAACACAAAAAGGAGTTGGTGCTGCCCTTGCCCGATTGCCTAGAACAGTGAAGCCTGCAGCAGACTGAGGACCCCCTGGAGACGGGAGAGGAGGTTTTCCTGCTAGCCAATAGCACCTTGGTCCTCGACTGGAGATTTCTTATGCTCAAAAGGATGCTTTAGCATTTCCCAAAACACATTCCAGATTTGTTGGAGAGGAAGAGGAAAGTAGTGTTTTATGAAGGCACACCCATGCTGAATTTGCAGGAAAAAGGAAAGAAAACAGAAAGCAGTACTGCACAATGCAGTTATAATACAAGGCTCATTCTTGAAACCTGAATATCATGCTAGAAGAAAATCTAGATATCTGTAATATTTTGAAGAAATATTTTGAAGGCAATATTATTTGATTTTTTTTAATCAAAAAAGAAAAAATGTTTCTGTGTAAATGTGGATAGAATGCTATTTAAGAAGGGAACTGAATGTTTGTATTGCAGCCTTAAAGAAGCACATTTTTACTGCAATATTTTTTTTTGTAAACTACAGTCTGCGACTCAGCAGACCATGACTGAATGCTTTTGAAAACTTGTAGATTACAAACATGAAATCACAATTAATATCCTCTAAAAGTAATTTCAGAGCTTTCACGTCTTAAAAAAGGACAATGTGTACTGCTTCACAAGGTAATGCAGCTAATCAAAAAAAGGAGTAGAATTAAAGTATTTACATAATGAGCAATTCTACAGAAGGCGATCATCCCCATGTAAGCACTGCTGATTATATCCCACGCTGCTTTTAACAAACTCTACCAGATTGGATCCAGTCATCAGCACTTTCAGAGAATCCTTAAAAGCCTTTTATGGGTCTTTACATTTAGTGCAGAATGATGTTCTTCAGGTAGAATATGCTGGTGAGGGAGGACAGTGTCAACACAAGGTACCAGCAGGAGAAGAGGACTTCGGCGTCACCGGTGATCCCATACTGGGCTGTACTGGGAGCTGCAAAGAGAAGAAAAAGAGGTCAAGTGAAATGTTCCACTCTCAGACCCCCACATTCTTAGTTTTCATGAATTCTTCTAAGATAACTGTTAGGGCAGCAAAAGCATTCTTCTGAAAACTGGAGAAAGTGCTGCAAAGGTAGGCAAGCTCTCCCGCTACACCGCTCAGTGAATATTACTTTCTGTCTTTAAAGGATAAATCATTATTAATGCAAGCAGTTAAAAATATGTGTAGTTAACATCAGATGAGCGCTTCATGTTTAAACATCTGAATAATTTATCTGTTTTTAAGTTACTGAGTATTAAGATCTCCACTGAAATCAATGAGAGGTGAATATATTTAGCTCTGTTGGAAAACAACTCATTTTCTGCCTGACTTTAGGAACCGAAGTTTGACAATTTTGCTTAGCCAAAGACATTCATCTTTATTTTCAGTCTCTTTGAAGAAATTGGATTTACTTGCTTTAGTATAAAGCCTTTCTCAAATTCCTAACTAAATATTACAATAAGTACGTGCAAAAAATAATTAAAATATAAGAAAACAGTGCTGAGAAACCAGTGAGGAGACAATCACTTGCAGCAGTCGCAGGCAGGCTGTACAAAATTTCTCGCAAATCAAATCATTTTCTTTTATACGATGCATGAAGCCCCAACCTCTTCCAGTCACACGCAGCATCCTGTGCTCTTTAGTTGAACACTGGTATCACTGGCTTTGCTTTCCAGACTACGTGAATATACTACAGGTTGTTCTAAAACATAGGATCTGTGCAAGTCCTGTATTGAGTGCCATTTCTACAAGCTGGCACCGCTAATGTCAATGGCACTTTATTTAGCTACAAGCTGCGGAATTTATTTTTTTGACTAAAGGGACCCAGTGTCTGCCAGAAACAGGGATGGAGATTAGCTGGTGGATGCTGAGCAAGACCGAGCCAGCTTGGTGCCCACACCCTGGTGCTCAAGGCCTTTTCCTCGCAGAGGACAGAGGTTTCAGAAAGGCTGGAGGGCAACAGACATTTCCAGGCTCATTCCTGATGACCCATCTCAACTGAGCTGGGGATGCTCAACCCAACGGCTGCACTGCAAAAGGGAGAAACCGCTAATGTGGCTACTTTGAAAAACACGCAAGCCATGTGTGAATGGAGAGGTCTTTTGGGAACCTCGGGCTGGTGGAGGGTTGGATACCATGTGGAGGGTCCTGCCTCTTCTGCAGGTTCTCTCCTTTCACCCCATTGCATTGCCATCCCTAGGTCTCCTCAAGGCACGGGGCTATCTGGACCAAGGACACCGAGAGATGGTCTGAAGATGAGACTTCAGCCAACAGCTCTGCTGTGCTCTTCAGCTACGCGGGAGACGGCTACACAGAGCAGGTACCAATAGTGAAGAAGACAGTTTTCCTGAGTCCAAGCCGAAGCTTGTCCCACCACCCTGCCCAGGAGAAAGCTACCCCTGACAGCACCGTTGCCCCTCACCAGTGCCAAGTCCACCTCTGGCAGGGAGACACCAGGGTATGGCACAGGCAGCGCTTCGGAATAAGCAAAGTTCACCGAATCCTCACGTGCTTCCCTTGTTGGCAGAGGAGAGGAGGAGCAGTGAAGCATTCCTGACGGCAAGCGCGAGCCGTGCTGCCAAGGTGTCTGGGAGGGTTGCACGGTGTGGGCAGGATGAAGCCCGGGGAGGAGAGTGGGACCTGGCTCGGTGGGGTCAGCACCCGGCATCTGGCTTGCATGGAAAGCCCCCCCAAGATGAACGACGATAGCAAAGCAAGAGAGATTTCAGTAAAATCACAGCCTGTCTGCAGGAGCAGGAGACACTACAGCGATCACCCAAGAAATAAAGTAAACCTGCGGTTTTCACCAAATCTTGTTTGATTCTGCAGGACATGGTCTCCTGAATTTCAAGTCTTGTTCAGTCTGAACACTGAAACGTAAACGTCCCTTTGCTTTCTATAGAGACATCTGTGCCATGTGCTGCCGGGTCCATTTTCAACGTGTGACAACTTATCAGGCGCAGGGTATGGGATAAAACCAAAAATCAGTCATTCTCCCCCCACCCCGCCCCATGCAGAAAGGTTCAGGTAATAAAAAAAATACAAGATGAAACTTGATTTTGGAGCTTAGTTTAGTGGCGTATAACCATGACTAACTGCATGACAGGGCGCTCTCTCCTCTTCTCACGGAAAAGGAACTTTCTGTGATAAGTCAGTATGACAAATCAACATTTAATTTATTACAAAAACCAGGCTAGCAAGCTGAAGCATAGCGTAGGTAGTATTTCATTTTATCATATTAAAAGAGTTTCCCCAACGTAAAGATAATTTGAACTACGGTGGCTATAAAAGCGAGAGGAAAATTATGTAAATCTGATTTCCTGCGTATGAACCAGTACTATCTTTCTAAAGCTTATTAAATCATATCTGGGTTGTTTCAGCACAAAGGTACTAGGTGAATTAATGGAGGAAAAATACATAGGCTTGGGTAGATAATAGAAAAGAGTTATGGTTCCCAAAGCTGGCTAACCAGAAGAATTTAATGTGAAAGAAAGCAGAAGGAGAAGGAAATCTGGGCCGATATAGGTGACTGGACTCTGCTGGGTTTGAATAAACTGCCCTGAGGGCTGAGTATGTGTGGTGCAGGGATGCCAAGCGAGCGCAGGGGCCGGTTTTGCTGGGCCATGGACCACATATCAGCCCTGTTCAACCCTACCCTGTCCCACATCTCACCCCCACTGAGGAGCTAGGGTGTTGATGCTACAGCTGGGTCAGACGAACAAGATTTCAGTTCAAAAAACCACTTAATAAGATCTCTGAGTTTCTTTAAACCTGTCTTTGGCGTTACAATAAAGAGTGAAATCCAGCTGTGCTGCATGGCTCCCAGGTTCACTGGGACTGATGCTCTGAAAGACCTTGATCTGAAATTTAAAGTCACTCTACAGCCCCCCTAATACCTGTTCCGTTTCCTCAGATTCCTTTTAAGAGGGAAATTGGTGTGAGCCTGCTGGCATTAGGGTCTGCTGATTAGTACCTGCTGGGTATAGTTTTGCTTTGCAAGACCTGCCATGGCATTTGCTATAGAAAACCAAAATAAACCCAAATCTATTCACATTTGCGTCCACATGGCCCCAAGAGTCCCCGCCAACAAAGAAATTGCTGTCATTGTGGAAATGTTCCCTATGTCTATGGTGTGCCAACAGGCAAACTGATCAGAAATTGGCTTTAAAGGGCTTTATTGGAACTGCATACTGCAAGTTGAGAAAGCCACGCTACTTTAATTCAAACTGGAGCTAGTAGCTGGAAAACATTTGCCATATGCCTGCACAGGACTCGCAGTTCAGCATGCGCATCGCGGTGCGCTTCGCCAACCCTTTAACTCATCTCTCAGCACAAAAACCCTGACTGCTCTTCTGCCTGCTTTAATGGTCTCCTTTTACAATTAACAGCCCAAATTCGAGCACCCTCTGGGCAGCTGGGCTGGCAGGAGCGGGCAGGGCACTGGTGGGGAACACCCGCTCGTCTCAGGTAGGGTGGCTTATTGATTGGGAAAGTCTTGCCAGATGGTTATGCCTCTTCACTTTAATTCGAGTTCTGGAAATCTCCAAGTGTTTCTAGTCTCCAGAGTGAATTTACAAGCAGAGGTTCCTCTCTCGCTGTTAGTGGCAAATGGGTTGCATCAATTACAATGTCACGGTAAGTCTACTGCACGGCATACAGTTTAAAACGTTGTGCCTGGCTCTTAAAAACTCCTACCAATTACTAAGCTTCTGCAGACCTTTTCTTTTTCACCTTGGTATTTTGATTTATTTTTCCCGTGGCTATCTGATTGCTTTGCTGGCAAAAGAATATTTTGTTCCCAAATATTAGTAAAATTCTGTAGAACTCTTGTGGTGTTTTACAAACTCTAGAAAGTAAACAAACTTACTTCTAAAATGTAAGGATTCTTAGTATGGTCTGCTTAGTCACTAATCTAGAATAATTATTATTTTTGGTAAGTACTAAGTAGTCCTTGCTTTCATTATCATTGCTGTGTAATGCTAGGCAAGGTCATTTTGTACCTGGACTGGTTAATTTTCCTAAGGTTTTCTTGAAGGTTCTCTGTGTCAGACTAAAAACCTTAATTTAGGAATGAATGAAAAGGTTTCAATGTTTGAAAATAGCATAAAACTCACAGCTGCTTTTTGTCCCCGGTAAGATCTTAGCGTTGAATGTCATTGTTTTATACAGACACGCACGCTTGCACTCACAGTCTTAATATTTGTACAGCGAGATAATGGTGGAGGTATGTATGATTAGGCATCAAATGAAAGCACGAGTTATTTGACTGCCTGATTACATCTGCTGCTATCCTGGGCATTTCCATAATACCGATCACCACCATTGTAATGGAGCACTCCCTTCATAACTGATTTTACAGCATGCGAAGCTTTTGGCACACAGGGAGGGGAAGGAGAACAGCAGTTGGCCCCCAGAGAGGTGTTTATCTGGCTAAAGATTCCCGACCAGAACAATGTCTTAGTAACTATCTGAAACAGAAACCAAGGTCAAATTGTTTGGCTCCCCTTGTGCTGATCTGGAGGTGCAAGTTCCATTCAGAGCCGTGTAGTGGTACCTGAAAAGAAAGTGAATTTCCATCTAGAAGATTAAAATGAGCTTGATGGAAAGTCTGGTGTTTGAAATATAGAATGACCTAGGATTTAGAAGACGCAGTAACTTCAAAATAGATCAGCTTCAGTCGTTGATGGACAATAATTTACTTTCTCGCTAATGGAGAGGTGAAGCCCTGCACCCGGGGGCAGGGTTGCTGGGCGCTGAGGGTCCCGCTGGCGATGCCGGGTGTTGCCGTGTTTGACCCAACGCATTGGTTGCCGTCTGTTCATGACTGGAAGCAAAACGTCGGGGGGAGATGCCTGGCCGGCGTGGCCCGGTCTGGTGCCAAGCTGAGCCGCACCCACGGCAGCGTGGCTGAGAGCCACGAGGGGACCGGTGGGGCTTGGCGGGCCCCTGCGCGTGCCCGCTCCCACAAGATGCTTCTTCCCCCGTGGAGCTCTGCAGGGAGCCCTGTGCGCCGTGGGATCTGCAGTCGTCACCTGCCCTCCATATGGACATGCAGGCTGCAGAAGTGGATTTTGTGTGCGTGTATTGCACTGCCTTCACAAGCATTCTCGTATCATCTTAATGATGATACGTATTAACCTTAATACGTTAAAATTATCTGTAGAGCCGTGCGAGCAGTCGCTCTTGTTGCAGCAGGGATGGAGACATGCGGAGAAAGTTTTTGCTCTCCTTCTCCCCTTTGCTTCGTAACTCCCTGTGTCATTAGCTATGGAGAAAAGCGGGTCCATTTCTCACTTTTGACAAGACCACATCTAGCATCTTTCCCGGAGTCATTTACACCGTGTCGCAGTCCTGTGAAGGAGAAACCCCTACTGAGGTCGGCACTCGCCGTGTCCTCCACCGCTGTTGGAGCATGACCGCCGGCCAAGGTCCCTGCGTGCACGCCTCTGAAGTCCACGTGCTCTTATCGAGCTCTCCTTTTTTGTAATTTAGTGATTATTCTACATAATCCTAATGTTTTATAACAGTTAGCAGTTGTGAAAACATTTAAGCACACTCTTAGCACAGATTGGATTATACTCAGGCATCCCTCCTGGTGGTGAATAGAAAGGAACAAAGTAATATTATATCACTATCTCTAATTAATACAAGAGATTAGGAAAAGTACTGTGCTGAAATGTGCAAACCAACATTTCCTAACACCAAGGACTGCATTAACCAGAAATAATTACAAGCTTTAATGCTGATGCCTTGTAGACAAAAGCACGGACCTCTTTAGGTTGTCTGAATAAGCAAGACTAATTCTGTTAAATGGATTATGCAGAGAGATGTTAATAAGCGTTTCATTTAGCTGTATTTAGGTTAATGATTTATTATAGGAAAGCCTTAATAAATAGTTTTTATGCAACATTTAAAATATACAGAGAAGGAAGGAATAAACTAACTCAAGGTCAAAGCAGTAAGAAAAAAAAAGATGAGAAAGACTGGGCTGTCAAAAACGGTTTTTAAAAGAAAAGATTGTAAGATAATGGGACTCCGAAGGCTCAGCAGAGTCCTACAGATAACGTCTCTAAATATTGTTACACTTGAAGTTCGTGGAGGATTTATGGCTCTGGAGGAGCAGGTCGACAGTCTATAAAAGACTGAATTAGAAAGCAATGGCTTGTGATGGGAGCGGGAATCTGCTTGGAGAGGGCTAGGACAGGCTGGCGAGGGTTTGGACCGAAGGAAAGTTTGTCAGGCAGAGAAACCCCACTCTGTGCCTTGGAGGCCAGGCAGGATTGTAGAAATCTTGACCTTGGGAGAACAAAACCTTGAAATCTTGTGTAAAAATGAATCAGCGAAGACACCGATTTGTTTAGTCTTATGCAAATGCAATCATCCTCAAGGCTGAGCGCCCGAGACAGGAAATTTACAGTGATGGAAAATTCACTAGCAAAGTTAAACAGATAAATCTGGACGAGGAGGCCCTTTTGAAGTGCGTGCCAGATGGAGACTTTGATTAAACAGAGCTTTGACCATGATAATAACGTTTGGAAAATGCTGATAATTTAAGTAATGTTGAAATGCGTTTGGGCTGCGCCTGTGGCAGCTGAGAGCTGGATGTGGTGAGTCAGAAGGTCCTCTCCAGCCTGATGTTCCACTTGTATGAATCACTGAAATTCCTTCTCGTGAGAGAGAAACGTACAGCACTGCACAGCCCAACACCCCCAGAACGCATTGGAAATGCAAAATGCTTAGGTTTTAAATATAGGCATACATTTTCAAGAGATTATTTTATAAATGATGTACGGTCAAAATGTTTTGCTTATCCCAGTGAAGAAAGCCAGATGAAGAAATCCGTGCAGAGACGTTACGCAGCCCCGGCTGTCGGGAAAGTGAAGCACATGTTATGGGATGGCTCACGGCGCCCTGAGAAACATTTTCCCTAAGTATAACGAACTGTCGGACGAGGTAGCTCAATGCCACTGGACATGCCCTCATCTGGCCACAGTGCTCATCTGTCTCCCCAGCCCTTGCTCGCCAAACAAGGGGACAAGGATTATGCTGGGAGTGAGGGAGGAACGTGCCCGGGGACACCACCTCCCTGCAGCGTCAGCTACACCGCGTACGCTGCCAAGTTTCGCTCTGTTCACGCCTCTGCAGCCGTTCTCTGGGTGGCGCGGCTGTAATTTGGGGTAGAATTTTGCTTTTGTATGTTTTCTAGCCTTAGCACCACTGAGTCAAATACATCTGAAAATCCTTGAGAAAGGCGACGGGAAATGCTGCAAAAGTTGTCCAAGAGCGAACTCCGCCTGGATGGATAAGACAGAGCTGTAGAGGACAAAGCCCAACCTGCAAGGTTCTTAACAGAGCGGCTTCATCGTTCTCTGAAACGTGAGCGCTGGCAGGAAGATTCAGCAGATAAGCTCCCCACCGACCGCGGGGGCTGATAAGGGAGGGGTATTGTCGGGACCTATTCATCGGCAGTCACACAAGGCTGCCGGGAGCTGCAGAAACTGTAAAACGAGTGGCTTACGCTGATTTGTTTCTTATTTCTAATTTAAATGAGTGAAGTAGCATTTTCTGAGTCTTAAAATAGGAATACAGAGAATAAAAGATTACTGCTATAACTGCAGAAGCAAATGCAACTTTTTGTTGCACTCAAATATTAAAGCTTGGCATTTTAAATACTGGAGAGACATATGCCACCAGCAATGTTTTAAAATGAAATGTTATTCCAGCGGGTGTTTGCGTGTATCTCTGTGTATGCACAGAAAATAAGAAAGAAGCATTTATTGTTTCGGCCATAAAGACCCTGGTTGTGACACACTCAGTATCCAATTCAAAACTGGTCCTTGCTACTGCTCCTGACTGAGTTAAAATACAAAATATTATACTTACAGGACTAAAAGGAAAGTCAAGCAATCAAAACATGGCAACCAGCTCAGCCACCCAGCATTGTCATTTCGTAGCTGTGGGGGTCTCTGCCAGGGAATCCGGGTTCCCTGCCTGTGGAGGGACACGTCCCAGCCGCAAGCAGAGACACGTTGCCCTCCCTGCCCCCCGCAACAGCCAGTCGCCCGTCCTGCTCCACACACTCACCACATCGACCAACAACTCGTGCTAAACATTGTAAATGGCGAAGCACTAATTTAAAGCCAGCTAAAAATACACACAGTAATGTAAATTTTAAGTAAGATGATTTTTGCTTGCTTATTAATGTGATGGGGCGCGCCAGGCGCATTTTGCAGTTCTTCAAACCAGACCCACTCAGTGAACGCTTCGCAGCTGCATTTCATTAAGCTCACAGAGGAAGCAACCCCATAACCGATGGAGGTTGTTAACTACGTGCAAAAGGTTTTTAAGTGTCTTAATTTCTGTTCGCAAATAACTCTCTGGAACAAAGCATTTCCAAAGTCAGCAGCTTCTCAAAAGCACTTAGTCCAGGCGTCTCGGCGTGTATGGTACGGGTGGGGAAGCGCCCGCAGCCCCTTCGGCTGCCTCACGGCAACGTGAGGGAATTGCTCCCTCTGCTACGGAGAGGGCCCGTGCTCGGAGAGGTCCCGTGCTCGGGCTGGAGAGGCTGCGGCTGAAGACCGAGCCATCAGCTCAGCCGAGCTGCGTTTGGCCAGGCAGTCCCGGGGCTGGGAAGAGCCGTGGTGGGCAGCAGCAAGGAGCGGTCGCGGTGCCAAGGGGTCGATGGGTTGGGTCGCCTGTAAGATTCTTGCTGTCTCCTGTTTGGTTTTCCCCAGTGTCCAGATTTTCTCCTGTTGGATTTCTCACTGCCTTGAGACCCGCCCAGGTCAACCACCTCTCAGCAGCCTACCTCCCGCTTCAAAAGCTGTGCTAACAAACGGAACCCTAAAACCGACGGGTTTTTTTCTAGAACTTATTCCTCCTTCCTGTCGGCTTCCAAAATCTAATGTTTTATTTTCAAAATTGGCATTGACTCTTCTCGTAGAAATCCAGGTTTAAATCTGATTGTTATTATTCACAGCAAAACATTTAATGTAAAAAAAAATAATGGGGGTGTTATTTTAGACAAACATCTCTAATTTTTCAAACTTACAAATGGTAAGTAAATTTTCCAGCTAACTTACACTTTAAAAAATCATGATAATTTGATCATATGTAAAGTTACAGACAGATTGGCAAAACTTGGATATCTTCATTTAGAGCCGATGAGACAACCTTTTCATTCTAATTAAATGGACACTATTGCTGAAGTGTATTTAAGATATTCCTTCAAGAAAGGAGGCACGTGGGATATCTTGTACTTAGGCACAAGATCCTGATAACTCCAAAACCTCGATTTTGGACACTTTTACTTCACATGCCAAAGGAATCGCTGTGGTCCTCAGGGTCAATGTGAGCTTTTTGAAGGTGTCCAGCATCTCATCATTAGTGATGTGAGACTTCGAGACCTACAGAAGCTCGTCACACACCCTTGGATTGTTCAAAAATGTGCTATAACCCAAACTACTGCATTTGCATACATTTGAATGTAAGCACTTTATATTGCTACTGTTTTCACAATGAAAAGGTATTGTTAAAACTTTATTATCTAGGTGTGATTTGTTTCCAAACTTGCATTTTAAATTTCGGCATAGGGTTGCCAGTAGTAAAGTCCCCATTTACAGGCAATTATCACACAGCGGTACCTAAAAATCCCCGTAGTTATTGCTCACTGTAATGATACGGTCTCGCTGCTGTTCTTACTCAGTGGTGTCTGTAAGTGTGGGCTTTTCAGTGGGGGCCAGGCACACACCGTTTTTGTTACTCCATATTTCTGTATTTACAATGGATTCGGGTAACGTGAAAAATGGGCAGTGGTGATTTGGAGAAATTCTCCACAATAGCAGCCCTAACACAAAAGCCTGTTTTGTAGATAATCAGTGTAAATAATAGATTTCCCACATGCTGCTGTCTATCAAGTTATTTCTTCAAGCAAATGTCTCTGAGTATCATAAAATCAGAAAAATAGTGGTGCTCAGACAAAGCAGGCTCACTCTAATCTTTCCGATAGTGCAGACATGCTGTTGTTGCAGCTGCAAAAACAAAACCAATTTTAAACCCTTATGCATTGTTGTATGGTATATCTGTAATGGAATTTCATTTAGTCATAGATAAACTTGATCATATCAAATTAAAAAAACCCTTTCTTTAAATAATGCAAAGGAAAAGAATCCTGCTAATACGTTAGCCTGAAGAAGAGAAGGCTGCGAGGGGACCTAATAAATGCTTATAAATATCTGCAGGGTGGGTGTCAGGAGGATGGGGCCAAGCTCTTTCCAGTGGTGTCCAGCGACAGGACAAGGGGCAACGGGCACAAACTGGAGCATGGGAAGTTCCAGCTGAACCCGAGGAAGAACTTCTTCCCTCTGAGGGTGACGGAGCCCTGGCCCAGGCTGCCCAGGGAGGCTGTGGAGTCTCCTTCTCTGGAGATATTCCAGCCCCGCCTGGACAAGGTCCTGTGCAGCCTGCTCTGGGTGACCCTGCTTGGGCAGGGGGTTGGACTGGGTGACCCTCAGAGGTCCCTGCCAACCCCTACTATTCTGTGATTCTGTGATTCTGTGATTCTGTTAACAGGATAAACGAAGCAAGCGCAGGACACAGGGTGCCTTAGTGTTCAACAGGATAAAACAGTACAGCCCACACATACCTCGTTTCTACTGCAAGGGATATTTCATAATCCCAAGAAGTATTTATGAGGAATATTATTGTGAGGGGATACAATAAAATTTGGCTTTGTATATCATCCTTTATACTCAAGTTGTCTCAAATTTCTTTGTACAGCTGAGAAGTGCAGTCATGCTGGAACGAATGAGGTCTCTTTTGGCACCGGCAGAGCCCCGGGTGTGTGCCAGCCCTGGAGGTCTGGGACGGCTTGGAGCAGGCGGAGGAGATACCAGCGCCAGTCCTGGGATGAACCCGTGCTTGACCGGCTCACCACCTGATCCCTGCCTTTAGCCAGACGGGATAAACCACCCAAGAGCCTCGTCTGGAGAGTAAAGCGGAGCAGGCGGTCGGTGCCATCACGCTGCCCGTCAGAGCAGGCTGAGCCCGGGCAGAGCTGTTCAGGACAAACAGCAGCGTGCGCCGAGCCCCCGACACCCCCGGGCCGTCTGCCCCAGGTCTGCCAGCGCTGACCGGCAACGCAGGGACCGTTCCACGGGGACCCGAGCGGGGACTGTGACGCGAGAACCTCAGAGCTGGATGTGCTGTAACGAGAAGGAGCTGCACGCATTTCAGAGGGCCGATTAAAATTTGAAGTGAACTTAGTGGCTACGAGAAATCTTTGGACCTGAAAAAAAAAATTCAATAAGGCAAAAAAAAAAATCTGCCCTTTAACAAAAGTAGCCAACTGCATGTCTACTGGAAGAACAATTCCTCAGAAAAGTGTGTGTGATTACAGTGATTACATCCCTGCCATCTTGCTGTGAAAGGAGGACTCTGTTTCTGGGATGTGTGAACAGAAATTCAGCCCGTGAAGGAGCGCTGCCGCTCTGCTCGGCACGGGAGGGCTGCGTCGGGCGCGGATGGGTCCCTTTGGGCAATGCACAGGCTGACTGGACACAGCCCAGAGAAGAACGAGGAGGACATCTCACCCGACGAGGACATCTCACCCGACGAGGACATCTCACCCGGCAGGAAAGCTGGGAACAGCAGCACAGTCCATAACCCGCGGGGCAGATGGAGTCCAGGTAAGAACTGCGGGAGGCACATGAGGATTGCCCATGGGGGAGGTAAGGAACGATCTGCTTGTGTCTGTAGCAGGTAGAACAACACCAACAGGTCTGACCTGCAGCAGGTAGGACCCAGAACAGCTATGAAGGCGAACTGAGCCATGGGTTGCACAGAAAGGATGGGGAGTCTACGTCATTGCAGTTTTAAGAGCAGTGTGTACAAAGATCTGTCAAAACTAACAGCAGATACCTGCCTGTGGGCAGAGACCTTTCTAGATGTTCTCTTTGGGCCTTCAAAAAATAACAGTCCAGGGATGCACTGTAATTAGCAGTGACTGAAACATTTAATTCCTTTCTGGAACCGGAGATGTAACAGGTTCTGTAGGAGGAAAAGGAGGGCAGCTCACGGCAGAGACAAAGATCGGTCACCTCAGCCTGCAGCTCTTGGAGGCAGCTCCCCAGTCCAGGACCCGGGCTGCGGCTCCATTGCCCTCTCCTAGAAATTGGCTCCCGGTTCTTTCCGATGGCTTAGGGACATGCCCGTTGTATGCAATCTGCGCAGAAAATTTTAAGCAGATCTTTAATTCTTGTAGAAGAGCGAACACAGCTGTGGAACCTATCATTAGCATATGCCTCTTGGCTTATCAAACCCAGCGCTGCTGTTGCATCATGTCTTGAGATTTCTCTCATAAATATCTAAAGACCTATCTTAAAAGCAGTTACTTGTCTTCCACTGGGAGCAATCAGTGGAAGGCTTCTCTACAGTTGCACATCTGAATGGGTAGGAATTTTCTTATTCCCAGGATAAATTTATCTTTGGATGAGCTCTGTCTCCTTCTGGATCTCACTGCCCTGTTTCCACAGGCACCACTCATGTGTGGTTTCACTTCATTAGACTAAGCACCATCGTCTAGTCTCCGTCCTCTTTTTGTTCTTTCTTTTTGCGTAGTAGGAGCAACAACAGATTCAAATACTTTACATTAACTTGCATAAACTGAAGGGCTATAATTATCACTAATATTCCTACATTAGAAGTATTAATAAGCTAAAGGGCACTGTTGTTTCTATGGCTTGAAATAAAACCTGATTTCCATTTTCTTTGAGTTTGCCAAGCTTTCCTCTCTTTCTTCAGATGTGCTAAAAATAATTTACCCAAGGATTATTATAAAAAAGTAAAGATTTTTTTGAATATTATTTCGTGTTTTATTGCAGTAGTAATCTCTTCAGTAAGGTTATCTTCAGTGAGTCAAACAATTTTGCCTTCAAATAAAAGTTATTACTTAGCCCAAAGGCCAAGCCAAGATTGCTTTCTGGAATCAGATCCACTCTGCCTCTTTGGAGCAGATATGAGAAAAGCTGAATAAACGCCAGCATAGCAGAGCTCGATAGTCAGAGTTATATGATCTACTGCTACATATTAATGAGCTAGAAACACTATCTAGGATTTCATTAGCAAAATTTAGTTAAAATAGTCCATGAAATGGTGAAAATTCCAAATCAAAATTCTAAGAGAAGTCAAGGGAGATGATCATATCGCTGTCTCCCCAGCCTGGTTACGCAAGCGAAGCTGCAGGGTTGGCTTCAGCCATGCGATCTGTCTGTGAGCACCTCTAGGCAGAGAAGCGAAGCCAAATTTCCCCCCTCGCTGAAAACCCCAAACTGCAGCCTCATCGCAGATGTGTCCCTTAACACTGTGCTCAGTAGGCTGGAACACGATTGCGTAATACTGAAATAGAAATGGCAACATCTGCGTAATGTGGCTGACGGAGAACATTGCATTGCAATAAATAACACAGTGCTGCACTTTTTGCTTCAGCCGATGGGCTGGTCCGTGCAGCCAACCTCTTCCATCTCGTGATGCACGCTGGGGGCCCGACCCTGTGCTCATGGCCACAAAAAAACCCGAAAGAAACAGCCTGGAGAAATTATCCCGAGTTTCACTGTCAAGACATTTCTATGGATACCTGACGCCTGCTGAATTTCCTGGCTAAAGCAGTTTGAGATCTGTTTAAAGCCCGTTCCTTGACCTGAGAATTGGACACGACTGAATTTTTTTTCCATTGGATTTCAGAGTTACTGATGCTTTATAAAAGAAAGGCAGCGCCTTGTTACAGAGTTGTGTAAACTGAATAGCACAATATACAACGTCCTATTATCTACCAACAGAAAAATAATTTAATAACACCAGTGTAGTCAGCAAAGCCAAGAAATGCAGATGCTTGACCCCATCACAAGAATGCTGTTCGTTGCCCAGAATAACAAATTCTAGCACTGATAGGAAAGGATATGGTAAAAAATAATGACATTGGATTTAAGAAGTGCTAGTTCTGTGTCTGTAGGGAGGTACCGCATCACGGCGCACCGGAGTCTGAGCGGTCAGACACAAGAACACTCTGCATTGCGTTTCTGTGGATGGTGCATGGTAACTGCAAACAGAACAGACAGCTTCCTCTAGTCCCACTTCCCAGGAAAGGCTGGACCAGGTGGCCTTTCGAGATCACTTCCAACCTGGGCTCTTCTCTGGTTCGTCGTATTTCCCAGGATCTCAGGGAAGGTGCCCTAGTCCTGAGACAGACATGGACTCAGACATGGGTTGTGAGTAGATACTGCATTGGGGCTATTCTTCATTATTGTATATTTTAAACTGCAATCCAAAAGACAACTCTGCAACTCCCAAACTCTCCTTCTTGCCCCAGATTTGGTGAGAAAACCATTTTTTTCTGAGTTTATGTACGGAAACCCACAAAACTTGTTGAAAAGAGAAGAGAAGTTCTGTTGAGAATGAACCGTGAAATCACTTTTAGAACAGTTTTCTGAACGATGTAGCTACTGAAGCCCTCCATTACTTTAAAATGCTTCCTTATATTGATATCAGAACTAATTTCTGACGAACTTATTTACATGCATATTAGGCAATTGCAGGTCCCGTGTACTGTAGGCTTATACGATGTGTGTGGTTACCTAGCCCTGGAGTGACACTACGGTGAGTGAATATGGATGTCACATTCATCTTCCGAGCTTTGCTTCTGGAAAGATGACTTTTTGTATATCTGCAGTGTGATGTACACACTGTTTCTGCAGCACATATGTATACTATATTTTTTTTAGTAGACAGGCTTTCTATTTGAAACTTTCAATTTTTCTAGACTATTTTAGATTTGCAAAAATGTATCAAAAGGCAGTAGCATACATATTTTTCATTATTCAAAAGGAAAAAAATTTCACTTATTTTGCAGAAATACTTAGCAGACAGATGTGCTTGCTAACACGGTAAGTAAAACAGATTTCTATGTCTTAAGAGGCATACTATAGCTTCCAGCTACAGGTCTTACCAGAGTATCCCTGACCCCGTAAAAACCCTTTCCTCCCCTGTACGAGCTCCACTCCGGGAGGGACACTTCACCTGGGCAGCTCTTGCCACAGTGTGGGTAAAGGAAACCACAAAACCAGCTTGTATTTCTGAGTCTAAACCCTTTTGTCTTGCCTGGGAGATGTCGCATAGCAACAGCTGTAGAGGCAGAGGGGCACAGCAATAGAAAGAGATCATTTTAAGGGAAACTTGCAGGAAAAGAACAAATAAATAGTGCAATTATTTCATGATACTATGCAGTTTTCTGCTCATGCTGTTGCCTTCGGATGCGGTGTGTTCAAAGCTGGGACTATGCCCTTACCTACACACCTACAGCACACATCCAGCCCGGATTTTGTCATCATCTGTAGCAATAACAATCAACCAAAACAATAATCACTTGTTTAGCTCAAAATTAAACACAAAAATGTACACACCGAATAAGTACACACTACATGGAAGTACAAAATGAAACAGAGGAGAAAGGCTCATGATCTTCCACTGGACACGGCAAACAGCTTCTGTTAAGAGGACATTGAGAAGGCAACTAGAAAAGTGCTAGGGAAAGCGCTGGGGCAAGCTGGCCAGACACCCATTCCCATTCCCACTCCCCACCCCTGTGGTGCTGTACGGAACCTGGGGCCCCCGTTCTCATCTGCATCCCAAACCATGCCCCCCGGAATGGCTCTGCAGTGAAGAAGGACCAAGAAGAGCCGAGAACCATGGTTCTCCACGACAGATCACCACGCTCAGATTTCCATACAAAGTGGGTGACTTTCGAGTCGCCTGCAAGGGTTCAAGTGTGACAAATCTGCCCAGTTCAGCAGTGCGATGCTTTAACAGCGCTGTGGAGGTGGGAAGGCGATCGCTGAGAGGCGCCGGCTGTTTTGGAAGTGATATGGGTGGCGTGTGCTGTCGGGTACTTATGCACAGAATTTTGGCAGCCTACAATATCTGCTTCTCTGACAATGTTGCCCTCATTTGTAAGTGTCACATTTGAGAAAAGGAAAAGTGTTTTAATGCGACAGAAAAATTTTACTTGGGAGCTAATTACTTTAATTTGATAGAATTTTTGGCTCATCTGCATACTTGACAATTATTTACAACTTACATTGGTAATTAGAGGTTGGGGCTTGTGCTGAAATATTGTAAATAGCTAGGAAGCCATTTGCTGATCCTTCTAACTTCTAGAGGAAATGAATTTATTAGTAGTTAATATGTAAAATATTTGTACTTCTGACCTTTTGTAAAACATTCTTTCTATATTTTAAATGATTGCTTGTCAGAATCATTTTCCTCAGGATGAAGTGTGACATTGTAAATAAGCTCTTGAATTAAGCAGCACATTAAATCTATGTATTCAGTTGCAACCTTTGATAGTTCTCATATATCTTCAAGATTTTGTTGGTTCTGCTACATTGAGGCAATGTCATATAGCATTGTGAATGATAATTTTTTACACTGAACTTTACAGTTTCTGGACAGTTTCAACATCATTCTTCTGATCTTGACAAAGGATATTGAGTTAAGCAGGTTAGTAGATGATTTCTTGCCTTTTTTTTTTGGTGTGTATGAGAAGGGAACTTTTTTGCTGGAGGAGCTGACAATCTTTAAACAAATCTTCTGGTGTGGCAGATTTCTAAAGATGCGTTTGTTATTCAGCTATTCTGCTGATTTTCTGAAGCATTTCTTTGGGGTTTGTCTTGGTCATATTTCTGCATAGTGTATATATTGCTCTCGTTTTACAGATGTATTATGAAAAACATGATCTGTGGAAGTCTAATGCTGAACCGTGCTAATAGCCAATCAATTAATCATCAGTAGCACTTTTATTATGATAAGGTGATGGATGAAATAAATAACAAAGCTGAACTGTTTACTAATTCCAGAAGAGTTCCAGTGCCACCCTGAATTATAACTGACTGTGCCAGCATTCTCTCTCGAGTTTGCCTTGTATGTCAATACTGCTCACTCTTGTTCTTTGTAATGGGGTGTGTCTTAAATAGAAGGACACCGGATAAGTCATACACATAAAAAAGATCTACAGCTTGCTGGCATGTGAAATTCCTCTAATATATATTTTTATGAAACTACCAGCACATTATGTGCTCAGCAGCATAAATAAAAAAGCACGTTACCCTGGCGATTTTACATTTACTACATTAGTTAGCAGATGCAATGGCCACCCTTACTTTCCTATAATAAAAACTGCTGAGCCTTTTCGTGAAAGATGATTGCAATTTCCACCGGCCTGTATATGCCATGAAAAAACATAACTCATCAAAATCTGAGCTATTTGCTCTTAAGATACAAGAGCGTTTTTCTTGAACACTTGACGTGACATTAACTATTCATGAAACTTGAGAGTGTTCAAATACTGCCTAAGTAAAATTGTTACTACTTTTCAACTTGATTGAGATCTTTTCTGAACCAGACTCTACAGCAGCCAGCAAGCAGGCTCTCCACACAGAAGAAATGAGGAGAGTGTCCAGGTACCGTAGCTGGGAGCCATCGATTTGCGGAAACGTCGAGTTCCTCCTCCGAAATTGATTCATGATAACTGCCTCCATTTGGGTCAAACAGTATTTAACTGCTTGTAAATTTTAATTAAATGATTTGTCACTTTGAACATATAGTTTGTCACGTGGCAGCTAAGCGATGTGTCTTTATCAGAGACTGACTCAGGGGGAAGGCATCCGTCTCCTGTCGCTTCGCCCCCCATTAGGGTAATTTGGCTGTTGCGCAGCACACAAGGCTCCGTAACGCAGAATGTGCTTCCTATGAACAAGTCCATCATGCAAATTATAAAAATACTTCTTCCTTTCGTCATTAACATATGATTAACTTTCTGAGTATAAAAACCCCTTTTCCCAGCAGCACTTAGCAAACCAGATTTTTTTTCCTTCTGACTACTTACTTTTTCTTTTTTTGTGTGCATACGACACCTGTAGCTATTCTTACTCAGCTGCTCAAGTATCTTTTCTGTGCCTACAGTCACTCTTACTCGCGAGATGTTGATTCTAGGAGAAAGTGAAGAGAAACTTCTGAAATCTGTTGACTGACTCTGGAAATGGTTTACTTCAATTGTTTTTCACGACTGTGTAGCTCTCGCCTTGCTTTCTGTGTGGCTAGCTATGGAGTCCTCAGGTCAGTGAAGTTAACTAGGTCTTCTGCATGTGCAACTTATACAACACTGATGCAAGCACATGAATTTCATATACATCCTCCTCTGTCTGTGACAAGGTTTAATCCTTCGAGGCGGAGGGCATCGTGCTTGTGCAGGGACACAAGCTGCTGCTTTAAAGCTGTCGCTTCAGTTCTGGTGTCTACTGTTTGTCAGCTAAGAGAACTTAATGAGCTTCACGTAAAGTCTCTCCACAAAATACACAGAAAGCGCATATAAACTAGTCAAGTGTTTGTTCCTTTTCATGAATGTTCAGATTTTCTTTCTCCCCAAGTACTTTCAGATTTCCCTCAGTTTAGCCAGGGGTATCGTGTTAGAATTTCTCTTTATTCGCTGTTCCCCATGGTGAATGATTTGGGGCTTTTCTGACGAAGGACTGCAGAGCTGGCATGGCCGTCGGGAGGACTTGGAGCTTTTGTAGCTACCTCCTGCGTTGTGCGAGGGGGAGGAACACCCCTTGCCTCTGGAGCGGCTTAGGGTCGGCTTTCTGCTGGGGGCTGGCGGGGGTGGCCCTTTGCAGAGCCCCCCCCCCCCCCCAGCTGATGCTCCTTCTCCTCCGCAGCTTTCACTGCTGGTGCAGGATTTTGCATCAGGAGGCTTTTCGTGTACCAGCCCTCCCCACCCACTTTTCAGCTTAATCCAGAGGATTTTGGAGACATTATGGCTCAGCTTTGCACATGTTATTATGCAGAAGAGGAAAAAAACAGCAGTTGAGATTTCTCAAAGCTGACTAGGAGCTTTAGGCATGAAGCTCCTCTTAAGTCTCATGGCTTTGAAAATCTCTGTCAATTAGTACAATATTTTGGTGGAGATGATAGGAAAAAAAAAAAAAGGAAAGCATTGGTGTCTCTATGGGAGGCCCCTTCCCGATTAATGCCGATTATCCTCAGGACAGCTCTCCACCCCTTGCCTGGGAGTACCACTGACACTGATGGGAGGAGGCACAACGCGGCTGCAAGGAAACGTACTGGTGGAAAATCAGCTAACGGCAGCAAATGTAGTTTCTAATCAATGTGTGCAAGAACGTTAGAGAGACCATTCAGGGAAGATGCTCAAGCACTGCACTCTGCTGTGCGCGCTCGCGCTGCAAAGGGCCCCTTGAGTGCACTTGGGTGCTGACCCTGCGCCGGCTGCTGAGCTGCCGGGTGGCTGAGGACGCCTGCAAAAAGTCTCTTCTGGTGTTATTTTCCATTTCTCATCACCCTTGTGAAGTCAGGGACTTGGTCTCTTCAGGAGAAATACACTACACTCACCACTAAAATGCATTTTGAAACGGAAAACAAAAAGCAGCAGAA
The DNA here is from genome assembly GCF_030867145.1 of Opisthocomus hoazin. Taxonomy (NCBI): domain Eukaryota; kingdom Metazoa; phylum Chordata; class Aves; order Opisthocomiformes; family Opisthocomidae; genus Opisthocomus; species Opisthocomus hoazin. Next base: position 1,157,997 of record NC_134419.1, on the reverse strand, counting down.
AAGGGTTTTTCGTATTCTGAGCGGTCACCCTGTAGGGGAGCTGCGGCTCAGCTCTTAGCGTAGCGTGATACAGGTGGGCTGCAATCAGGTAGACTCGACATCGTGCGTGTCCCTCCGTGCGTGAGGAAGCAGCGCACACAGCCCGTCAGAAACGCTGCCCAGCCACGCAATGGGCAATTTCTTTCTGCCATTGATTTTGGCTCAAAATCAGGATTTAGAAAGACAAGACAGAAAACGGTGTGTGGCACTTGGCAGGATTGTCAGCAACTTTCAAAGTACTTATGGATGTCAGATTCTTAAAAAAAATAGTAACAGAAGGGGAAATGATACATATTCCCCTCCGAGTAGTAGGTAAAGTTTGGCAGTCAGTGCTGAAAGCTTTTCACCTTTCCCTTTTTCTAACTTCTCTCAGAATTCAGAGGGCTTTGTTTTGAGTGTATACGCTACGTCATGCCTGTCGAAAGGGCTGTGCTTTATGGGAAGAGAGAGGTGGACTTGAATGCCTTTAAAACGGCCCCTGATAGTCTTTGAGACACGTGGGAGAAATGCATTTTGCTCCAAAAGCAATTAATTTTTTTCCTAGTTTGCACTCTCTATAACCTTTAACTACTACAATCCTTCATGCTTCTATAAAAGGAACTTTCTGAATAACTGAATGAGACCTGGAGGGTGATAATCTGCATTTAACAGGGTGGGATTTCTACCTCTTTGTAAAATGCAGCTCCTTCTTCATTTAAAATGAAACACTAAATGGAACTGTACATTGCAGGGCAGGAGGACATAGGGACTGTAGGAATGGAAACCGTACAAACAACATCACAGGCATTACTTATTCTTGAAATATCTCTATAACCAGAGTGCTTTGCTTTGACAATTTACTGTGGACTATTCAAATTACTCGCTGTTTTCCTATTATAAAACCCATACCCCGTTCATTCGAGTGAACATGCTCTTGAGCTTTCAAAACCGAGCTGCTCTCTGAATTGCCTCAGTTTGGCAGAAAACTCATTCAGCGTCGTTTTATATACTGTGCTTGTTGAATAAGGAGGCTGAATGGTAGGCAATCATTGCTGTTGCAATCAGAGATATTAAGAAGGATAAGTTCTATCACTTTTTTTTTTTCAAAGTCAATGAGATGCATCCCTACCATTGTGGAATGTGATCGAGAGAGAAATGCAAGCTGAGTCATGTAGCTCGAAAATGAGAAGAGGGGCGTACAAGAGATGTCAAGGTCAATTGTTTCGTCTCGGTGTTTGGAACAACAGGCATCACTGAATATCCCGACATCACCCGGCCTCAGCGATCACGGTGCGCTGCGATCTGGAGGCGGGCGGGCGGGCGGGCGGGCGGGAGGGAGCAGGCTGCCACTAACCACCGGGTTAGCCTGCTGCTGCCTAAGGCCAACAGCTTCTTTCTTATGGAAATGTCTGACTCACCAACCGAAAAATGGTAAAATATTTTGCAAAACCTTCATCTTAATGAAAACCATCTTTAAAACTTTAACCAGATGGCTCCACAGTTTTTTTTGGTGGCACTGTAAAATTCAGAGGCTCAGCTAAAATCTGGACTTCATGAAAATCATATACAGGAACAGGTGCCAAAGCACAGGAACAGCTACAAAGTGAATTTTCCTTGTAAACCTTACTGGATTAATGGAGTAGCATACGGTAAATTGGGCCTGAGCTCTTAACGTGTTTTCTTCCACCTATATAGTGTGTCCTAAATAGGGGTGAGGTTCATATGAGCACTTGCTGCTTCTGATCTCGTCACACTCGCATTAAGGATTGCCCTAAATCCTTGACAAGCAATTATTTCTGGTATTCAGGTCATAAATTCTCATTAGCAGCTGGGCCTGGAAGAAAGCAAAGGTCACGGTGTAGTAGGACGTTGTGCAAGTGGCTGGAGTCTGTAATGTAAAGTACATAGCCTGGACTGAGCCCTGGTCCAGCGCTGGGCAAACCATCTTTGTTTTACTCATCACTCGCAGCTCCACAAAGAAAAGGCCTCTCTCTGCTCATAGTCAAAGTCTGTTTAAGCCACCCTGAATGTTCAGAGACTGCTGCACTGCCCTCACTGCTGTATTTGTGCCTTCAAAAGCATTTCCTATTCTGAGGAAGGTCTGTCTCCAATAATTGGAGAGTCTTGCACAAAACCAGGCTAAACCCAAGACGGCACCGCTCCTGGCAGCAGTGACAACTCGTGATGAAACCATGTTTGTTTAATTGTTCAGAGCTGCTGTGTAAACCTTCAAAGACTGCACTTTTTTGAAGGACATGGGCTTGGCCCAACTCTCATGTTGTCACCTACAAATTTTTGTTCTATTTTCTGTAACCCAGAAGAACACATCATACAGTCTTTCTTGGGTTGCCTGATGCCATGCTTAAGAACTCATCTGGAAAGTTTAAAGAAGGACCAAACCAGTTTAAAAACCAGTTTGGTAGACTGGGCCTTGCGACTGGTATATAACAAGGTAAAGATAAAGATGCAAAGATACACCTTTGGACGGTAGGTTCAGAAGAAGGAAATGCCTGATCATAGACTATCTCTGGATGCCGGTTTTCATCCCTAGCTGGAGGTGTTGCTGGCAACTGCATCAAAATATCCAGGTTGCATAGATACTCTAGATGCAGCTGGCAAGAAACTGAGATTTCCATTTGGTGAGAAACTCAGACAGTGAAAAGACAAGAAAAGAAATGTTGCCTGGAATGAGACGGGTAGCCTGGAAGGAAGCCAGTATTTTTTTTTTCCCACTCAAAACTCAACAGGCTTTTATTTGAATTTCTTTAAAACTGACATATTCATGGAAATTTCAAATAGGCATTTTCTGACAAGTCCCCTATTCCCCCAAGCCTTCCCTCCCTTAACAACCCAAGTTTGTCAGATCCTTTCCAACCAGCTGTAGCTGTAGGCTCTTTTATATTCTGCATAGAGTTGGGACCCTCCCTGAAGTTACAGATATGTAGTTATATATACATTTTAAATTCCTGCACATGGCTACACATCTCATCTAGATGGATATATGCATATTTATTCCTGTAAGAATTGCTCTAGTCAGCCAATTCTGGCTGATAAAACCTTCACATAAAACATAGTCTTATGTGATAAATAAAAACAAAGATTGCTCTCTTTCTGCTAATGAATCACATTCCGGAATCTCCTGCTTCTCTTTTCTCAATCGGAACATGTCCTTATATGCTCGGTCTTTTAGAGCAGCTCTACCGTGTCTTGCAGCATCGCAGGCTGTGGGATTTGCACCGTGCCCGTTCCTTGCCCTTTCGGAGCTGGTGCAGGAGCGCAGACTGGCACGGCTGCCTGCACATGTGACACCCTGCACTGCTGCAAGAGCACAGGAACACACGGCGTTGGTCACCTTTCAGGTCAGCCTGAGTGGAGTCACGCTTACGGTGTTACAAGCTAGACGTGCAAACGTCTGATTTCCAGGCATACTTTGGGAGCGTAGGCCTAAAGCATGTCCCTAGATGATGAACAAAATTAAGATATACGGATCGCTACCCCCGACCTGCCCTTCAGAGCACATGTTTGCAGCCCATGTGCCTCCGCACGGTCCCAGGGAGCCATCCCCTGCCAGGGTTCCCCCGCCGTCTGCACGGCATCGGGTACCACCGTGTGACTGAGATAAGGGGACGTCTCAGGGACATGGACCAAGATGGTCATGCATTTTGTCTGTATTATGAGCTAATAAACAGATGCCCAAGCTATGAAGAACAAGATCTATCTTTAAAAAATCCATTAACTGTGGGAAGTTCGTGCTGTGCTGGAAAGAGCTTTCCCCATGTCTCAGAGGTGTGCTGGTTCCCATGCTGTAGCTCCTACACAGTATACACTTAAATACGACAAATGCTGATGCCATTTACAATAACATGGATGACTCTGTATAACAATAAACCACCAATACCAATGACATGGATCCCTTGGAGCCGAGAACTTGCGTACAGCAGGGAGCATCCCCCAGAAACGCGGAGGAACCTCGAGCTCGGACTGCCAAGCACGCCCGTGAGACGCGGCTCGTCACTCGGCATCAGAAACACTCGGGTGGGAGCAAGGGTCAACACCGGAGCAGCAGCCTCTAGTGAGCTGAGCAGCTCTGACCGCCTTCCACAGCCTCTACCCTTTCCACAGACTACAGAAATTATTTCACAGATGTCCCTGCACTGCTTTTCTGGCATTTCTCAAGAGCAGTTCTTGGTTAAAATGTGGAATTTCAACAAACCGATCAACGTATTACATTCTGAAATATTCAGGCATTCACATTTCTGTGTGAAACCCTGGATTTTGTTGGTTAAACAAATTGGTGAGTGTCAGGGCAACGTCTCCTCTTAAGCGAGTTTCTCAGATATGTGGAGAAACTCATTAATATTGAAATCTTCCATGACAGAAGGCAAGTAGGCAATACAGTATCGGAAAAAAATATTCTTGCATTTTGCATACTGGTTTAGAGAGCAGGAATCAATGGACTAAAAATGACCTATTTCTAATCCTATTTTGCAGCTGATAGAAAGTAGCTCTTTTGGTATTAAATGATGCATCTATTCAGCAAGCAGTGAATAACACACTTATGATTTACTTTGTTCGAACAGTCTTCTGAAATGATGCAGTCTTTAAATATTGCAGAATGTCCCTGAGCACACACTGTGGGTTATCTGAAACATGCATTTTACTTAAACAGAAACATTTACCTAATTCTACAGATTTTACTTTAAGGATGCAGCTTTCACGGAATGATTTAGAAACGTGAAGTTCACTTGTTTGTAACAGCAGATGAATATAACACTTTAAAGGCAGTTATTTCCCATAGTGTGGCCAGAATGTAACTCCAAGTGTTCCTGGCTTAAGAACCTGCCTTGCTTTGCTGCGTGTTCCTGCAGTAACACATTACACACTGGATAACGTGTGCAGATGCGTAATGCTGAGTGAATTTAGAAACTAATGTTTTCCATCAGAGAGAACTATGCTGGAATTTCTCATCTGCCTGGAATTCTGAAATGCAACAGAAATGTCCATATTATGTTATGTAGATAAAGCTTTAAACTAATTAACAGATACGATTAATACATTGAGCTTTTTTTCTTTTGAGACTGTTTACTTGTTTGATGCCAACCTACTCATAGCAAGTCTTGGTAACCTTATATACGCTTTATATCTGTCAACTGGCACAAAGGAACCTGTGGTCTTCTACTCAGTGTTGGAGGGTGATTCAACCATCAGATGAAGGAGATGGGGGGCAGTCTGGGAGACCCTGCCTCCTTTCCCAGGGTGGGATTATTTGGGAGGCAGTGAAGTGGCCACTGAGAGTCAAAAGCTCCTTGAACAAACCGATGTCTGTTTCTAATGTGATTTAGAAGTTAAACTTGCAGTGATCCAGGTTCTGTTATCCTAGATCTTGATCATCTTTTCATACTTATTCAGTTTTTTGGAAGAAATTCCACAAGCTGGGGAAAGAAATAAAAGAGTCTGAGTGCTGGCTGATGATGAATGACTGGCTGTTTCTCAAGGCTGGTCGTCCTCTTGTGCCTCAGGCTTCATCTCTACTCCAGAGTTTGCTGTACCAAAGTGTCTCCTGCCCACAGACAAAAATCCCTAACTCAAGGTACATGGTTCTTTCATCACATAAAGACAAAATTAATGGCAGGAAAGAAGGCCATAAATTCTGAGTTTCAGAGCCCAAACCCGTAGATTTTCCTTACGCATATGATTTATTGATTAAAATGGAAATTGCAACTGCATAAGAAGAGAAAAATTGGGTGGGTTGACATGTTTCCTATGAAACAAATACAGCCTGCTTGAAATTAGGTATTATTTGGTATTCTGACATATTAAATGTATTAGATATGCGGTAAGGCAGATCAGGGAGAAGTAACTGAAGTTCAAGAAGTTGTCCAACCTGCCCAGAGTGCTCATTTAAACATATGCTTTTGTTCCTGAGAAAATTAAAGAAGTTAAAGTGCTTCTCTCCAACTCCAATTTTTACAAAAGTGCCTCATAACAGGTGAAATCATTAATTAAAGAAGATTCCTCAATTATTCTCTCTGACCTGTCACTGTTACTTACTTAGTCAGCGTTAAGATTTCAGCAGCATCTTCAAAGGCTTTTCGAGACACCACCTGTGAACTAATTACACTAAAGGCTTAAGTAAGTAACTACAGCTCCTCGCAATGGCTGACAAAATAGACACCAACTGTGCCCCTAATTTTTTAACTTTCGCAGCTAATTCTACATGCTCTAAGCGTTGTCACTTAAAATTGAGAAAGTAAACTCCCAAATGTAAAAAGGGGCTCCAGCAGAGGAATGCACAAGTCTACCGCTGCCTCTCCCAGACACAGTGTTGGTTTTGCATGAGTTATAAATGTTTTAAATGGTTTGTCCCCTGTTGGTTGGAACTGTAAGGAATCCTTAAGGATGTGGGTTTTTAAAATCAAAATGGTTTTTATAGATAATCATTGGAAGACATTTTGGGGATGTTGACACATGGCTTATGAACATCTAGAAAATGTCAGAAAACGTCTGTGCTGAAATTTTACACGTGTGTCTTCTAAATATTTTTTAACAATAGGTCAAAACAGCTGATTTGAGTAATTATGCTGAATATGAGAAGAAAAGTTGGTGAGATTAAAGGTCTTATGTATGTAGCAATTTCAACGCTGACAGATTTTGTACCCTGCAAGAGGATTAGAAAATGCTGGGACCTCATCATCAGCGCAGTACTTCACCTGTTTAGATGGGAGTTATTAATGTTATTCTTCGGCTAACTAGTGCTTAAGCAACACTGAGAAAATAGATGGCTGGTAAGAAAAGTGGCCTGTAGGAGTCAGAGGCAGTAGCAACTCCAGATTTAAGCATCTTAAGACATCCGTGACCTTTTCCTTTTACACTACTCCTTCCATACACAAAAATACGTATGCTCCTACTCCTATACACCAGTAACAATGAAAAGGATTTTCAAAGATTTTTTGAGACTAGGATCATTTCTGTGTATTCAGAGTTGGACTAAAATCCCAACAGAAGGTAGTTTCAGGATCTTCAGGATTACTTTCTACAAAAAGTAACCTCCTAGTTTGGGCTTTAAGAAAGATCCTGGACAACTCTACCAGTGACGACAATGTTGAACATCCCACCAGCCATTTACCTTGATTTATGGGAGATCCTTGGCCTGCAATTCCCCCTCATCTATCTGCAGTTAAATATTGACTCAGTTATGGTTTTTTTTAATAACCTTTGGCTTGATATTGGAATACTGGAGAAGGATCTGTCTCCTTCCAGCAGCAAAACCTCCTCCAGGAAAACCATCAACTGAAGTTGCAATGAAGTGAAGTTGTAAATGGCAGTAGTAATTAACCAACTAACTGCAAAGCCTAGATTAAGTACGAAGGAGGCTGATACTTTGTCTTCTGACTGATGCAAGACACGAGGAAAAATGAGTTTCTACAGGGTCATCCACATTTGTATTCCTGTCAATGCATGAGGGAAAGCAGGACAGACGGACAGAGCTCCAGTGGATGCTGCTGGATAAAATCTCCCAGGCTGACTTTAAACAAAGTCACAAATCTTATTTTACTCTCATAAGCAGCTATGGACAAATAAAGTGTGTTTTCTTCCACGATCTCCCACCCCAGTCTCCTGTCTTCTAAGCTGATGCTGCAGCACGAGGGACTCAGTTTCTGACACTGGAAACTTTTTAATTGCCTCTGCAGCTGTATAACTTCATAGCAACAGTGATGGTATTATCTAGCCATTTACCAGACTAAAATTAGAAAAGTAGAGGGACTATCACAGTGTTATTTAATTATGTAAGTCAAACAGAACATTTCAATGGCAATGCCACTGCTGATAGTAGTGCTGATTTCCAAGAGGACGGACTCAATACTAAATTTTTATCCATTCTGAGGGCTGTTCTTTAAAAAAAACCCTTCCTGTTGTCTTTCCGGGGGAACAGATGTTGTTTTTCATCTGCAAACTGACCTCGGAGTCCTTTCCTCAGCCATTTTAAGTTGGATTAGCTCATGTAGTTTCGTATCTATTGCAACTTTAGTTGCATCGAAATTTTTGCTCTGCTGTGTTCACAGGCTTTCATATTCTCAGTTTCACACTGTACTTTGGAAAAAGACCTCTCTATTTAACTCCGTGCTCTCAGAATTAAGGCAGGGATCATTATAAAAGGATGCTATTCATTGCCATTCCCCCATCTCCATCCTGCTCCTAAAAAATATGTATAATTTTGCTCATTTGTTGTAAATTTCTGCAGACAGCAAGAATTCAGACACGTCTTGAAGCTATGTTATCTGAACATCGGTTTTTTAGTGAGAAAAAGCTGTGCTTCTGTGTTGTAGTGCTTACCTACGGAGATTAAAAACCGAAATGTTACTAGAGTCCATTCCAACCATCACCACAGAGCACAAGCCATCATGCCCTGGCCAGAGCTTGGAACAGTACCAGGCTAAGGCGGCTTCTCCATCAATTGCAAAACCCGGCGTTGAACGACACACAGACTGAGGTTCTCCTGTCACTACTTCGCATGATTACCGTATCATCCGTGACTCTTTTCTTCTTCCTGGCTTCTGTTAGCTATAAAAATTATTTCTTAGCTTACTTTCAGCTGCTTGGTAGTCCAAAGCAACTGTGAAAAATCACAAGGACGGGAACTCTTATTAGAAACACTATCAGCTTTTTGCAGGTTAAGTCCATCCCCCCCCCTCCTACTCCTTCTGCTGCTGTTTAGTGATGAACGGCGGTCGGGCACACATTGCTCAATCGCTGTCCCGAATGGTTTTGCACCGCAGACACGGTAGATCCTCTGCCCGTAAAAAAGACAGAGTGCTCTGGGAAACTCGCTGCTGAAGAAGGGCTCGTGGGAGGCAGACAGGCAGCGCCTGTGCGCAGCGCGCGTCTCCGCAGAGGACACCAGAGATTGCCCTTCCTAAGCCCTTTAATTAAAAGCACCGAAGATTTATACACTTGTCTTTCTGCTCCTGTAAGTTTTAAGGTGGGTGGATCAGTCTGCTGCCTACTTTCTCTTTTGTAACTCTCTGTTTAATCTGCGTTTTGAACTGGCGAGTAGATTACCTCAATCTCTGTGGCTTTCTGACGCAGTCTTTCTCGTCTTTTTAACTTAATTTGGAAGTAAAAGTATACTTCATATGTAGGTTTTGCCAGAGGAAACTTCTGCTGGTGTTTGTCTCCCAGATAATCCTGACAACGTTTCCCAGCCTCCTCCTTGGAGGAGACCTGAGCATTGCACATCTTACCGCATTACGCGCACTGAAAGAATATCAACCTGCTGGGTCTGACGCTGTAAGCAACGGGAGCCAGAGCACGGTACGTGAGACTCGTGACTTACCCCTTCCAGGGCTTTGGGAAGTGGCTGGGAATACTGCTACAGCCTGACCTGAAGCCAGCTTTTAACACGCTCTGGGCAGGGCAGCCCCTGCTCGGCAGCCTGCGCTGGGCTGCCCAGCTCCACTGAGGTTGTCCTGCTGTGGGGTGGCAACCAGAAACCCCCGAGAAAGTGGGGAGTCACCATGAGCAGCCAGGACCTCTTACTGCCCACCAAGCACAAGGGCAGGCTTCTCAGCTCTCCAGGAACACCTTCTGGCACCCTAAAATGGGGATGACCTCCCAACGGGGTCTCAGATCCATCCTACGAGTCGTTCAGTGATGAGACAGCAAGAAATTCATAAGCCTCAAACCAACACTGATGTTTGCAGCAACACCAGAAGACAGTCAGGTTATCACAAAGAGAAAACACAGTAATTACACCGCGCGGCTGCATTGCCCCGTGTGCATCCACCGCATCACCCTGGGGCAGAGAATGAATGGGAGAAAAACAGAGATGCGGGGAGGGGGTTTCTCAAAAGGGGAAAGTTAAGAAAGGGACAACATGTGAAGCCTGGAGGGAAGACAAACCAATGAGTGCACAAAGAAGGGAAGGAGACAGTCCAGCACTACCACAACACAGCTGCCCACCATCAACTCCAGTTATTGGTATGGCGATGCATCAGTCATGAGCCCCTGAGAAAAAGTACCCAAACATACTTCGTGAATGTATGTGGATACTGACCTGGGCTTGAGACAGGACTAGAGGTAGTAGGCTCAATAATTTCTACAAAAAGGGAAAAGGAAAAAAAAAAAGAGAACATTTGGGAGTTAATCACACATGGAAGACAAATACAGAATGAGATAGCAAACAGTCATGCAACAGACACGACAATTTTATTTAAAGATCGGGCTGGCCATCACAGGCCCGTGACAACATGCAGTCGACCAGACTTCTGTGCCTATGGACTATACATCAGTGCCTTTCTTTTCCCAGCAACGTTATTCCTGTGTCACCAGCATACAACTTCGGGACCATCACACTCCGAATATGCAAATATTCATGCCTGCCACCTTGGCAAAGCCACCCTTGGAGTCCTCAAGCTCAAGAACATTTTTCCTGGGAATTACTGAAACCTGCCTAGAAAAAGGGGGTTTTGCTCACATTTTTGAAGGTAATTTCCTATGATGAATAGAAGTCAAGGTAACAATTTTGAACAAAGAATGTTTTTAAGTAATAGTTCTGTGCTTTAGTGAACTTCTAAAAATGCACATCTTTTTAATTATTGAAGTCTTTACAGAAGAAAACATTTCTGAAAAACATCAAACACATTTTGAAGATGTTTACTTCACCTGGGGCAACCGATACACACAACAGAAAAAGTTAAGAGAAGAGCACAACTCTCCAGCAGTCAGTCTAATGAAACAATCACCTGTGGCTTTTCATTATAATTTTACTTTAAAATTCATTATGCTGTGCCTTTTCATTAGCTTTGAATAGTGCTATGCAAAATGAAATACCAGTCCCAATCAATCTTGTGCAGAAGCAAGCTACCATCTCAATATAGCAATTCAATACTCTTAATAAAAAAGACTTAACAAAATTACCAAGCTCAAAAGATCATTGACCGTATCTTGACTATAACAAGAAACTAATGAAAAAACATGTGAGCGAGTTGCCAACAAAGGGTGTGCAGGTAATAGCTGAACACTCTCCACTCTCGTCCAATTTTGCATTTTTTCCCCTACAATTACTTTTCAAGCAATTATGAGGCAAAAATGATTTAAAGTGAAATAACAAACAAACATTTTCCCAAACAGAAAGTTGGAAGTTAGGGAGTTTCTTTACCGAGTTATTGACGATAAGAATTCTGCTAATACAGATGAATGTTTTCAATCTTGCCCAAAGCAAGGAAACAGGGAAGGGCAAAACCACAAAATGTTTCCAGCTGTCTAGAAACAAAAGATGTCCTCTGTGAAATAAGGTTGTACTCTGGCATAGAGCAAACACGATTTTAGCAGAAGAATAAGAAATTATGTTAAGAGACTCAGAAAAAACAGAGTTATCAAGTATTCATCAATTTTGTATTTTAATGACTGTTTTATAAGTTTTATAATAATTTGATTTAGTGGTCTTTAATTTCTTCCACGTCTTTATGTTCTGAGAAATTACATCCTGCTTCTCATATCTCATTATCAGCTTTGCTTCAAATGCATTGTACAATGATGACAGAATTTATTTTTCCAGCTGCCCTAAAATAACAGGATCTTTTTCTCATGAATTTAGGAATTAATCCTTCCTGTTGCTATCACTTCCTATACATGAAAAGGTTCCTCTTTAACATTCTTTGCGACAATCAAGGAAATTAACATACTCAATGAGTACAGTATTTCATTAAAAGGCAAAACACCATACCCAAACCAGCAGGGGTTTTACTAGGATCGTGCCTCTTTTGGCAACATCGGGTCGAGACTTTATGGTGGGTGCTTATGTAGAAAAACTCACAGAATTGTAGCATCGAGGCTGGAAGCAAAGGCGGTAACATCATGTATCGTTCTTGCAAAAAGCCCATTTTAAAAATGTTATTAGGTCAAGGAATTGAAGAGAAGGATATATTTCTCATTTAAAGTTCTAAAACTCTTTGCGAATCTTTATTCATGAAATTATTCAGATCTATAGAGAGAAAACCAATCCAGCTGGTTTTCCTATAAGCACGGTAGGCTGGTTCATTAAAATTAAAATATATTAATGACTTCTTAGTAACACTGGGAAGTGGGAATGTGTAGGAAAGAGCAGTAGTATCTCTACTTCATTTTGCTGGGACCCCAATCCTACAATATCAGGACTGCTCAAATTTTCAAGGGTGGTTGTGGAAAAAAGTATGAAAGCGTAATGGAAAAATGTGGCAGTCTGTGCCATTTCTGTGACTTCAGTGGAGAAGTCTCCTCGAGCAGAACTTTTCAGACTTGTTTCACAAACCAGAGGAAAAGCAACGCGTTCGCAGCACCTCCCAGCTTACCCTCTACAGACTCGGTGCTGCCTGAATTGCTGCGTGCGGGGTCCTCACTGTCAGCTTCAGAGTCACCTGTTCTGGTGAGGCAGGTGTGAGTCAAAAGCTCCTCGTTACTTTGAAGCAGAGCTTTAATTCAAGCTGCCACCAAAAAGATAGAAACAGGAGTGTCCTGGATGTAGGGGTACTGGCATAGCATCACTGGGTGCTAAACATACACGGAAAACTTGTCATTTCTGTCAAGGTCTAAACATATTAATGCCCAAACCCACTTCCTGTTGTGTGGCAGCCTGCATTTGTCTCTGTCCTCCCTGCCAGGTTGGAAGGCTGCTGGCTTTCCAGTCCCGTGGCTGCACGTGCAGACCAACTGCTGCCACCAGTTAGGGATAATGGGACAAATTGCCACCATCAGCTTCAAGCACCTGGTGGACGTGCAAGAGAGAAGGTCTTAGCTCACGGTGGGCATCTCTCCCGTGCCACAGGGCTCTGGGGACTCTCCAAAAGGGCTTGCTGCGGAGCCAGAAATCAGTCCCTCTGGGAACCCAGACTCCTCGGGAAGATGGGCCAGAACAGATTCAGCCAAAAGAGAGTAGCACACTTTGAGAAAAGCTGATGAAAAATGACAGTTGAAGTTTTTTCTAAACTGTGTACAAGCGTACCTTTTACTGCCTTCTGAGGTTCAGCTCTCTTTACAAATACCCTACCAACCACACAGTGAATGCTTGGGGATGCTGCCAGAGATGCCACCATGGAGAGCAGAACTTCACAGCGATGGTTCGGGACAAGCATGTCTGGAGTTAGAAGCCCCCGTCCTGCCGTTTTAGAGGTGCTGCCCTGCATTGCATATCAGTGGAAGCCACGAAGTGACTGCTGGAGAAGGGTTGGTACAGGCAACGACTGGTGATGGCCGCCCTCCGGGTCAAGGCTGCAGCCCTGATTCGGGTGGCTTTGAGAAGAACAAGGGGGAAGGTTGGGAGAAGCTCAAGAGATGTCTGCAACTGTCCGTAGGAGGAGAAAGAAAATGAAGTAAACAGACAGGACAGCAAATAAAGTATTTGATGGCAGATGGATTAAGTGCATGGAAGAAGTACGAATGCTGCTGAGAACAGCAGCCAGCGAAGTGACGCCGTCAGAAGGGCTGTGCAAATCACAGCCTGACACCACACGTAGCCAGGGAGAAGTGACAAAACTGCTCGAGAGCAACGCAGAGAGGCCTGGAAGGGGGCAAGCGTGCCCAAGGGCAGCGCAACGCAGGGTGGCAGCTGTGGCTGGAGCCGGGGCGGAACAGGGTAGAGAGCACCCCAAGAACAGTGCTGCGTCCTGCGCCGGCGCTGTGATGGAGTGCAGGGAAGTAAGGGACGACAGCAAGGGTAAAACAAGCTGTCTGGGTTAATATTACTTGGACAAAGGTAGAGAAACGCCTTCTTGGGACAAAACAAGGAAATCTCTTTATCTGCAAAGTCACATTGTGATAAAGACAGCTAGAGAGTTTTTAAACAGAGAAATGCACCTGCAGGTCCTGGTGTCATAGCCCGACTTCGCGGCGGCGAAGGAAGGGGAAATGTGGGATAAGGAATGTGCGCAGGAATCTGTAGCACATTGTCGCGTGAAGAAATAAAACATAATGTTCTCTTAAAGTCAGTTTGGGTTAGCAGTAGGGAGCATACGCTAGAGCCAGCTGCTGTAAATAACCTGGCATTAGAGAATCAGCAGTTGAGGGAGTTTAAATATAGTGGAAGAATAAACACCACAAACTCGCACCTACAGCTCTAATCCTCAAAGGAGGAATCTCTGGAGAATATAAGCTACTAAAGACAGCTGGGACAAGGAGCTGCAGTTTCATGCCACGGACATTTAATGTTGCCTTTTACCAAAAGGAAAGAGATAGTATCTAGAAATTCCCTTCTGATCCCAGGCAGAAAAAAGCTTGCAGAGAAAAGCTCTTAAATATCGAGAAACCACCTTGTGAAAGGCTACACAGCACAAGGAGGAGCACGGCAAGGAACAGGAGGAACTGACCATAACGAAGCGATGCCTGGGAAACCCAGCAGAGCAGGGATGAAGTGGGACGTGCCCAGCTGAACGACCCCTGAGAGAGGAAACCACAGCAAGCCTGTTGCAAGGCACTCGTTAGCCCCATAGACACCTTCAGAAAAATGACAGCACCTCTGTTCACAAAGGTAGGGCAGAGAAATTAAGCATGGACCTAAAAATAATTTCATTGCTTTAGTTTTAGCAAAAGCTTAAACAATAGCATCCTGAATAACAAAATGGAAATGGAAATTGCCAGACCAAAGTTAAAGCAAAATTCAATCAGCCGAGGATACTCAGGTCAGGGGGATTTAAATACGTTTGCACATAAAATTATCAAAGCCACAGTAAATTCATGGGGAAGGGAGGACAGCAGGCACAGCAGGACTGAGAATTAGAGATCTGCTCAAGGAGGGTAAGCACGCACAGCTCCAACTTCGTGGCAGTCAGGGCTTTAGCGAAAGAAGAGGTGGAAGGAGCTATTAAAGGATATAGGCAGGTAAAAACAAGCAAGTAAATAAAAACTGGCTATCAGTTTACCAGAAACCAATTACTTGTAATTATTTGCCTAGAAAATTTCCTAGTCTGTGATTAAGGAACCGAGTAATTCATCAGCCCCTGTTTGCAGAAACAACGAGGTACCAACCGGGTGTGAGCGCGTTCAGAAATGCGAAGCGTGGCTGCAGCCTTGGCAGCTGTGCTGTCCTGGCGCTGCCTCCTCGTCGGAGCTCGTGCAGCCGAGAGCCAGCTCCGAGGAGGAGGAAGCTCCGTTAGTTTGTGGAAGGGATTACATGACGCTGCAGCCTGCGGTATAAGGGGATTAGATCCACTGACCCAGGCAGCCCCAGGGTCTTAATAGCACAAACCAACCTTTTTTTCCCCAAGAGAATGCGAAAAAACTCAGCAAAAGTAAACAATCTGCTGTTCCACTCTGTTGCCAGCGGAAAAGCAGCCTACGAGCCTCTGACTCTCGGATAAAACCCACACCAGACCAACAAGCGAGCACCTCCACTCCTCTTCCCGCCTACCAAACGCAGCAGCGACCAAAAGCAGACGCTGAACGGCCCACGGGACGCGTGCCCGCAATGTGTCATCGCTCTCCATTGGAAAACGCACAGAGGTGACGGCGACAGATGCATCGTCACCGCTGACACCGGCACGCTTCAGCTCAGACACCCTTTCTCACGAGCCATGACCAGCCCCTCGCTGCTCGCGGAGTCACGTTTCCCTCTCCGCCGCTCGCAGACCGGCGTCCGTCAGCCGCTCGGGACAGGGCACAGCCACTCACGCACGCAGCTCGGTGCGCTGGTGCTGAGCCACAACCCTTACGGCATCTCACAAGCCCGGGACGAGCAGTGCTTTCCAGAACACAGTTTCCCCTGTGGAATTTATTACTTCAGTAACACAGCCAGTTTCAATACTAAACTGCTGAAAGCGCTCAGAAATGGAACCGTTCTCAGGCGGGGGCGTGATGCTTCCAGTCACGACATCTTCCTGTCTTGTGCAGAGGGGTCTGCCGATGGAGGGGAGAAGAACGAACAAAAGCTCGGTTGGCACTGGCAGGTACTGCAAGTTTTCCCACTTTGCAAGCTGAAAATAAAATGTAACTACAAAGCAACTTAGTAAAACCCCAAAGTGCTCCCATTTAGCAAAGATGTAGGAACTGAAACCTCTTTGGTGTTGCCAGCCAATCTATTACTTGCGCAGCACCAGCCCGGCCCCGGTCGGGGCTGGGGTGAGGGTCTCAGGCAGCCCCCTCGGAGCGGCAGCCCACCTACTGCCAGGGCGTTTACTGAAGCCTTAGGACAGCATTAAATCCAAGCAGGGGAAATGGTGAGGATACAAAAGCTCGGAAGTTTGGAGAAGTCTGGAACGCAGTGGGACCAGGCGTACGCCTTCGTTCTGCTCCCTCTTTCCCCGTGACTGGTCCTGGCGCAAACACAGAGGAGAGGAGAGCGGTCATTAGTTACTCCCACTCCCCTTCCTGCCCCGTGCCCCCGCAGCAGCTCGCTCTGTTTTATCTAGAAACAAAATGCAGAACTTCTGACAGCATTCCCACTCCTGGTACCTTGCCAAACCCCTCAGCCTGCATCCGCTGGTTTCTGCCTCTGCATTTTATACAGTGAATTTACTAATTTCTCCAGTGATAAATCCGAAATGACAAGACACGTCAAGCGACTGGACTCAGCACTTGGCATTCCTTCTCTGTTGAGATGCTTTTGCCCCTGAAAAAATTATCTCCTGCAAGGTAACAGAAAACAAAATGTCTCTGTGGATATCACTTCTGAAGCCCAGTTCTGCTCTAAATATTGTAATTAGTTTCATACTGACAATATTAAAAATATATGTATTTTTTTCCAGCGTATGAAGACTATAAGGATATCCACTGCAAATCAAGGTCTTTAAAAGCCACAAGCCACAAACTTTCACGGCCACAGAGCCGGCCCCAACCTGCTCTGCACGGAGACGGGGCACAACCCGGGGCTGCGCGGTTCTGCCCCCACTCACCAGCATCCCGGCCCCGGCGCGCGGCCTCCTCGGCTGCGGGCGCAGGAGCACGTTTCTGCCGACGCCGGGGCCAGAGAACAGCGTTTGTCCGTCGCTCACAGTGGGTGTGAATGCCACCATAAAGACCATTTCGATCCATTCAGGAAGGGTAATTCTCCAGCAATAGAAAAACGACGACGCTCTTTTCTGGTTCTGTGGAGCCCCCTCCCAGCGCGAGCTCAGCACCAGCACGTCACTGGGACCACTACAGCAGGAGTCTTGAGTTAACACCTCAAATCCAATTTTTTATTACAAAGATAGCTTATTTTATCATACTGAAGCTGCTCCAAAATGAAATTGGTTTGGTTGGCACAATTGATACTGTTAGGACAATATCAGTTTTGAAAAATGAAAAGTATTTTTTATTAAAGTCACGTCACACTCAGATTCTGTTTTTCAGAATAAAAAGCAATGCTATACAAGTCTGAGATATAATTTAATCCTGTGTATTCGTCACTATTATGGTGACAGAAAGTCTGACTTATTTTCCAATAACTATGATGAACAGAAACTGTGAATTCTTTTGTTTTCTGTAGCCCTCAACTTTGTAACGTGGGTTTGTGTCGTGCTTCAGGTATTTTGCTCCCAAGTGTGGAATGACTACTGGGACAAACTCGGGCTGCCTTTGGCTAAAAACTTCTGTTTCTCGGACTCTCGTTCTGTGATACGACACGCGCAAGAGCACAGAACTCCCTCTGCTCAGCAGCATTTCCTGAGGAAGACTGTGAAGTCAGACACACGACCAAGAGCAGACGCGCGCCGTCTGACAGCGCCGAGCACCGGCAGACACGCTAGGTCTGCTTTCCAACAGCATTCCCGTTTCTTCTGGTATCTGGCAGTCTGGGTATTAATTGTCAACACTCTAAATGGTTTTCCTATTTATATTCAGTTGAGATAAATACAAATGACCTGAAAAGGCGTGATTAGATATTCGTATTTACTATAGAATGGCATTTACGTACATTGTGAAAGAGAACGCACAACTGCACGAGGTGTTTTATTACAGGACGGGGGTAGGTGCTTACCCAGTACCAGTAACACCTTCTCTAACGACAGTGCTGTCCCAGACCTGAGGAAGTGTCAAAGCGTGATGCTACCAGACTGGCACAGCGCAGATCAGACAGAGAGAGAGCACGAAAATCTTGTTTCATTTCAGTCTGCGTCAGTAAAATCGTTGGGTTCTGCTGTAATAATATTCAGACCTCCCATGTATTGGAGGAATCAATAACTGGTCCAAAGTACAACTGGCAATTAAATACAAACACATTAATTAAATTAATTAATTAACCCCCCCCTCAAAACTATTTTCATTTATGACCTTTAATAATTAACCAGGCTTATTTAATCTAATCTCCCCTGGGCTTTAGCTGCTATGTTAAAGATTAATGACTTATTTTGAATGAAGATCCTTAAGCCTAGGCAAGCCAGAGACTCTCTGAGTACAATGGCAAATGGAAAAACACATTTAACAATAAATCTTTTGGATGGAAAGCGTAAGCGTATTGGGTAGAGACATGACCTTAATTTATTCTGTGACTTTTACTTGCCATTAATATTTTGCAATTGCAGTTTGAGCTCTTTTACAGGTTTGAGTTATTACACCTTAATTGCCTAGTAATGCCTTATTTTATTTAAAGGGTTTGTTCTTTTATTACACGATGATAAGTATTCAATAGCTCGGTGTCTATCAGACGATAAAAAAAAAATTATTAACTTTGAGTTTGAGACCTGAAGTTGCCAGGTGGTTTACTCACACCATCCTTCAGCAATCCTCGCTGCTCTACACCTACAGTAGTTTGGTTTTGCTGGATAGCAGGAGTTTTTCAGCAAATATTTAAATATTTTGGAGCCTGTAGAAAGCCATGTGAATGACATCTTTTAGTGTACTCTTGTAAAAGAAGGCCAATGAAAGAGAAGTTCGAGGAGCGCTCACTGATATCTGTTTCTGTGGAGCACCAGGCTGGAGCACCACACGTGTTCTAATGGAATTTGATTTTCCTATGAAAAAATTAAGGAAAGATACTAAAATAATACATTGTTTTAACTCTGGAGTCT
Source organism: Opisthocomus hoazin (assembly GCF_030867145.1). Taxonomy (NCBI): domain Eukaryota; kingdom Metazoa; phylum Chordata; class Aves; order Opisthocomiformes; family Opisthocomidae; genus Opisthocomus; species Opisthocomus hoazin. Next base: position 1,139,026 of record NC_134419.1, on the reverse strand, counting down.
ACTAAGGTTTTAAAATTTATTTAATTTTTAATAACTTTCAGAATGAATCATCTTATTTTATGTAGCATGAACTATTTTATAGCATGAAAAAAAGTTTTAAATGTAATTTAATTGGGGGCGTGTGTGTAAACCACTAAGAAGCAAAAATCATATTTCCATTTAAAACCTTCAAAGTAGTATTTAAAATAACGGTCACCCATTTGATATTCTTGCCAGTAACAGTATGCACTTTCTGCCCCCGCTATCACAAGCATTTCACATCTATCACACGTTGGTATGTGCTGAAGGCTTTACCTTTCACAGGAATGCCTGTATTTTGAGGAAATGAATAAACCAGGGAAATTTATCCTGAGCAGAGGGACTTTTCGGGCATCACAAAAATATACCCATGAGTTTAAGGTCCCATCGCTCGTACCTCTGCACTAGTGTTTACAAGCACTGAGCAATTCAAAGATGAAAAAGTGCAACGAATTTCAAGGAAAAAAAAATATTTAAATAGATGAATAAAGAAAATTTTCAGATTTGAAAAATAAATGTGAACAATGAAATCTTTACAGATTTCGGAACAACCCTCCGCACCTGCAGCCTTCAGCAGTCCCAGGTAACGCGCGGCTGAAGAAACGCCGGCGAAGCGAGTCAAGGAGCAGAACGTGAAACAAACCACGTAGAGGGTCGCTTCCGTCAGGACAGAGGCAAGAATTCATCCGTTCATGGCAAAGGAAATCTGGTTCTGGGTGGCTTGGAGGTGGCAAAGGAAATCTGGTTCTGGGTGGCTTGGAGGCGGCAAAGGAAATCTGGTTCCGGGTGGCTTGGAGGCGGCAAAGGAAATCTGGTTCCGGGTGGCTTGGAGGTGGCAAAGGAAATCTGGTTCTGGGTGGCTTGGAGGCGGCAAAGGAAATCTGGTTCTGGGTGGCTTGGAGGTGGCAAAGGAAATCTGGTTCTGGGTGGCTTGCAGGCGGCAAAGGAAATCTGGTTCTGGGTGGCTTGGAGGTGGCAAAGGAAATCTGGTTCCGGGTGGCTTGGAGGTGGCAAAGGAAATCTGGTTCTGGGTGGCTTGCAGGCGGCAAAGGAAATCTGGTTCTGGGTGGCTTGGAGGTGGCAAAGAAAATCTGGTTCTGGGTGGCTTGGAGGTGGCAAAGGAAATCTGGTTCTGGGTGGCTTGGAGGCGGCAAAGGAAATCTGGTTCCGGGTGGCTTGGAGGTGGCAAAGGAAATCTGGTTCTGGGTGGCTTGGAGGTGGCAAAGGAAATCTGGTTCTCGGCGGCTTGGAGGTGGCAAAGGAAATCTGGTTCCGGGTGGCTTGGAGGTGGCAAAGGAAATCTGGTTCCGGGTGGCTTGGAGGTGGCAAAGGAAATCTGGTTCCGGGTGGCTTGGAGGTGGCAAAGGAAATCTGGTTCTGGGTGGCTTGGAGGTGGCAAAGGAAATCTGGTTCTGGGTGGCTTGGAGGTGGCAAAGGTTGCGTGTGGCTGCACCACAGCCCGGCAGGAACGCTTGGCTCACGGCGAGCCCGGCGCCCGCCCGGGGTGCGTGGGGCTGTCCGCAGCCCTCGGACCGAGCTCTGCGCGGGGAAGCGTGGCCTGGCCGTGACCACGCCACCCGAGGGAGAGGTGATGCTCGGGGCTGAGGGATGCCTTCAGAGGGGAACGGAACCGGCCGCTGCCGGTCAGAGAGGAGCTCTGCTTTCACCCCGGAACCCACGGACATCAAAACCGCCCGGCCACCCCGGCGCTGGGGCCACGCTGCTTATTCCACGTAAAGCCACACAAGGATATTTTTTTTTTTTTCCCAAAGAAACTGAGGCCCTTTCAGATGCGGAAAAAGGTTTCTAAAGCACCCAGCCTGCAGCCCAGGGATGCCCAGCGCAGTTTATGAAACGCGACAGCGACTTTCACCGGCGGAGAAGACGGCCCTGGCGCGCTGTGAGCAGATACAGCAGTGGGGCTCGTCCGAGCGCCGCATCGAAGCGCCTTCCTCTCAGTGCTGCCCACACCGTGACAAGACACCGGCGAGCAGTGTCAAAAATGAAAGGTAATGAAAGGCACAACCGATTTGCAACCTCTGCTGAGGACCTGTGTTTGTGAAATACTCCGCAGGCTTTACAATCCTTGTCCTACAACGTTTATCAGAGACGCGCTATCGAGGGTACGGTTTGTGAAGCTCCCTTCCCCTGCACACTTCAAGCGTCTCCATTTCCCAGTGAGCGGCTGCAGGAGCCCCTCGGCAGACCACCGGCCAGAAAGGAAAGGAAGGAGCCATTGGTTCAACCGCTGTCAGTTCAGGGGAACATTTTGAAAGCTCCTGTTGTAATCTAACCGGGCCCTGTGTTGCCTGACCACCCGTCTCAACTTGTATGTTGTGCTTTGCCCATCGATCCGGAAATGCCAGCGTCCGCCCCGGTCCCCTCTATGCGAGACGCTGCAGAGCAGAGAGCACACCCGAATGTCCCGGGGCGATACATCAGCACGCGGTGACCAGCAACGGAGAGTCTCAGCAGGGAAAAAGCCTTAAAATAAATCGCCTGCTTCTAATGAAAACGAACGGAAGAAACGGAATGGCTCTGTTCATGAAAGGCAAAGAAGAATATTTTACTTTTCTGAAATTGATCTCTAAATGCTTAATCAACCCTTCCTAGCCTGTTGCTCTTCTGCACCAAGGTTACAGAACAGAGCTCCACACCGAATAGCAAAATGGACGAAGAGACAGCAAAGACAGAGGACCCAGCTGCTGGGGACGAGCCGCTGAACGTGCCCTGCTGCTGGCGTCACCGCTCTGGGGAGGTCACTGCCCAGCCCACCCCGCTCCGGGTGCCGTGCCTGGGCAGCGAACCCGGGGTGAGGCCAGCAGAGAAACAGAATCACACAGAATCCCAGCATGGCAGGGGTTGGCAGGGACCTCTGTGGGTCACCCAGCCCAAACCCCTGCCCAAGCAGGGTCACCTACAGCAGGCTGCACAGCACCGCATCCAGGCGGGTCTGGAATATCTCCAGAGAAGGAGACTCCACAGCCTCCCTGGGCAGCCTGGGCCAGGGCTCCGTCACCCTCAGAGGGAAGAAGTTCTTCCTCGGGTTCAGACGGAACTTCCTCTGCTCCAGTTTGTGCCCATTGCCCCTTGTCCTGTTGCTGGGCACCACTGGAAAGAGTCTGGCCCCGTCCTCCTGACCCCCACCCTGCAGATATTTATGGGCATTTCTGAGGTCCCCTCGCAGCCTTCTCTTCTCCAGGCTGAACAAGCCCAGCTCCCTCAGCCTCTCCTCGTAGTAGAGATGCTCCAGTCCCCTCACCATCCTCGTAGCCTTCCGCTGGACTCTCTCCAGCAGCTCCTCATCTTTCTCGAAGTGGGGAACCTGTTGGGCTGCTGTTCCCTGTCAACACTTTAACTGTGTCTGCGTCACAAAAGTTACATGAAATACAACGCTTTTCTTGAGTTGCTAAAGTTATAGTATTAAAAGGATAAATGATATTTGCTCATTAGTCCTTATTTCCTATTTCAGATTTTCCCAGAGAGAACTGTCGCTTTAATGATTTTTACAGCTGTTGAGATGATAACAAAATAAAGAAAAAGTGACAAAGTAGCCTGCATCCTCTTAGCTTCGTCTTCCATTCATATGTATAAATAGGAAGCTCATGAATAATGCAGATCCAGAAATCTGTTAGCATTTTTGCTGTTCAGAAACATATGATTAGCATTGCTTTGACTCCCAATAATTATATTCTTGTACTCAGAGGTCATTCTTTAAATCTGCACAACTGCCGCTGTATTTCTGGAAGCAAACAAGGCAGAATGTCCAGCAGCGGTGCGACACGACGCAGGCCACAGCGCTGCCTCCTCGCTGGGCGCGTAGCGCTGCGCCTGCAGCTGCCACTGCTTCGAAACAGATGCTTTTGCCAGGTTCGTGGCCATAGGCAGCTTTGTCCATTTTCTCCCACAGCTCCAGTAAAAGATAGCCTGGATGCAGGGGACTGGGCTGGGAGACGCCTTCCTCTGCCGCTCAGCCCCGCAGCCCGGTTAAACCCCCCGCAGCGCCAGCCCCTCGGCATCCACCCCGCGCAGGGCGGGAGGGGAGAGTTACCCCAGGCTTTGAATTCTCTTGGAAAGACCAAGTGATGCATAAAAACGCTGCTGCTCGCTGGCTAACCGACTTCACCTGGACGTGGAGAAGGGGCAGACCTGTTTGTTCCCTGGCACGTGGTGGGAGCCATGTGCAATCGGTAGGAGGGACAACTGACCTCGGTACCCAAGACCTTCGATCAAGATGCCTGGCAGCATTTGCTCTGACACCTCCACACTTGATCTGGGCTGAACAAAAGATCTGTGCGTTAGAAACACTACAAAATGTTGTGCTCTGTAACCAGCAAATGTAATTCGATTTGTTCCAGGTTTTTTCCATGGGATATCTTGCCACACTAGATCATACTCATATGATAAAGGTGTTTTTTTCATAAAGCTCTGCATGTGCAGAAGTGCCGGTGACAACACTGTGGGGCCGTCAGAGGCACAGCGCAGCCGAACACACACTAAAATTGCATCACGCATTTATGCTTTGGCTAACGCCAACAGTTCACTTCACCGGAGCAGAGCACGATGCCCTGGTGAGGCCCCATCTGGAGTACTGTGTCCAGTTCTGGGCTCCCCAGTTCAAGAAAGATGAGGAGCTACTGGAGAGAGTCCAGCAGAGGGCTACGAGGATGGTGAGGGGACTGGAGCATCTGCCCTACGAGGAGAGGTTGAGGGAACTGGGCTTGTTCAGCCTGAAGAAGAGAAGGCTGCGAGGGGACCTTATAAATGCCTACAAATATCTGAAGGGTGGGTGTCAGGAGGATGGGGCCAAGCTCTTTTCAGTGGTGCCCAGTGACAGGACAAGGGGCAATGGGCACAAACTGAGGCACAGGAAGTTCCGTCTGAACATGAGGAAGAACTTCTTCCCTCTGAGGGTGACGGAGCCCTGGCCCAGGCTGCCCAGGGAGGTTGTGGAGTCTCCTTCTCTGGAGATATTCCAGCCCCGCCTGGACAAGGTCCTGTGCAGCCTGCTGTAGGTGACCCTGCTTGGGCAGGAGGGTTGGACTAGATGACCCACAGAGGTCCCTTCCAACCCCTACTATTCTGTGATTCTGTGATTCTGTGATTATGAACGTGGGGTCAGACGGGGAGTCCACTGCTGAGCACGCAAGTCCTGGTACCTGAGAGCCACGTTTCTGCCCGTTCTCCTCTCACCGCCTCCGAGCAGTGACTTGGGGCCGGGACCCCCATGCCCCATGGGCACACCGGGCTGCCTTGGGCTGAGGGAAAGTCCCCACAGCAGCAAGCGGCCAGGCATCTCCTCATCCCACTTATCAGAAACCAGGAAGAAACCAGGGGAATCTTCCTGAGTTACCAGGGAGCAGCAGCTTGGACACGGGGAGCTGACTGGAAAGAGCTCGTACTAACTCCAGGTACCTCAGCAAATCGCTAACGGTTGTCGTCGACATACAGGTGAGACAGCACGTGCGCAGGGTACTCCCAAAGGGTTTCCCAAGTGAAAGTCTTCTCCTGCTGCTTGCAGCTCTGAGAATACAGGCGTAGACAACTCTTTCCAGAGTAAAAGTCTCATTCTCCTCTGTAGACACTCCTGCCTGATCCGTGCATTACTGCCATGTTCAGAGGAAGCACCCCGTCTCTGCAGTCCTCGTGCGTATACAGCACAAGCCTAGAGGAACTAGAGGCTGTTCAACTGCTCTGATATTTGCTTTCACTGGCACAGCAATTTGCGAAGAAGTTATTTAATAATTACTGCGTAATTATAGTTCTGCTGATCCCTGATGAACTGAAATCCACAGACAATGCCTATCAAATGAATCATTACAAATGTCTATAAATTGCATGGTGAAATGTGCCAATGTCATGATGAAATTCATAAAACATCTACAATTTCTGTAAAAGGAGACTTAATTAAGCTGGAGTTATGGCTGCACATCTCTATCCAGAGTTTAAGACGGAGCACATTCGAAGATTTGACTTCAAACTTTCCAAAAGAAATAGAGAGCCACACAAGTCAGGGGAAAAAAACAGAGGGACAAGATGGTGAACCTTAATGTGGATTATTCCAGTTACAAATGAGTCACGGAGAAGTACAACAGCTTCTCATTGGGTGCAGATGTGTGTTGGAAAATAGGCAGAACAGGAGACCAACAGTACTTGGCTAATCCATAGAACAAGTCATCATGCAAACGCTCAGAGGAAGGAAATGCATTTATTGCCTAGGGAGCTCTTAAAAGCTGAGATCAAGGAACAGAATTCTGCTGCAGATAGCCTACAAGAAAACTCCGAGAGGCTCCACACACACACATCAGTGGGCTAGAGTAAACAACAAACTGTGCTTCTCACAGGATTCACTTATCTCCTGCAAGGCATTTAGATACATCAGACTGTGATAGCAGTTGTCAGAACCAATAGCTTTTTCCTGGTCAAGGTAGTGAAATTCAAAATATTAGATTACCTTTTACTGGTGTATTGGGATCCCGCCTCTGAAGATTACACCCAAACCAAGGATGCCTCCCTGCCAAGGTCGGAGGCAGACTGGATTTTCTGCTGCTGCTTTTAGTGCAGCATCAGCACAGCCCGAGAAGGTAAGTGTCACGCTACAGCTGAGAAACTTGTTGCACAGAGGAACTACTACTACCATGTTATAAACATAATAGCATGCAAGAACTGAATGTATTATTTCTGGAAATCGACATATCTTCTCTGACCTTCTGGATACCAAATCCACCTAAACCTGGCTGAGATAACCCTGGACTGGCCTGAACTCCTCTTGCAGTCCCTCCTCAGTACCAAGGATGCCGACACTGACCCTCTCTGCACCCTCCTCTCGCTGCTTTAATAACATACACACCAAACTGGCTACTTCTAATGTATTGAAAATGAGATAAAACTTTATCTGAGAAAGACAAACAGGACTTTTCTTCTTAAACTCATAACAATAAAAACCACCTTAGCGAAATCTAGAAGCGTGAGTAGCTAGAAAGAGGACAGTAGGCAGGGAGAGACCCAGGCCAATTGTCTTCATTAATGCCAACCACATACCCCTCTTGCTAAACAGGATAATAAAATCAAACCAGCACTAAATCCCCGGGTGAAACTAGGTTTCGTTTAGCTGTGCAGCAAGGTGTTCATTAGAACAGCAGAAAGGGAATTTTACGTGAGCGCTGCACCTTCTTTTTTGACTTTTTAATATGGAGCAGAGCTGAGGCTTTCGGTTCATTTCTTTAGCACTGAGGACAAATCCCTTTGATAAACTCACTGAGCTTCACTGCCAAAATCCTTTGGGTTGCTTGCCCCACCACTCTCTGCTGAAGACTTGCAGAACCCAGCTGTTCTAAGGGATACAAATCCCCCTCTCTCAGCCTGGATTTATGCATGGCAAATTCAGACCCATGCATTTTCGGAGCAGCTTCATCCCTTGGCCTAAGCCGTTCTTCTCCCAAGCAGCGCTTCGTTGCATTGATCTACGTGTAGAAACCACCCTCCTCCAGCCTCTGCTTTGCTCGACTGGAATCGCACAAATGTTTGCTCAAGGGCAATTTCCCTTCACTCTGTCATCATGTGCAGCATCGCAGCCAGGCACCGGTTCCAAAACCTTGGGCAAACTGAGCCATGATGAAGAGTCGTTGGCCGCTCCGTGCTGAGCTCCAGCCGCAGCTCCGTCCCGCGTCAGACCAAGGAGACGAGGTCGGGCACGCCACGTTCCTCATCACTCCCCTCCTTCCAAACTGACAGTGTCAGTAACTACAGATGTGCTGAAAGTGTTTTCATGTTCAAGAAAAAACCCAGGCACTCTGGGAAAAAATTTTTATAAATGGGGGAGCAATGGTTCCAGTCCCTGGACTGGAAATTTCATTTGACGTAATGCAAATTTTGTAGGGTATTTTATAGAACAACTATTAACAAAGACCGTGAAGAGCTGAACTACCTGTCTCACTTGCGTTGACACCTGCGTGTCCTGGAGATGATGATCTGCCTGCTCACGGTGCACACTGATCTGTGGAACAATATTTACAGAGCCCAGGAGCAGTTTCAGCGACTGCTGGTCGAGAGTAAATGCCGACGGGTCAAGAACAAGCCTTTCATCTGCAAACAGAGGTGGACCGGCTGCAGAACTTCTGCGGTAGGAGAACCACGCGTCTGACGGGTGACATGCTGAAATTCAGACAGGATGATGGCAAGCAGTGCAGGGAGACTTTAATCCTGTTTTTCACATGGCGTCCTAATTTAGAAGCCTGAATTCAGGGAAAACATTTTGTGATTTTGGAAGAAGTGCTATTTTCCTTCCAAATGTCAACCACTTAGTCATTAATTAAAAGTACTATTTTAAAACAGCCATACTTTATACAATATACTGCTCGATATTAGCAGGAATCTAGTTTTCAAACTCAGCTCTAGATTAAGAAGAAGGGTGAATCACCTTGCTGAAGAAATGCACAGAAATACCTTTAGCTGTAAAGTCATAGTCTGGAAAACATTCAAGTCTCTACTGATTTAGGTAAGACATTGCCGGCTCCCGACTCCACAGTTGGTCTCTCCAGTCTGACAGACATTTTCTCATATGCTTGCGGCGCTCTGGAAAGCTCCGCAGCAACATTAGCAAAGAAAGGGGGCTGGTACCAGATGTACATTTTATTGGCTAAATCAGTAAAAGCTGTGCACGACTGCTATGTGCCTCAGTTCACAGGGTGGTTATTCGTGAGACCTGTTGCGTTCTTCCTCACATCCCCGGTAACTTAAACATTTTATTCTTTCTCTCACAATAGCTTTTTAACTCAGTAAATTAACAGGATTTAAATTATAAAATTCTCAGGTTTTCATTTTATCTTTGAATAAAGTTAGTAAATCTAAATATTGCCTAGTCTAAAAAAACAAATATCTTCTTACTGGTCAATTCATAAGAAAAGGTCTAAAACAGTAACAGCACTTTACAGCACAGTAAAATTTAGATTACTGTTGTAGACGCTTCATAGCAGAGCATTTTAAAGTCAAGATATCAGCTTTGTTACTTGAGATAATACGTCTGGAAACAAAGTACATTTCTGAAAAATTCATCATAGGTCTTTCTCACTGAGTATTTCTGATATTGCGAGCAATAGCGAAGCCTGAGGCTTGGGAAAGCCCTGAGAAGAGCAAGCTTTTATACTCAAGTTATTATTTAAAATCCAGCCAAAAAATCTCAACATACAAACCTGTTGGTAGAATTAAGGACAAGATTAATTGAGTTTTGTATTTTAGATGCTTATTGAAATACCTCAGCATTTTGTTACTTATGTGATTCAGTACAGAGGTTAATTAGTGTTTATACTGTGGGCTCTCTGAAAATGCTCTCATTTTTAAATCTCTGAATCCATTTTTGGCTTTCTCGCAGCCAAAAAAGATTTTTTTTTCTTTTTAATTTTCTTCAGCTCACAAACTGTTCAGACACTTTTGAACACGGAGCACCTCTCAGGCAAATGTAAACAGAAGTTGTGGAGACCATCTCTATCTCTGTTTTTTTTGTAATCTCTGAATTAGAGGACACTCAACACAATAGAATCACACATGCTTTTCAGATAAACGTTGGGTTTCAAGCAACTGCTTTTGTTAAATAACCTAGAATTTAATTGGTAATTATCTCAGTTACGGCATTTTCCAACCTGTTGGGCTATTTGCTTAAATGCTGAAGTCTTGGGTTTAAAATCTATTCTGCGATCTTCATGAAAATTCTTGATATCCTCGGTCAATAGCTAATTCCTTGTTAAAGGCCCATGAGCTTTGGTCTCAACAACTTGTTATGAAAATAAGTTCTACGGTTAATAATATTTTAATGAAGAAGTACTTTGCATTAAGATTAAAATTTGCCACTGATTAGTGTAAGTGAGATCTCTCTTGGGCTTGTTTTATAAGAAAACTTCCTAATACCTCTTGTCTAGACTAGCCAGTATTTCAGGAAGCCTCTTTTCCTTCAGAAGATAGACAGTAATCATCTCTAATCTCTTGACATGGGAATTTTTTCATCCTTTGTTTCCTGTCACCCCTTTATGAACCTCCCCCTCCATTCTGCAAAATTTTTGAGGCCAGAGCTGAAGTCTGTGTCCCAGACTGAGTTGCAAAATATATTTGTATCATTACTTTTTAGCACTTCTAGTTTTCATCTCATTTGTTACACGTTATTCTTTGGACTTTCAATTTTTCTAAACAGTTAATTTACTTCAAGGTTTTCTACCCCTTGAAAAGAAACACAGGTTCAAGAAGAGCTCTGACCACCGGTGCTCCCTGCCCTGGTCGGGGCACGGGCAGCCGCTGCCTTCAGCAGAGTGCTGAAAATAAGTTCCACAGATGACCTTGAATGTTTTAATCATCATAATTAACTGACACATAAGATGGACGTTTAGACACGCTTCTGGACATGCTTCGACCTCTCTGATTTACCCAGTGCAGTAAGAATAAGTGTCCGAACACTGTTAGCTATGGTTATAATTGCACAATTTGAGAACATGAACACAAACGTAACAAAACATAACATAAAGGCAACTTTGGTAAGGATCCAGAGCAAAGATGTCAAGGAGAAACACACATTACTGGCCTTGCTCACACGGGTTGTTTCTGCCTTGTCCCATCTCAGTCCCTTATTGTCACACAACTCATAACAAAGCTTGAGCTGGAAAATGGATTTGGAGGAAATTTCTCCTTAACTCTCAGTAATTGCTACCCAGAGCAGCAGCTGGAATCCCTATGGAAGGATCTCAAACCCAACACCTCACAGAGTTATTGAGACTTACATAAACGAAGGATTTGGCCATTTATCCTATTCTATATGAATACATGAATTTAAGGTGCTGAGTTTTTAACTCTGCTGGGCTCCTTGTCTCAGCAAGGTCTTATGAAATTAGTCCCCCAGGTGTACTCGTGATGTAAAGAAGACTCTTTCAGCTGCGCGCTGTTCAGCTGCATTGTACGTCTGCATTTCACCCTGTGTGAGAACAGGGAGAGAAGAAAGGGATTTACCTTGCCTATGAATCCCATTGGGGATGGTTGAAAGTTTCCAGAGAGCTATTTTCCATTGGAAACATGATCACTCAAGTAAAATGCCCTGGATGAATACACCTTGATCTCCGAGAAAGGTCCCCGAGGAACCCACTCCCAGATTCGTAACCCTGCTTCTCCAGCTCCTTGAATTTCAACACGCTGACAGGGAGCTGGGTGTCCATGCCAGTCTCCATCTCCAGGGTGGGTTTTTCTCATGATGGATCACCTCTCCTGCAGCAGCTGGGCCTATTGGACCAACTTGGACATGGTAAGCAAAACCGAGGACTTCGACCAGAAGACCCACCAGTAAAGACAGAGCGCACACAGAAGAAAAAAAAAAAAAAGCAACTTCACTTTGAGTCTGTAACAGAAGAGGTACACCACAGATGTTATGAGCTTCCAGATGGGACAACGCGTCACGCAGATTTGACTTGGCTTTATAAAGGGTATATCACGAAACCCTACAGGCGTGAACCTGGATGTCCCTTGCAGCAGGTCAGAAGCCATAAGAAAGCATTGCGGCTCAGACGTGTGACAACCCCTTTGCAAATGATTTGAAAGTTCCTAGAATTGATTTCAAATCTGCTCCGTGTCCATCACCCCTCCTGAGAGGTGGAGGAAGAGACCTGCCCTGCACGCTCAGCAGGAGCTGGATGAGCAGATCTGGGCGATGGCTGCACCCCTGGGGCAGGACTGAATGCTTCCAAAGAAAAATGAGGTCCATGGCACCAGTTCTCTGCACAGTGATGTCTACAGGAGACTTTGGGCTTGATTCAAACCTTATTTCGTGAATAAATGTCTTCTGACTGACTGCAGCAGACTTCGAATAGGCTTCTAATGAGTACAGGAATTTTCATTTAAATTTTTATACGTATATAGATATATCTACCTAACTTGGGGGTTTTTTGGTGCAGACCAGCCTGTCTGGCTGAGACATAGTGCAGAACTATGCAAATTGAAGTTTGATTTGCTTTGCAGGCTGGTATTTGAGAGACAAAATAGTGAAATCTTTCTTAGGTAATTGGACAACAGCTGAAACTGTGGACACAAAGGGAAATTCCCTGGAGAGCAGATTTCTTTCCAGAAATGTCAAATTTGGTAGGCTAGGCAAAGCTATTGAGCTAAACCTCAGCAGAAACCTGTCACGTATCCGAACACACAGACGCACGATTTCTCAGTCAATAAAATGAAACTGCCGAGTTTAACGACGACACCAAGCTACACGAACAGGAGACAATCCAGGCAGTCTTTGCACGACAGCTCAAAGCTAAATAAATTACTGACAATAAGGACCGGGCCCGCGCGCAGCCTGGATGGCAGGGGACAACTCCCGCGGGAGCCATGGAGGGCAGTGCCAGGGAGAGGGAGATGCAGCCCAGACCCTGCCTGCATCAGGAGAATTTTACTCCAGGCAGAATAACAAATGCATGGCCTGGAGGAGGTCTTGGGCTGCCGCCGGGGCCATGCACCGCGCGCCGAATCGCGTGTCTGACCGCCGGACCTGATGCCCCGCCAACGCGAGCCACCGCATCCCTGCAGCACGGCGGCATCGCGCGGCCCCTCGGCTCCAGGTACGGCACCGGAGGGGCTGAGTGTAAGAAGCTCACATCCCAGCTCCTGGATATGTTTGGGGAAAAAAAAAGGAAAAAGGAAAAAAAAAAAAAGAAAAAAAAGGAAAAAAAAAAAAGAAAAAAAGAAAAAAAAAAAGAAAAAAAGGAAAAAAAAAGAAAAAAAAGAAAAAAAAAAAAAAGGAAAAGAAACTAAAGCTTGCTAAGGCTGGAGGAATAGGTGCATACAGCAAACCTTACAGTTTAAGAACAGTCCCTTCAGGAATATGACTGCTGCTCAGGTAGCACACAACATTAAATCACCGTTGCAAAATGGGGATGGAAGGGTGCCTGTCCCAGCAGCCAGCCTGCTTGGCCGCCCCATCACCACTGCTACTGCCGACGGCTGTGCAAACGCGTGTGTTCTATCACTACATGAAGTAACTCACTTTGGATCACACCCTTGCTTGCTTCAGGACAGGCTTCTACAAACTTGGAGACAATTATTTTGCCATGGCACTGCCCTTCCCTCCCTCTGCCCAAGTCTTGTGTCTTCATACTCCTGAGAGACCCTGCTCTCTCTTCTTCTCATGGTGACTGATGGGTGGGAACAGGCTTCAGCTGCAGTGAGAAAATGTTTGGTTTACATGTGAAGAAGTTACTAATGTAGGAAAGAAGCATGTCTAGAAGATGACTGCAATGGTGGAGGGTTACTACGGATCGACAGGAGCAAGTCCAACAACCGCCAGGAATGATGAGCAGCATCAGGAGTGTGCCCTCGGTCCGATGACCGAGGTGATCTCCAAAGTCCCATTTAAACCTAGTTTTCTTTGGTTTTCGTGACTTGGCACAGCAGGAGGCACTGCTCAGAAATGACCATGGAAAATGGTTGCCTGTCCCCTTATTTAGAAGATGTGTCATCGCAAGGCCATGGCACCACTCTGCAGATGCCCTCGATACCTCTGGGTCTGTGACGTTCCGGTAGATGTAGCCAACGCTACACCAGTGCTACACAGTGCCACTGAGGAACACGCATATTATTACAAGTTCTGTGCCATTTACAATGAGTGAATTTAAATTTTTGGGAGAATTATAATTTTTTTTGCATTTGAGACATGAAGCCCAATATATTAAGAATATTAATACAGGAGTTTAATTAGGAATCTTTATGTAGGAACCAGGACACAATGCAATCAACCCACATAAATTGAGGGCACGGTCTGGTGCTTCCTGGCATGTAGAAATGTTTGAGACAAAATTATAAGCGTGTTGCACTAACCGTAAGTTCACAGTTGGATGCTTATTCAATAAAGTAGTTCTGTTTAGCTGCAGCAATTAAATTAGCACAGAAAATACTACCACATCTCTCACACACCTTGCTATGCTCCTTCTCCTTCCGAACGTCACTACCGACCTTTTCTGCAGCTCCTCACGATTATTTGTTTGGGTTTTTTTTTATTTTTTTATTACATTTTTGAATAATTACTGACAATATATCTAAGATTTCTGAACTGTTACTGAACATCAGTAACACCGGTGGCTGAATCATGTAACCGGCCATTTAGAAGAAGTAATTTCTTTGGCAGCTGTTAGTAACAGACATGGATGCTTCCTCTGTATCGCAGGTTTTCCTAAGAAAGGTACCACTAGGCAAGTTATTTACAGCATTCCTAAAAGTACTAGGGAATGTATAGGAGGTGCTCTTTAGAAAATAAAAATATTGCCTTTACTTAAGAATAAACACACACATGTATGGTCTAGAGAAGCAATGATCATTTTCATCTTCTGCAAAACGGTGCCCTCCGTGAATCCACGCTTGTGCGGAGGACAGAGCTTCAGGGCGCACACAGAGACCACACAAGCAGCAGTGAATTTAATGCTTCCATGGAGAGTCTTTTGAGTAGATTTGTAGTTTCTATACATGTATAGAGTAAATCTACACGCAGATTAACAATGCAGGATTTCAACAACCACCCAGTTTCCTGCCCTACTTTAACAAGTGCTCAGGCAGCGGAGATGAGGGCAGTTGTTCTTGCTGGGCTTGGCACTGCACCCCTGACCAAGCTAGGGTGCTAAACCGATGCTCCCTACAACCTGACTGACAGAGCATGGATCTCGGGTGGCACGAGCAGAGCTGAGCCCCCCATGCCTGGCCCAGGACGTCCAGCAGCTCACCGAGGTCTTGCGGTGGCAACATCTCAGCTCACGTCCCGCTGTGGGGAGCAGGGGCCGAGCAACAGTTCCACCTTTATCCTCATCAAGAAAAGGTAGGAAAAACCTCCTGCCAAGACTCAGCTTTGGTAAAAGAAAGTAAGAAATCCACTACCGACCGTGGCTCCTGACCAGGAGAGCACAAGGCCAGGAGACATCTCGGTAAGGACGCCGCTGCTTTAGCAGCAATGGAGACCATCTCAGCTTTGGCTGCTTGAGAAAAACAGCTGAATAAAGCTACCTCGATGCCAGTGGTTAATGACAACTCTCTCCATTCCCAATGGCTTTGCAAATTTATTGGTAGGATAGCGCCTTTTGTCTTGAATTAAGGTTGTGCTAGTTTAAAAGCAAAATCTGCTCAATTAAAAAGAGGCTACTGCATTCCCCATTGGCCCCTCACTGGAACCTCTTACCCTAGGCACACACCATGACACCTTGACTCCTGGGTTTCGCGAATCAGCAAATCCATGCTTTGTTTACAGGAAAGGACTACATTCTTCTTCGTCTTAAGCAGCAGAAATTCTGGGAAGAGCCAGCGCAGGCAGCGCTAAACATCTGATCAATCAGGCCCATAGATGGCAGGATGGGACTGTCCAACGAGCGCTCCTCACGCGGGCGCGCGGGGAGGATCATGTCCTCCATAGGCTTACCCACAAAAAACAACACATTTGGATGAGACGGAGGACTTAGCCATGCATAATTAGCAAATTGCATTCATTATTAATTTATTGGAACCACTGCTTCTCTGTATTTTTCCCGCAAGGCTCCGTCTTTCTATTTTACAGCTGCTGAATTTATTATTAATAGCTGTATCTTAGACACTGCCAACAAGTCTTCAGTTAGGGACATGATAAATTTTGTTACATTCGCGGGGTCTGGGATGTTTGTAACTCCCCAGACACGAGGTTCTTCCGTGCACTGACCTGTCCGTCTGTCCCTGGGGCAGAAGCGGCTCTGGGCAACCTTCTGCTGGCCGTCCCTGGCTCACGGCAGCGGTGGGGTTGTTCTCCTCCTGCCCCACCCACCCCATGGGCACTGCCTCCATTAACCTACCGTCTCCTTTGCTCGGTCCACCTCTGCAGCCACCCAACGTCAGCTTTTACCTTGTCCTGACATCCCCTTACCCACTTCACCACTTGCTATCAGCTCAATGTTGCATTTATGGATCACTGAAAGCCGGAGCTCTCTTGGTAGCAGAAGTAATAATCCTTTTTCTGATATCCTTGCGTTTTATATCTGCATAGGATGCAGACACCAACAACGGAGAATATGCTTAGCTCTGTCCCCAAGAAAGGCTCCCAGCTGTGCGCAGTTACGACATCATTTATTTATTACATGGGGACATGCAAAGAAAGAAAATAGAGATTTTCTAACCCTGCTCTAAACATCTTTCTCTAAAAAAAAGCCCCAACAGCAGACAGGAACAGCCAATTAGCAATGACCATTGCTGTATCACAACATTGGGCATGGTGCCAACGCCCAAGAGCGGCGGTGTGCTGGCCCCCGCGCCCAGGATCCAGCGCGCTCCCGCCGTGGCTGCGCGCTGCGGCAGCGTTTCGACGCCGACCCATGTGTCTTGCTAACGAAGCTGTTCCAACCACGCCGCCTCTCAGACTGTATTGCACTAATGCAATTAACAGTTGAAAGTATACGTTGGAAGAAGACATCAACATCTAATTTTTAACATTTGTCAAGTAACACGATGATCACGTTACACTCAACTCTATATTTGACGATCAGATGTCGCAACCAACCATTAACTGCTAACACTTCCCCCACACATACCTGAACCAGCGCATATGTTCAGCAACCATTGCCAACAAAATCAAATGCAAGCAGCTTTTCACAAGAGAAGAATCTCTCTGCAGCATTAAGGAGTCCATACTTAATAAGCTGCTACACTGTGATTATTATTTTTTTTTAAGAGTGGTACTCTTTCTAGGTAACATTCGTGCAAACTATGAGTGAGGAAAAAACTCCAGCAAATGATCTTAATTCCCAATGGAAATCTAGGTCATCAGCTTCTGGAAACCTCTCCTTGTTTTGACTAGATTTAAAAAAACCATTGTATAACATAAGACACTTCATCTCGGTCTTTCCGTCAGACCTCTGGGCTAACACCCCCTCCATATTTCATTCTGTGAGGTCAGGATCAGACCCAGATTTCAGAATTTTCTCTCGGACTGTTCTGCTTCGCACATCCCCTCTCTCTCTTGATGGAGGACGTCTCTTTTTGTGATTCGTGACGATGTACTTGGTACTTAGATGACACTTTCAACCTCTGCATCTCAAAGCGCTTTTCAAGGGTGGCTACATGGTGCCTCAGCAACCGAAAACCGATAAAATCCTGCAGCAGCTAAGAGACAGGCTCAGCTCTGCTCTGTGCAAAATTAAACCCAACCTTCATTCTACCTTCGCTGAACTGCAAATACACCAAACCCTATCCGCTCCTGCCATGATGCTCCTTGGCTTTCACTTCTTGCACTTTCTGTTTGAAATAAGTGCAACTTTGTTTCCACTTTGTAAACGATTTCTCAAATATTGACTAAAATGGCAGCAAAGGCTTCAGGCTATTTTCTGCTTATTGCATCTTTTCTGCAGTAATGCAGAATATCCTGACAATGCCTATCACATAGGAAGCACACTCAGAAGGAAGTCTCATGGCTAGAATGCAATAACTCTAGGATTTCAGCAACAGAAAAACTGCATTTCCACTCAATGAAGGATACCTTTATGTAGAGAAAAGCGTGTAGGACATATTCTAAGCTTTGTCTTTCAGTTTTACCAGCATTAGAACAGATTGACACCAAAGTTCAACTGCAGACCTCTTCGGATGCCCCTAGCAGATGGCTAGGTACTCAACCCACAGGAAATGCTACCAACCCACAGACAAAAATATGTTTCAAGCAGGACCTTTGAGACCCGTTCTAGGTAACCATCGTGCTAAAGCTCTCAGTGCTTTGCTTTGCCCAGTACAACGCTTACTGCCCTTTCCAGAAGCTTTCCCTGCCCGTCCCCGCGGCTGCCCCGCCGCAGAGGCCGGCGAGCGGCGCTGGAGCCCGCCGGAGGGGTCTGTGACTGCACTCGCAGTGGGGCCAAGCGAGCGGTCACTGCGGTTCTGAGCAGGAAGGCTTTCTCACCTTAATTCTGTCTCTACACCGCGACGGCAGGTTAAGTGTAGCTGTGGGGTGTTTGGTAGATTCATAACTGGTTGACACCCCCAAAAAGCGTCATCGCTCTCCGAACAGAAACCCCTCTGCAGCGCGGAACGAGTAACCAGGTGCGTTATTTCTCAGTACTGAGGAACGCAATGGTATTTACACGCCTTGTGAAGAAACCATGGAAAAACAGAAAACTACTTTTTTTTTTTTTGTCTTTTGGATCCTCGTATGTGGAAGCAAACAACCATGAACATTTGCCCCATGTCCACGTTACTTACGGTTGAGAGGCAGGCTGGCATTGGTCGTCCCTAGCTTGTTGGCAGCGACACATGTATAGTTGCCAAAATGCTCTTCTGTCACATTGGTAACAGTAAGAAGTGATCTTGTACTATAATTTTTAATAGTGATTCCTTGTTGACCATTGATCAGTCTAGAAAGCAAAAAGAAAATGTCTATAACTCATGTACCATAAAGCAATAATTCTCTTTTTTTAATTTCTTTTCTTTTTTCCTTTGTTACAGACATAACTGGTAGCACAGTGAGCTGTTTGCAAGCTGCCGATGTAGCAAAATTATCATCGCGGCAGATCGGGGAGGCCATGGGCAACGCTGGAGCTGCGAGGTGTCGAGAGGAAAAGTTTCTGCCTGTGTCTCCTTCAGTCTAAAGAAAATAAAGGCTGGTACCCACGGCCCTGCCTGCCTGGTCATAGGGCAGGATGTAAACTCTCAGATGGAGAGCTTAGATTTTAAATTGGGCAAACTTCACTAAAAATTTAGATACCCTATTTGGGGAAGAAAAGTATGATGTTAAGTCTTTCAGAGGGTGTTTCTTCAGACTCTGGAGATTTCTTGTGCCCTTACACACCTCCAGCTGACAGCAGATGAGGATTAGGCAGCCAGAAATGCACAATCCTATGTAGTTGTACTTAGGATTGTGATCACAGTTTATTTCAAAGGTCCCTGTACCTACAAACGAGACTTGCCATTAGGGAAGATGTGCTCCAGCAGCACCGCATCCCGAGCCAGCGACCTGAGCAGAAACCAGGCAACGAGGCGCAGGGCAGAGCCAAACCAGGGCTCCTCTCGCCCTGCTCCGTCTCCCTGGCTTTGGGCTTCCCACCCCGGATTTCACGGGAGCTGGGCAGGTCTCCCCAGGCTGCTTCCCCAGCCAGGTCAGAAACTGCTGCTGCACTGGGGGAGGGGAGGTGGCCAAACCTCGCCGGATCGAACAGCGAGAGGAGAAGGGTAACCGCCCTGTTAAAGTACCAGCTACAGCTGATTACGCTTAATTCCTTGCATTTCGCATAAAGAGCAGAGTTCTGGATTAAGTACACAATTTTTGGTTGTTATATTGAAAGATATAATCCTATAGCGTAGGAATGAATGTAATCTTTTAGCATTCTGCCTAAAAACATCTCAAGACTGTCATTAATTGCACTTCTGCGTACTGTGGACCGTTACACGCTCCCGTTCGATCGCTCCACGCGGCTCCACGCGCGGGGGGCTTCTCTCCCCTGTGCAGTTCGTGCCCTCAGCAGAGTCACCGCGTGGGACTTCGGTCCGCTCTGCGCAGCCCACCGATGGGGAGAGGATACCGAGCATCCCACGGGTACCGGCGGTTTTGCAAGGAACGTGGAAGGGTGGGACTGAAGCGCCTGCTTTGGGGCGCAAGCTGCAGTGAGAACGGTCACCTTGTCTTCAGGCTCGGGGAAGGCACAGCTTTGTCCTTTCAACCGATGCACGCGCCTCTGGGCATGGGTGTTCTGCTAAAACTGCCGGGGTCTGTCCCTCCTCCTCCTGCCTCTCCCGCAGAAAAACCCAAGAGCACCCTCCGCTACGCAGCGTGCCCCGCTCTGACGCTCACGGCTCGCAGCCGGTGACGGCGTGGCAGCTCTCGGCAGCACGCCCCGGTGACTGCCCCAGCCCCGGGTCAGATGCTGGCCTCGGGACGCTCCTTCCCAGCAGGGAGGGCACGACCTGCAGCCATGGCCACCAGCCCTTCCTGCTGCCCTGTGGGGTTTGCACCCCCCGTCCCCGCTCCCAGGGACCTCGGGGTACCCGAGCAACAGCTCCACTTCCACCTGCGGCTTATTCCCACTGGATCTTCCCAAGCCACCTCCATCCTTCTGGCCCATAACTGCAGTTTGAACTATGGCATCTCTGAGGTTTGACCCATCTTTTTGTCTGGACAGCAATGGGTGTTGGGATTTCTGCCATCCCCACGCCCCATCCCCACGGCCCTGCCAGCAGCAGCGGAGATGGGGCATCACCTTCCCTCCACGTCCCTGCTAGAAAGTGCCTGGCACTGGGGGCCAGAACTGAAGGTGGAGTAAATGGAACAGGATAGGTATGCACATCCACAAGCCACATAGCTAACAGACCAAGGAGTCAGCATGAGTTAGCATAAACTGGGCAGTTCTGCGGATTTCCATTTGCAGTTGTAGGAATCAGCTGCTTTTACTTTTAAATTAATTACTGCCGTGTGCCGCTCTGCTTAGCTTATTGACTAAACACAGCATTTATTGCTTGTCTGGGTTCTACCGAGTTACTTCTCAGGCTGGAAAGGCGTTTTAAGCTGTGTGCGGCCACCCTGCACATTTCTGCACCTTATTGCTCTGTACCACTAGTTATAAAGGGCAGAGTGATCTCCTTTTTATTCCAGAGATGATGCCTACGCAGCCAAAGAAGATCATGCATCAGTGCCAGCCCTGAGGAGGGTTATGAAACCTTTGGTTTCATATTTGAATACCTTCACGTTATTATAATATATTAAGCCGCTATAATGAGTTTTGTTATTTCAAATGTAAGTCTTGTTTGCTTTGTGACGGGTAAGGGAATTAATATTTTTAGATAGGTAACTTTTGGGCCTCTTCCCTGCGGCTGTTTAATGTCTGAGATCTAATTTCTGCGTAACCCAGTAACAGAACATACTTGCACAGTTGTGAGTGTCAGAAACTGGGAGTCATCGCAGGGAAGCCACCATCCTCTCCGCAGGGAACCCTTGTACAGTTTTAGAAGCCACACACTTTTATAATTTTAAGATGCTTTTACTAACTTTTCCCCTGAATTTCCAGTCCCTTTCCCAGCTCAACCCGCAGTCCCCATCTCGGGGTACCCTTGGCTCGGGGTCTGCACAGCCACCTGACAGCTCCCGCGTGGGGTTCAAGGCACCTCTTCTGATGAGCAAAGCTCTAAATGGTCCGAAGCCTGCCCGCGAGACCTCTGCTCGCCGTGCCCCAGCCGCAGCAGGAGAGCCGCGGTGTCCAGCCTGCCCGCTGCCTGCCCCGCAAAGCCACCCGGGCCCCCTTCGGGCTCCTCGCCTCGCGCTTGGCCGGGCACGCGTCTGCGCCCGTGCATGCGTGAAGCTACTGAACGGCAGCTCTCGGGAGCCTGGCGACGAGGCTGAGTTAGTCCTGCAAGCTCTCCACCTCCAACACCAGCCAAGAAAGCCAATGGGATCCTGGGGTGCATCAAGAAGAGTGTGGCCAGCAGGACGAGGGAGGTTCTCCTTCCCCTCTACACTGCCCTGGGGAGGCCCCATCTGCAGTACTGTGTCCAGTTCTGGGCTCCCCAGTTCAAGAAAGATGAAGAGCTACTGGAGAGAGTCCAGCGGAGGGCTATGAGGATGGTGAGGGGACTGGAGCATCTCCCCTACGAGGACAGGCTGAGGGAGCTGGGCTTGTTCAGCCTGAAGAAGAGAAGGCTGCGAGGGGACCTTAGAAATGCTTATAAATATCTTCAGGGTGGGTGTCAGGAGGATGGGGCCAAGCTCTTTTCAGTGGTGCCCAGTGACAGGACAAGGGGCAATGGGCACAAACTGGAGCATGGGAAGTTCCGTCTGAACATGAGGAAGAACTTCTTCCCTCTGAGGGTGATGGAGCCCTGGAACAGGCTGCCCAGGGAGGCTGTGGAGTCTCCTTCTCTGGAGATATTCAAGACCCGCCTGGACAAGGTCCTGTACAGCCTGCTGTAGTTGACCCTGCTTCGGCAGGGGGCTTGGACTAGATGACCCACAGAGGTCCCTTCCAACCCCTACTATTCTGTGATTCTGTGATTCTCACTGGACGTGGTCTGCGACTGCTTCTATGTTTCGTTCGAATAGCTGTGCTGTGACGTGATGATCCCTGGAGCCTGGAAACTGTGGGTTTGGATTTACATTAACCCGAGGAACAACAATGCAGTTTACGGACCCGAAAGGCTTGTTTCAGACACTGAACATCCACTTAGGGCTTCGGATCTAACTCCCACCGCTCGTTTATTCAAAGATTCTTCCAGACCCACAGAAAAAATAAGGTCCCGATCCAAGACGAACTGATGAAAACGGGATGCTCTCTATTCTGTTAGCAGGAAATACAGCACGGTGTGCACTCCCAGCACCTAAATGCAGTCTTGTACTTGACCTGCAAATTACCTGCAGAATCATGTACGTGCTACTCTGAACTACTCGCGGAAGCTGACTCTTCTCAGTTTTGCATTAGAACGGCGGCTGAGCTGTCCGAGGCTCGTTCTGTGCTGCCCTTCCTGCACCCAGAGTCAAGGGGAGCTGCTGGAGGAAGAACCCAACGCGTGTATTTCCCTCTTCGCTGCAAGCAGTGGAGATGCAGAGATCCCCAGCACCGCCGCAGCCACAGATGCCCAGCAGATCTGTCGGCAGCAGCGGAACAGAACAGGCTGGGTCATTAGATCTGACGCAATATTTGAGCGGTCAGGCACAACAGGACAGCCCGTTTCTTGCTGGCTACAGCCGGCCTCAGGTGACACACCAGCTGGGACAGAAATGCTGGCGTCCTGAAATGCTCTGCTTAGCCTTTCCCGCTGCTGCCGCGGCACTGAACGTGCTCATGAAGCAGGGAATTGGTCAGTGATATAAATAGAAAGGTGATTATCACGCTGGAAATGGCTAATTGAATCCAGAGTGCTAAAACCTGTGCTGCAGCGCTTCCTACTTCAAACATGTTTCTGCTGCAGCTCCTCCCAACACGTGTACAATGTGTTATGCGTCTCTGGAAGTAGGATGTAGATTAATTTCACCAATGGAAGAAACACACTTACTGTTAAACACAATAAAGATCAACTATATTGTCTTAGAGAGTGCTTTGGGATATGGTCAAAGCGCAATAGTTGCGACTGCCCGGAAAACTCGCGAAGGAAGACGAGCAGCTCATGCTCCGAAAGGGGACCAGCTGGCCAGTGAGAAATGAGCTGACAGATGGCTTTCTATGAAAAATGGTCACTAATATTCTCATGCCAACTCCCAGGTTTAATGGGATGTTTGAGCTGAGAAATCCAGTGCTTGGAAGCCAGGAAATCCAGGAGCTAGAAGGTGCGTATCGACATTCGCTCACAAGGGACAATATCCACTGGCTTTTGCACCAGTACGTAAACTTCACTGGAAGAAGCTCTGAGGTAAGCTAAGAGCTGTAAAACAAAAATTCCTATTAAAAATAAAAATGTACTTGTTCAATGAGCTTCTTTTAAAATAAAGATGACCCTACAGACATGGCTGCTCTCATTACGTAGCACGAACGACCAGAAAGTGAAGCTGACTGTAACTGAACCAAAGCTCACAGTCAGTTTTCGGGGACCAAGCAGGGAGCACTCCCCCGAGCCCCTCCTGGACGCTGTGACGTGCAGCAGCTCTGCTCACGCCTGTGGACTGCAAACCGGTGGTCTAGACCACTAATGGCCCAATTGGGTGAAAAATTGTACGCATTAAGCTTTGGTTGAAAGTCTTGTTCATGAACCAGCCTCCCACCCTCCACCCTTCGCAGGAAAATCTATGAAGATAAATTTGAAAAAAAAAAAGAAAATCCTTTTAGCAGACTTTTTTCAGTGCCTTTCTGGTTATTATACTTAAAAGGCTGTAATTACTAAAGCATGTTTCAACGCTGGGCTCATTATCGCAATTATCACTATCACAGCCCAGCCACAGACAGCCTGATTACGCCTCGTTTTTGAGGGCGGAAACCACGACCACAAGAAAAACCGAGAAACTCCCCCAAGATGCGTGCAGAATGGCTGTGGGCAGCCGACACCTCCAAGCACCCCCCGTTTAAAGCTCGGCATTCGTTTCGGGACAAAGCCAGCCCGGCGGGCTCCTCTCGCTTCCACCCGGGTCCCCGCGGCGGGCAGCATCCCCGGCAGCACGAGCGGGTCGGCGAGCGCCGGCTACTTACTTCCTCTCTCCTTTGTACCACTCAAAGACCGGGGCAGGAACTCCTGCACCTTCGCACCGTATCAGGCCGTTCCCTCCGAGCATCACACTGCTGGATTTAAGTTCCTGAATTGTGGGGGCAACTGAAAAAAAAGAATTGTGAAACGGACATTTGCATCTCGACACGCAGATCGTTTAACGCTGCTCCCCTGCTGCACGCCCTACGTTACTCTCCGCCGGGCGCAGCGTGTTTTCCAGCTTGGTTCACATTCCAGCACGTTTTCTTCCAGCAGGGTAAAAATTATCCCACACAGCAGATTCTGATCTACATTCTGTGTATCTGGTGTAAAAAAACACAACTGAGACATGAAGAAATATCAATCCCATGCTCAGAAAAGCTGTTTTTTCAACTCGGTTACTCAACATAGAATATAACTATTTTTAAGCGTTAGTGTCATACGAGATGTATTTAAAACCTGAGAAAAACTCATCAGAATGGGAAAAAAGCACGTGAAGCCACGACACCGGTGCGTGAGAGGCTGCGGGGTCCCGCTGGGCTCGGCCGGGAGGACCCCCGGGGCTGGGCAGGGGTACGGCAGCGCCCGGGGTGCAGGGGCCCACGCAAAGGGAACACGGCCAGCACCGCTCATCTTCTGCATCGCTTCTTCTGCAAACGCTCCATCAACCACAGAGGCTCAAATGGCCTTTGAGATCTTGCTTTACATATTAAAAGAACAAACTTACCTTCACATTTATGAACCAACCGTAAATACCATAGAACAGCGTCACTTTTCCAGTATTGCACTGGATGTAGAGTTGTTTCAGCAAATATATTTTGTCTTTATAAACAGTGAACGTTGTAAATAGAAATAAATATTTTAAGCTCAGATCTACAGATCCAAATAAAGATAAAAAGCAATTGTCAGTTTTTCCAGTTGCCAGCGAAAGGCAGCCATAAGCTGGAAATGAAACACAACAAATTCCTCAGGAAAGACATTATCAAAGGAAAGGCTGAACAGCAACTGCCTTCTCCCTGGAATTTCTTCTACGTTGTCTGTTTTTAAACAGCAATTTATGCGCATCATAAAAATGCTATAAAAACCAAACCACAGAACTTATAAATAAAAATCTGTTTATTTTTTCTCAAGCAGTTTTCCAGATGTTGCTCTGAGGTGTTCATGTACGTGTAAAACGCTGGCTGCCTCTCGCCCGCTCCTCGCACCGCCTCGCCCGTCGCTCCGCGTGCCGGACCACAACCTTCAACGGGAAGCCGCCACGCGATGGAAGCCCCGGCTGTAGGAGAGCGCGGAGCGACAGCGGGCTCGCCGCACGGGCGGGTCAGCTCCGTCGCACCGCTCATCGCGTGCCCGTCCGGATGCGCAGGACGTCGCGCAGGAACCCAGCTCTTGGCCCATGGAAAGCACGCGCGCGGCCTCGGCGCTTACGCACCAGTCTCCATCTTTAACAGAACCGGAGGAGGAGGTTTCGGGCGCGACTGAATGGGAACCGGCTCGCTCTCGGCCACTGCTCGCGTCCTGCCCCGAGGCAGGCAGACAGCGTGCGATTTCCAGCAGCTGGCAAACACACCCTCTGCCTTCAGCTTTCTCTTCCCAACGACTGAATCGAACCACTGCATCAAATCATTAACTTTCAGCTGGTAACGTTAAAATTTCAGGTGGATAATAAATGCATAACCAATTTGCATGACTACCTCTCCATAATCTGCATAGGCATTTTTTTGTCACTCCATAAAAATAACCGGGACATATAAAGCTTACTCCTTCCTGAGAAATGAAGCAGTTTGTGCAGCCAAGGCTTCTAAAAAACAACTTTGTGTGAGACTGATCACCCAAAGAGCTGTGAGCCCGTTACGTTTTGCCTCTGCTCCCGCAGCACCACGTGGCACCAGCAGCTACACAAAGCTCACAGCTCAGCTTGTGCTTCTAAAGCGTTCAAAAGAACAGCTAGAAATGTCCAAGATGAACCATGCAAAAGCAAAACTTGTGCAAGACACACCATACAAAAGCATCACCTGAACGACAGACGAAAATGAAAGTGTACTGCACGGGCACATGGTCAACAGGGGTTGCCAAAAGCTGGACATTTAGTTCTCACGAGCCAGGCAGAAGGAGCAAATGAAAAAAAACCAGCAATGGTCTGAGTTATGCAGGAAGTTTTTTTCCAAAAAATACCACCTTCACACTTCTCACTGTGGTGATCTGCTCACCTTCTGCTTGGTTTTCTTTTTCTTTTTTGTTACAATAAATAAATGCATAAGATAATAGATTTTTAAATAAAATGATCCATGAGAACATACAATTTGCCAGTGCTTTTTCTAACTGTAGAACCATGCACTCAAAACATAAATTCAATCTAGTACGAAAAATTTGGGATAACTTTCGCGCTGAAGCATGGAGATGCTCAGAAAACGCCAACAAACTTCCGTGGTTCCAGCAAGCGGTGTGGTCGCAGACCTGCTCCAGCGGGAACACCGCCAACCCATGCGATTTTCTGCCCCGCCATTGCTCCCAGCTTTGAGCTCGACCAGGCGGGAGCCCGAGCCCCGGGCACCGCGCGGCTGGCAAGGGCAGGCCAGCTGGAGCCCAGCTACAAATCGCGGTTCTGCGCTTTGCTGTTGGGTGAGGAAGGGTTTTGTTTGGAAAATACTGAAAAACTTCTGAAAAGGAAGTCTTCTTAGGTGTCCCTTTCAGAAGAATCTCAGCTTCTGTTTGTTCAGAATAAAAATAAAAATCAATATTCTCTGCTCTAAGAAATCTCCGGTTGATACCAGTATGAAAACAGAAACCAAAGATAGCTTAGAGTCACCATTCTCCTAGGTTTTTCACTGTCAGGTTATTTTCTTGTTTTTAGTATAAAGAGAAACGATGCAATGCAGGCATATTCCTGGTGCACTGATTAGCAATGTGCTGAGCCAAAAACCCATCAGACCCCACTGCTCCCATCGGTGTGGAAGACTGAATACCTCCAGACAAAATCGCACACCTAAACACCTGCTGCTCTGGTTGCCAGGGCTGGTTTTGGAAAGGAAGGAGACAAACTCAATGGCAGAGATTCTTGAGCTCCCACCATTTCTTTTGGGTTTTTTTTAAATGTTTTTCCATGTAGTTAGCAAAGACATTTTTGAGCAGGCATTTGTGATTTGATTTTATTGCTGCCAGTCAGGCTGCAATCGTCTGCACTCTTCTGCTGCTGGAGCCACATGGGATTTCTCCTGTTTAAAAGATCTTGAGGGTACAGCACTCAGGAAGAATGCCATATTGATCCCAATACAGGTAACTCGGCCAGAGCAAAGCTCGTATCTTACGTTAACAAGTGCTCACAAGGTTCTGTTCGGTTCTGCTGTCACACTTGCCCCATACACGCTGTTTTTCTGGAGAACAATTTCCCCGACACCAGAGCTGCCCAGTACAGCAGGGATGTGCAAGATCAGCCAGAAGAAGCGAACATCCCACCTCCAGCCGGGGCTGACGGGCAGGCGTTTGGGAGGGGGTGTCATAAACACACAGTCAATAACGTGATTTTTCCTCCCAAAATTTAGAAAACTCCTGAAACAGATGCGGCGATGGTTCCCCCAGCCCCGTTCCTCCCCGCCTGCGACAGGACTCAGCGTTCCGCAGCACTGATTGCCCCTGCCTGATCACCTCCACCTCATTAGATGCTTCTGCAGCTCTTTGCAGCTTGCTTTAGTTGCTCTTGTCTTGCCACTCAGCTTTGCCAGCCCTCTGCTGACGCCCTTTCATAGGCTGCTACGAACAGCGCAGGGGGCTTCCAGCACGCTCCCCGCCCGCGCGGGGACCGGGGGGACCTCACCCTCTTAAATTACTGAGGGGGATGGCTCAAGTCCTGCTCAGTCCCGAGGGAAATCAGATGCCTTATAAACCCCCGCAGGCTTCCTGCACGGCCACTGGGACCACCACCAGCCACCCCAGCATCGCTGCCCACAGACGCGGCAGGTGACCCCGCGCGTCGCCCACCGCCCCGGCAGCGGGCGGCTCCGGTCTGGTTTTTAGGGCTGCTTAGGGGATCGATAGCAAGGATAAATATTGGCCAGCAAGGAAAATGTTTTCTTTCGGGACTTCGATAATGATGACTTCAACTGCTACAGAAAATCGCTTACTATCATTAACGCTGCAACCCTGCTCTGCTCAGCTGATTGATCGAGCAGATGTTAGCAAAGCCCTGAGTGGGCAACAGAAGGCAAGGGATAAACACCGACGGACACCAGCTTCAAGGCCTGATGAAAGTTTAAAAAAGGAAAAAGAAAGAACAGCTTTAATAAAGTTTAAATACAGTAATTGCAGCTGGAAAAACAGCGGAAAATTAAGAGAAATTCTGGTTAAAGATTCAACAGAAAAGAATCCAACGCACGGGGTAGGCAAGGCTCCAGCAAACCTTCCCTCCAGCTCCGCAGCCTCCAACCCCGAAGGTTTTCCCCTCCGCGAGTTACGCGGGAAGAGCCTCCAGACGTGCTTCTGAGCACGCGTGGAGCACCTCGTTATAAATAATAATGAACACACACGCGAGCAGGAAAATAACACCATGTTTCAAAGGAGCAGAGCACCAGTAGAGAGCGAAACCCTGTGCCTGGAAGAGCCTGCGGGAGTAAGGCAGAGGGTGACAGCCAGCGAGCTCCCACGGGGGAGGATGTAACAGAAAAGTTACAGACGATACTGCAGTAAAATGTAACAGTGACGTTAACAAGAAAATCTTGTGTAAAACTAATAATTTTAAACAGATTTGCAGTTTTTATATCTCCTAAATAATGGTTATATAAAATAACAAAGAAAAAAATATGATTATATGTATCTGCCAGCAGTGCTGGGGTTTTGTGACTCATATTTGTAGGTTTACTCTCCCTACGGTGAATCCTTGTTCGGTCCTCTCCCACGGTTCATCCCTGCAGAGCAGAGCAATTAAAATAAATGCTTCATTTCTGACTTGAAAATAAATTACTGGAACTTACTTCACATCGGTTCTCAAATACGTGTAAGTGCTTTGCTGGGAAAGGCTTTTTCGAGTGGGTGCTCAGAGACTTGGCATGACTGGGGTTTTATGCACGCACTTTCGCATTTGTCCCTGCATGAACTGGCTTGGGAGAGCTGTTCTTGACCCAAAATACATATTATTTATTCTCCCCACAGAATATGTATTTATGTGTCGTCCCACCCCCGAGGGACCTGACACGAGAAGCGTGTGAGCGAGGAGGACCGGACCCGGCACGAACCTGGACACGAGCCGCTCGCGGCGGGTTTGGCGTCACCTCACGGGAGCCACGCAGGTCTCGCCCCGCGAAGCGCGGCCGGCCGCCGCACCGCCTGGCACCGTCACGCAGCCCGGCTGCGGCGCGGGGAAAGCACGACCGCCCGCTGCCCTTCTTACTCAGGGGTAAGAGGCAAAAGCAGCACGCAGGACAGGAGCGCGGCGCGGCATCGGCAAGAGCACCGCGCGACGGCGGAGTCATTCCTGTCCCACCACCAGATCCGACGCGAGTTTAGGAGGCAGCTCCCCCAGCTCAGAGCCTAGGGGGGACGTGTCGGAGATTTCAGGATGGACGAGAGCTACATCAGATGCGTACGCACACTCCGACGTCTGCGCATCCCCTTTAATTCCAGTGAAACAACTGAAGTTTCTGTAGATACCCCTGTTGAAGTCTGGTGTGATGGTGCTGAGTACTCACCGCGCTCCATCTCTCTCCCAGCCTATTAATGGGAAAGCCGTGAAAACTATCATCTTCATCTCCCACTCCGGTGCTAAAAGAGCTCTGTAATTATCTTCTGCCTATCTGATATCACCAACATGTTCGCATGAGTCAGGCGCTGGTGCTGGGAAACCAGACCTTACAACTTCTGTTCCACCCAGAAACGACGCGAAGTACCGCTGAATCTGGTCTCCTACCCAAATATTTTCATCTTTAAATGTCTAAAGGAACAACTGAAATAATGCACACGACGCACTGGCATTTCGACAGGCACAGAAAGCAGGCAAAACCCCTCCCGATAGAACAGGTTTCATCTTTTAACATTTTAATGAGCTTTGGGACTTTTATGCATATTAGTTATGTTGCCCTAATTACTCATTATAATTCTAATGTGCATTTTATATTTAATTACAATGCTTATAAAGATTTGGTATGGACAGTAAATTATTATAACTAGCATGTGCATAATGATTATGAGCTGCATTTATTAACTTTTCCACTAGCATTCAGGGCTAGCAACTTCCAATTTCACCTTTGTGATTAACCATATTGTCTGATTACACTAACATTTTTGTGGCATTAATTGTAAATGTCAAAAAAAGTCTTTTATTTTCCCGGTTTCATCAGATTTTAATCTGGCATCCTAAAGTAGTCTTTTGTTGGTGAAATTGCTCCCCAGTGTGTTAGAATAAAGACTTTCAGGTAAGGGAACAGTTTCCTGAGATCTGATTTCTGCCTCAGAAAAGCAGATATGAGCAATATTCAAATAGTTATATGGACAGACACACATAGTTTTACCAGTAAAGTAACAAATCTTTACACCTGAAACAGCATTGCTTTTGTGCTATATAATGAAGATGGTCTTCCAGTAGTCCAGCTGGTTCAATTTTTCTAACCTATTCAGAGCGGCAGCCCTACCTATTCCCCAATTAACGGAGTGCTTTAATTAATGCCTCTTCATATCAGCAACTTCTCCAGCATGTGGCAACATTTGAGAGACAAGCCTTTAACAACCACTGGGCTAAGCAACCAGCAAGCTTATTTTTTCCATCTTTTCTTGATGACTTACCAAAAAATACTGCATTCCGTGGGATCTCGATGTGCGTGCCTGCATAAACCCCACACGCAAACACACAAGGTGTCAGCGAGAACCCAGTTCAGCTCCTGCACTTCCAGACGTAACCCAGCGGCTCTTGTGCTTTTCCCTCTCCTGTTCAGGGTGTAACTTTCTGAACCAGTGTACTTCAAACGCTGATTAATTAAACGATTGTGTGAACGCCTGGCACCAGCCGCTAGAAGACAAGCGGGGTCGCGAGGACCCCCCGCGCGTGGTCCGTCGCAGGGTGCATCAGAACATCCCCAGACGCGCGCTCCCCCAGCTACACCCAACGGATCGCGTTAGAACAGCCCAGCAGAATCGCCCGCTGCTCTGCGATTTATGGCTTTGAACATAAAACCTTTCAGTCTTGAGGGGAAAGCTTAAAACCTGCAAGTAATTGTGCGGGAGAAAAAAAATAATCAGTAACACAAAATAATACTTAACAAATAATAGACAGGAATGCTTAGCAGTGTGTTTTACAAGGATTTGAGTGACAAGAAAGAGGAAGAAACTTAAGAAAACCTCCCCAAACCAGCAAGGCAAACAAAGAGCTCTGGGGAGCCGCGTAAGGAAACGCCAGCCAGCGCGCAGGTGGAAGAGCTGCTCTGTCTGTCTGTCCATCAGCTTTTGTCTTCCCGCTTCATCTATTGAGTCCTTCTGCTTCCAGAACAAAGCAGCTTTCTAATCGTGCTCCCCTTAAGGCAGCTCTATTTTTATCCCCTGATACAGGAGTTGCCCTCGCACAGAATCACAGAATAGTAGGGGTTGGAAGGGACCTCTGTGGGTCACCCAGTCCAACCCCCTGCCGAAGCAGGGTCACAGGACAAGGGGCAATGGGCACAAACTGAGGCACAGGAAGTTCCATCTGAACATGAGGAAGAACTTCTTCCCTCTGAGGGTGACGGAGCACTGGAACAGGCTGCCCAGGGAGGCTGTGGAGTCTCCTTCTCTGGAGATATTCAAGACCCGCCTGGACAAGGTCCTGTGCAGCCTGCTGTGGGTGACCCTGCTTCAGCAGGGGGGTTGGACTGGATGACCCACAGAGGTCCCTTCCAACTCCTACTATTCTGTGATATTCTGTGATATTCTGTCCTACGGCATCGCGCTCGCCCTTCCCGCGGGCACGGCTGAAACCGCGGTGAGCAAACCTGAAACGAACCCTGCATCTGCAGGCACGGCTCGTTGGCAATTTAGAAGAAACAGATGCACGGAACACGAACAGGGATGTACAAGCTCCGTGTTTGGTGTTCTTTGATACGGCGGAGTTGGTTTTAATCTTTCATTGGCTTGATTCAAACTTAACTGAAGTCCAAGTCTTTATATCGACTTCAGTGGGCTTTGAATGAAGCCCAGGAAGATCTGCAATAAGAGAGAATTTCGCAGTTTTCAAAACAAAGAAAGTAAAAAACCCTACAACTTGAAAGAGCACCGGTGTAACAAAGACAGCTCCTGTCACGTAACCCCTCTTTCTGCACGCTGTCGCTCTCACTGCTGTAATTTGAGGGAAAAGTTGTCATCAATACTTTCTCATCAGCAAAGAGTGGCTGAGCATCTGTAATTACCTGAGTCGAGAGAACGAACTTTCATGTCTCATGGCATAAAATATGGTATCGACAGGACCAGCAGAACCGCTGATGGTCTTTTTTTTGAAATATATGAAGGGGATCTATTACAAAAGGGTTTAAAACTTTCGGAGTGGTACGCGGGGAGATTGCGAGGCACAGCTCCCGAGTCCCGACGCTGCAGAGGGGGGGAGAGCGTTTGCGGGGAGCGAGGTGACCCCGGGCACTGCGGCACCGAGGGGCAGCGGCTGCCGAGGAGGGTGCGTGGGTCTGCAGCAGGGTGCAGGTCTCCTGCCAGAGCCCGAGCAAAGCACGGCAGAGCAGCACATCCCTAATGAGTCGTTTGCGAGTGCTGGCTGGGGGACTGCGAGGTGCAGGGGATCTCTCTGTAATGCAGGAGAGCATCTCCCCCAGGAGAAGGCATCTCGGGAACACAGAATCACAGAATCACAGAATGGTCGGGGTTGGAAGGGACCTCTGTGGGTCACCCACCCCAACCCCCTGCCCAAGCAGGGTCACCTACAGCAGGCTGTAGAGGACCTTGTCCAGGCTGGGGTTAGCTTCTCCCACACGGCACACGCACTGGTCTAATTTTCATTCCCCTTCTGCATTCACTCTATGAAGTCATGTTTCTCCGCGTGTGGAGAGGGTTGACATGGCCTCACGCAGGCAGCGAGGAGAGCGTTGTGCTGAAAGGCAGGGCAGCATCTCCTCAGCTAACAGCTGTGAGCCTTAAGCGGTGGGAAGGAACAATATTTCTCTCCATGAGATATTGCTGTTAAATATTTCAGTGCTGCACATACAGGAGCAAATGCACATCTCAGGGTGATGCTGGAGGACCGGAGCTAGCTTGGGAAAGGGACATTTCCATACAGGACAGGAGCACCAACATGGCAGGGCGTGGGGGGAAGAAGGACGATGTGCTGTCGCGTCTGCTTGCCCGGAGCAGCTGGGCAGCCTACCCGAGCCGGGCTCACCAGCTGCCCCACCAGGCACTGGTATCAGCAAACCTCCCTCCCTCCCTCGGCAGCTCCTACTGGAAAAGCTTCCGCCCAATTAACGTGGCCCCGCACTCTGCTGCGGCTCCTTTATCTCAGCAATTTATTCAAACGTGCATATGGAGGTGAAAGGGGAAAAACGAGTATCAGCCCCCCGGAGTGGTACTAAGGAACGAGGAGGAGGAAGGGGGATGCTTTCATACATCTGACGCCAATCCAGAAGGAAGAGTTGGCCGGGAGCCTGGGTGCGAACAAACACGAGTGCTTTCACTTTGCTGTTTCTCTCCCTCTAAGGAAGATAAAAGCAATGGACTTCAACAAATTCCAGGAATTACTAAGTAGATCTTTTGGCAGTAAAGCTGAGGAGAAAGTGAATTAAAGTGAGCTGGTAGTTCTCCAAGGAAAGAAAGTTTGGAACAAAAATGCAAAGTATCTCAAAGTAGGTCAGAAAGGCAGCAAGAGACCTGCTGGAGTCTCACCAGAGCACGTCCAGGGACCCAAAGCACAAAAGCAGATAAGGCAGGAGTGAGACATCAAGGGCAGTGAGAAACCATGCCGCACGTACGTTATCAGGATCAAAGACAAAAGTTGCCCTGCTGCTCAGTGCTACCCCTGCGTGGTGCCCAGACCACCAAACCACTCGTGGTGGTGGGTTTCTGTACCACCACCGGTGCACCTTGACCCTACCTGAAAACGCAACACGATCACTAATCAAAAACCCGAGCACTGGACCCAGAACAAACCCCGGGGCCCCACATCCCTTTGGCCTGGCAAGGAGCCTTCTGATGACGATTGTCTAAATAATTTTGCATCCTCACCATGGACATTATTTCTCATCCATGTTTTTCACACTTGCACCTGTAAGTGCTGCATGTCAAGTGCATATGAATAAACACATGACACCTTCTGCCTTCCCTGGTGATAAATGGGAATTAGCAAGCCAAGGTGATTTGCTGTTGATGAATCCATGGTAGCTGTCTGCCATGGTTACCCTGGTCAGGTTATCTCCCAGGTACGAACCTGTCTTGTTACAGTTCCAGCATGTCTCTTGGGACCGGAGACATGCCAGGCAACTGCCAATCCCCTCTGAACAACGGGCACTCTGGGCGAGTCCCCAGGACCTCGCCCAGCCTTTCTCAGGTCTCAGAAATAGCAGTTTCATCGTTGTTTGCTTTACATGGACCTTTGATGAAGTTTATCACCCTCATCTGATGACTCAAGGCAATAGCTTATAGAAGACTGTTCTCTACCTGCTGTAGGTAAAGCATTATTTGTCTGCTCTTGGTGGCTCGCAGGTGACCGACCTTCCCTTCTTCTGCGGTGGTGGAGCAGAAGAGCAGGAGGACACGTCTGGCAAGGCAGAGTGCTGGGAAGAGAGGCCGATCCCCCCAGAGATGCTCCACAGGTGCATTACCCAGTGCAAACCACCTGCTTTATGGGGCCCTAGTCTGGTCTCAGCTGAAGTACCAAAAGTTCAGAAAAGCAGAAAGAATTGGGATTAGCCACACTGGAAAAGATGATCTACTAGTGACACATCACTAAACCTGCAAGGCAGAAGGAGAAGGGAATCAGCTATTCCCGAGGTCATTTATGGGCCAGGCAAGCAATAAGCGACCAAAACTGAAACAAGGGAGAATCAGGTCTGGTAAGCTACTGCTGGAAGAGATTGCTTAAGGCAACTGTCAAGGTGCTGTTTCTCTTTTTTGATTTTCTAAGAGCAGGTTGACAATGTGAGCACCAGCATCTGCATCTGGACAGCAGCAACAGCCCGACTCCTCAGTTCCACCTCTGGGTTGAATTTTTGTGGTCTCCGGGACCCTGGGATTATTCAGCATCAGAACGGTTCCTATAATGCAAATTCCTCTACTCATTTCCGTGGATACAAGTGTGGTGTTTAGGGTTAGATGCCATTTTTCAACACAATGGGAAAAAAAGGAATTATACTCTTCTTCGTTTACAATGGTACTGAAATCTCCAGGTTCATGCTTAACTACAAAAATGAGGTAAGTACTGAATCTGGATTTGGAATTCAAAAAAGTAATTCAAAAGACAGAAGCAGAACTTTTTTGCAGAAAATTTATCACGTACACCTTGGATCTGATTTGATATATTCTGCATACATAACAAAGTAGCTAGGTGTACTCACCAAAATGATATTTCTAAGGACAGAACTCATTACTACTGTATAATAAATGGAAGCATAAGTCAGAGTTAGCACTGAACAGATTGTTTGGGGTTGCAAAGACAGCAGCTGTCACAGCTTGACAGCTTTCTTGTTAGTGAATCAGCTTTACTGACAGTCTTTTTGATTGAAAACCACTGTTCGCTGACAGTGTGTTATAGCTGATGTACATATGTATCTCATGAAGAATGAGATAGAGCTGTGAAAGGTCTAGAAGCTATTGCTCTATATTAAAAAGAAGTGAAGTTTACATAAAGGGGTTTTTGGTTTCTCCCCCCTCCCCAGTAATCTGTGGCAGATGTAGGTTGATAGAAACAGGACAATCTATACCGACCAGTGACAAGCACGCAGAGTCAAGCCCAAAGTGGGACTAAATTTCTAGCTGAAAGCAATAAAGCCACAGAAACACTAGAAGCTTTCAAACACTCTCGGGAAAAGTTTGTGTAGTTGAAAACAAAGTTTAGAGACGAAATTGTAGAAATAAAACTCAGTGCAACTCTGACAGGGACTTCCCAGACCTCCCGCTAGCCCAAAGGGTGGATCTGCTGGACTGGATATATCCACATTAATTCAAAAAAGAAC
Organism: Opisthocomus hoazin; assembly: GCF_030867145.1. Classification (NCBI taxonomy): domain Eukaryota; kingdom Metazoa; phylum Chordata; class Aves; order Opisthocomiformes; family Opisthocomidae; genus Opisthocomus; species Opisthocomus hoazin. Next base: position 1,102,784 of record NC_134419.1, on the reverse strand, counting down.
CCATTTGCTTTGAGTCACATTTCACTTTTTTCTTATAAGCTCCCTCTGTGTCAATGGTTTCGACTGGCAGCCCCTCAGGACGAGGAGCGTTGGTTTCTGCTTTTTGCAGCACACCCAAAACACCTGCACCAGACCACCATCATCACCACCATCACGACCACCACCACCGCTGCACGGCCAAGCACAGCGCAGGCGTCCCCGAGCACCGCGGCCGACAGCCACCCGCTCTGCAGGGCCCTGGACCCTTCACTAACCCCACGTGAGCTGCGTACTCGGGGCACCGAAACGTCGGTTGGCTGTGGTAAAGGAGTTGTTGTGTTGAAGCAAGCGCTTCTCAGGGGTCTCTCTTTCTTTCTCCCCATCTGCATTCATTTACAAGATTGCCCATATAAAGCAATTTCAGTTTTATGGTACTGCAACAGATCACAGAATAGTAGGGGTTGGAAGGGACCTCTGTGGGTCATCTAGTCCAACCCTCCTGCTGAAGCAGGGTCACCTACAGCAGGCTGTAGAGGACCTTGTCCAGGCGGGTCTTGAATATCTCCAGAGAAGGAGACTCCACAGCCTCCCTGGGCAGCCTGGGCCAGGGCTCCGGCACCCTCAGAGGGAAGAAGTTCTTCCTCATGTTCAGATGGAACTTCCCATGCTCCAGTTTGTGCCCGTTGCCCCTTGTGCTGTCGCTGGGCACCACTGGAAAGAGTCTGGCCCCGTCCTCCTGACCCCCACCCTGCAGATATTTAGAGGCATTTCTAAGGTCCCCTCTCAGCCTTCTCTTCTCCAGGCTGAACAAGCCCAGCTCCCTCAGCCTCTCCTCGTAGGGGAGATGCTCCAGTCCCCTCCTCATCCTCGTAGCCCTGCGCTGGACTCTCTCCAGTAGCTCTTCATCTTTCTTGAAGTGGAGAGCCCAGAACTGGACAGAGTGCTCCAGATGAGGCCTCACCAGGGCAGTGTAGAGGGATAAAAGCCAATGAACTGGGTGCAATGGTTGTCCCCTGTTATTCCGAGGTCATGGCTTCAAACAAAGCACACATGATGCTGTGCTGACGAAGACCAAGGCCAAACCACGAGAGCCGTTTACGAACATCGGAAACATCCGGGGCTTTGCACTCTGTCCCTGCGGATCATTTCTGTTGTTGTTAGAGCTGCTCATCCCCAAAGAGCACCACGTGCTGCTGAGGAAGACACAGCAGATCACAGCTCAACGCTTGGACGCAGACCTGACTTTACATGAGAAGTCTGGAATACTGGGATTTCCCCGCTTAAACACTGAATAGCTGCTTGGAAAGATAATTCCTGATCTGCTCTTTTTCTTGACATTCTCTTTTGCCATTAAAAACACCGGGTGCAGAAGCAGCGAGCACTGGAATTTTGACACATTCGATATTAAACAGGATTTTGTTCAAAATACACTGGAGACAGCACATTTTGAAGTGAATTTTTCTCTATTTGTGAACAGAATTCTTCCAGTCTAGAAATGACTATTACGATCTTCGTGCTCAGCGTGCAACAGGTCTCCAAGCCACCGAAGCAATATGGTCCCTCCTGTCTCCGGGAAGCAGCACCGAGCACAGCCGTGCCTGCAAGGCAGCAGCGCTTTCACGGCAAGAACCTGTGTTTGCTCAACAACTCTCGGGTCCAAAAGAGGTCACAAGAGCCTGAAAATAGTTTGTTTTTATCTGAGAAGAGGCAGAAAATATAAAGAGAATCAGTTTTATGAATTATAATGCCTGAAGAATGACGTTGGCAATCTTTCCTTTCTTTGGAGTCAGCAGCGCTGCTTTGTTTTAACTGTAAGAGCCGAAATATTACTTCTGAAAGCTCCCCCAGCTCGGATCTGGTGCCTGCACCACACACGTGCTACTACCAGCCAAATTGCAGCAGTTATTAAAACCTAATTTAGCAGTCTCACCAGGGGACAAACGAGCTGCGACAATCTCGCTGCAGTCTGACGGAGGACTGGATGCCTCGCTGAGATGCCGGGTGTCGTAGGGCAGGGGCCAGCCGGGACCGTCGCAGCCGTACCCACAGCCTCACCAGTTACACCCAGCAGATTTCTTTTGCAGAACCCTTTCAAAACCGCAACGACTGCTGCTGGAAAAGTAATTAAAAAAAATCAGGGGAAGGAATGTTCTGCAAGACTGACACACTGTTCAGACTTGTCTTCTCCTGAGCCCGGTTGGTGTCACCAGCTGGCTCAAAACCCCTTTCGACAGTCACCTCAAAGGCACTGCACTTGCAAGGGGGAGGGGAGACTAAGTCGTAGACAAACAGCAACAAGGAATACCACTCTTACTAGGAGAAATATTGCTTTACAACATGTTGACTATTACGAGAAATATTTTAAGTAATTGTTTTTGCTGAAGAGCAATCTGGGCAAGTGAATGCTCCTGGAAGCTGAAGAGCCCTCCATTAATTTTGGCTCTAGTTTGGAGCCTGACGCAGCCTGCTGTATACTTCAAATTGCTCCTTGAAATGCCTGAGCTCTTTAGAGATGAGTCATCTTCTATTAAGACTTCAATTTTCCTGAACTGTATTTTAGCTGGTATTTAAAATGGGATCACCTGGAGGCTGAAGAGCTAACAGTGGTTCAGAGCGGGGAGAAGGCATCCGCTCCGGGCAGGGCTGGCTTCCTCGGTCGCTACAAACACCTCCTCGCTTCTCATCCCATGAGGACTGAGGGGGCCAACCTCCCGCCGGCAGATGTGGGATTGCAGCACCTCCAAAGACAGCAGCGAGCTGCATGGTGACCCTCCAGGGAGCCAGCGCCATCAAGAGGGGCACGCTCCTGCTGATGCCAGGAGAAAGGGCTGCTAGCGAGGCAGCTTCACCAAAGCTGGGGGCACAGAGGGGTCCAGAATCCTACTGTAACCTTATTTTGACTTCAGAATGACAGGACAAGTGGAAAGGTACACAAAAGCTATATATATATAAAAAAAATAAAAATCAATTCTTTTTGCCCACCAATTCCTGAGCTGGTCCCCTCACTTTCACCAGCTGTGGCCTGAAGCCTTTACCTCGTGCCTCTGCAAGAGCCATCAGCAGTGTATTGCTGGCAGTGTTTTTCACCGATGTCAGGAGAGCGTGTCACGGATGCTCTGCTCTTTGTTACAGCACAGTCTCCCAGAGACAATAAACACAATGACCAGCGTTTACTGGTATAATTATACAACATGTGGACCTGTAACTACTGGCAGAGTGTAAATACGTGCAAACTAGTACAGTTATTTTTATTTCAAGGACTTGTTTTCCTGGGGACAAGGAACGGAGATTACTTCCAAACGGGTAATCTTGGCAGTTCTCAGAATTAACCACTGCAGAAATGACAAATAATCAACACCCATGGGCTTCTGCAACAATAAAATCCAGATCTGAATAGCAGAAATAATCTTTTGATAGCTAGGTCAGACATGCCGCTTCCCAAGAAAACAGGGCTTGAAAAAGGATTTTTTGGCACATGCTTTAATAGCTCTCTAACTCCTCAACGTGGTTCACAGACTGATGCTGGAGACACTCTGCACCTAGTGAACGGAGGACCTGAGGTGCTTTTTGGTTTCTTAAACTCTTACTTTGCCTTTGCAGCCAAAAGCTGGCCCCTCGCAGCAGCAACGCCGGTGTCGCGCTGGAGCATCTTCTCCTCTGCTGGTGCAGGAGGTGCAGGAGGCAAGCTGCATCCTCGTCCCGCAGCCTCACACGCCTCTGGTCAACCCGAGATCTTTCTGGAGAACAGAGGCAGCTGGCTCGGCGAGCTGCTCTCCTTACACATCGGCACCGCACCGCTGGCGAACGCAGGGCGCAGCCCCCCAAATAGCCCTCTCCCCCCCAAAAGTCAGAGTTAAGCTGAGATTTCATTGAAGAAGATGAAGAGTGTACTCCTTATCTGTTGGAGGGATATCTTGAGGACTAACGCTCCAACCTCTTCAAAGACAAGCCCTCGTTTCATGTTGCCAAGGCCCTTGATTACGCGCTGCGGCAGCAGAATGCCAGCCACGTGACGGAACATTCTGATCAATTTTGTCACGTTTCAACATGATCAACGTTTTTCCGAAATACGCAGCAAGTGTGCAGCAGTTTGCAGAACCTAATAGTAAACTACTACACCGCAGAAAGAAATCAATGTTAATTTAGGAGCCAAACTGCACTCAAGTCAGAAACTTGAACTACATTGTTTTAATCTGACTCCTGATACATTAATAAAAGTACCTGAAGGACATAAAATGACAGACATTACTTTCATAAGAGGCTTCTTTCCCCACCAGCAAGGAGAAAGATTTTCTTCAAATCAGCTACGTTCTTTCCCCACCCCAACTGAGGTGGTTTTAAATACACAACCACCTTTCACTGAATTGGTATAAGTTGGTTTTCATTAAGCCTTACTGTGAGATAGGACCTCATGTAACTCATACAGATGAGCTCAGTGATGGGAATAGTACGAATTTAGTCCTAATGTTGACCAAAAATAATAAAAACACCCAAAAAGTAAGAAAACCCCAACTGATTACTCTGTGCATGATCAAAAGCTCCATTTTACAGGATAGCAGAAAATTCTTCAAAGATCTTCATCTTATGCAAAAAAAACCCCGGTTATTTGCACTAGTTTCACCCAAAATATTTTACTGGCAGCTCCACATCTGGAAGGCCGGACCCAAAGACAAACTCTGCTGTTATTGACTTCAACCACGATCAAATTTTTCATCTCGGCTGCGCTTGCACCTCATCTCCTTTAGCTAGAGTGGGTGGCTTTGTGTTCTCATATGTTTGACCCACCAATACAGAAACTAATTACGCTGTGATTTCTCTGCTCTCCGCTGCGTATTATGTGCTTGCAGGAAAGATGTCCTCTCCATCGTTCCTCTGAAGGCCTTCCTACGTCTTTTTAATTGAAATGGTAGCTCAGATATAAAAGTTATAACTACTGAACTAGAACATCTGTGCAACACAGAAAATCTGATTTTTAGAATTAGGTTGATATTAACAATAACACGAAAAACAAGTCACGAGATGGTCTAATACATGAACCTCCACACCCACGCCGCTCCTGACCTGCCTGCATTGCAGGCTGCCAATGTGTCCTTTGAGAAGTCAGTCCACCGTCCCCAACAGCGCTTTGCAGAGCAGCACTATTCTTACCATTCAAAATGTTATCACAGCTCTAACTTTGATCTTTTGCAACATTTTTCAGATGTAAAAAGTGAAGGGGGGATACTACCCATTCTCTGGGTCTGGGGCAGGGAGGACAAAACAAGAGGGAACCAACCCTGGCAGCCTGCTTCCCGAAGGAACCAGAGAGCTCGTGGAAAACAGGGCAGCCTGCAGTCATGGTTGAGCCTGGCCAGGGTCACCTCTTCCGCATGCAGACTCTGACCCACCGTGCCAGTCCATGGTGTGCACCAGCACCACCCTCACCCACACACCCGAGATCCAGCAGAGCCACGTTCTGGAGAGCTCACGCTGCGATAAGCCCCACCGATCCATTAACACAATCAAACGTGCACCAGCAGTCACATTTCCAAGAGTCCCCAGCGCGACTCAGAAGCCAAAATCCCACTCCTGAAAGGCAGCCTGAGAATTTAGGAAAACCTGTTTCGCAGAAGCCTGTGAAGCCACACTCTGGAGTGCTTTTAGCTTTTCAGAGTGTAATTTTGATACTTCAGAAGGGTATTGCAAAGTTCGATCTTCCCAGGCTCCACGCACACGTCCCTCTTGAAACGGGCGGTGGGAATTGAGGCTGCTCAGTACCTGCAAATTGCTCTCTGTTGTTACAATATCGGGGAATATTTTGTGATTAAAGAGAGACCAACCTACACGATGCAGTTTTAAATGTGTGAATTTCAGCCAGATGGATAATCTCAACCACTGCAACACCAAGATAAGGTCTTTCTGTTCCACGGTCAAATGTGAACATATGACTTCATCTCATGTGGGTGCAGTTCTGTTTGAAGAGTTGACACGACCAAATTTACTTGATATACATGACACCATAAAGAAAAGCAGCAACTTCTCCACAGTTTTGTTCTTTCAGAGAAGTGATTTTAGCCTGTTTAAAAGAAAAAACTTTGTCATTGGATGGAAGAGTCCTCACCAAGAAGAGCCGTTTCTGATTACCTTTCAGGTCCTCTAAGGCTGTGTGATGCAGCACCCTTGACTGCAGCCGCTACTGTAAACTTCTGCTATAGCAGACAAGAAGGCTGCTCCTTCTCAGGCTGGCTAACAAGCAAACAATATTGCAAAAAAAAAGACGCACAAGAACACATACAACTGTTCAATACACTGTCCATCTTCTTTCAAGGGAAAAAAAAAAAGCAGCTGTACTTACAGCTCAAAATAGATTAATGCAAACTCACTGATTTCACCAACAAAATGACTCCTGCTCTGCTAAAGCCAATGATGACCACAACCCCCCAGTCCTGCATCTAGTTAGGGACATAAATATGGAGCTGCACATTTGTAGCTGTTAAAAAAGGGCAGAAGAGTTGTTTCTTTATGCTTAAAGAGAAGCCCCCTCCTCCCCTCTCTCACATTAGAAGACCGTGGAAACCGCAAATTGCTCTGAGTAATTTCGTGCTTGGTAACAAAGCAGAGGAGAACCGAGACCTTCGGAAAACACCTGGGCGTTGCCTTTTTATTTAATAATGCATTCACCTTGATTGAGGGAAGCTTTCTTTGCTGAATCTAAAATAAAAAGCCTTGCCAAGGAAATGTTTTTTTGTAGGTCAGCAACAGTTCACAGCAAGACACTTTCTGGGAAAACAAAGCCCCAGCAGCGTGTCCAGGTGTGCAGAGCCCCAACAAACACTGAAGTCCTGTAATGTTTTTCCCCAGTAGGCTGAAGTTTACAGATATAATTAGGTTAGAGTGGCTTGTACAGTATGTCTGATTTCAAAGTAAAATCAGAGTATTATGCATAAAATTATGCAAAGCGCCATAGCAACAGCAAGGCAGACTTCTAAGAAATGCTAATGAGATAAGCTGTTCTGCAAAAACTCTAACCTGTCCAAGCGAAAAACAAACACATTACTTAAAATTCAGACAAGAAACTCACACATTCCTTCTATAAAAAACCACCCACAGCATAAAGTATCTTCTCAAAGCGTCACAGCAGGAGGGGGGCACAAGGTCTGTAGAGCAGAGCCCTTCCGTGCCCGGTCCCACGGGGCTGGCACTGCTCCGGCTGGAGCCAGCCGCAGGGCTCAGATGCAGGAGCCCGGGAGGGGGGCAGCAGCCCAGGGTCCCTCTGCGCCGGACCTGGGTGAGACCGCTGCAACCCGGGCGATGCAGCGCCTGCTCTGATTACCCAGGGTCCAGAGGCAGAGGAAAACTTGATGAAAGGAGGAAAAAAACCCCCAAAACCCAAACTTAGAGGATTTACTGAAGAATGTGAAACACACGCACAAAAAGGAAAGGGTAGAGGAGGTAGGATCGTTCCGAACACAGAATCCGAGCAATTCAATGACCACAAGTAATTGCTTCATATTTCAGGTTAAGACAAGGAAAGAATAATGCAGCAAGTCCTTGAATAAACCAAAGCGATACAAAACCAATCAGTCTAATAAACTACAAAAATATATTCGAGAGCTGGATTAAGCAAACGCAGAGCCACTATGTTATTGCCGAGGTGTGGGGCACGTGCCCGGCACAGCCTCTGTGAACCTTTCTCAGAAAAGGAGAGAGCAGCAGGAGCCAGGGAATTACAAGCCAGTCCATTTATCTCCAATCCCCATAAAAGCACTGTTCAAGCAATCAAAGATGTGAAAGCACCTGGAAGATAACAAGACGATGAGCAGTCGCCAACAGGTTTGTTAAGAACAGATTGTGTCAGGTCATGAGCGCTCGCCCGTAGCGGGGAGCGGCAGTGGATGCCACAGCTCACCTGGAGCCAGCATTTGACCACGTCTCCCGTGCACAAGCAAGCTGGGCCTGGCTAAAAGCTCTCTTCACGTGAGTGCATGAGGTCTGGAAGGCTGCACTCCTGGCTCTGCTGTCCTGTCATCAATCTCAGGCCTGCTACTGGTGGGGTTTTTCATTAATGGCATCATCAGAGAGGAGAACCCTGGGACAACCTGGATAAATGGAAGAAGTGGCCTGAAAACCGGACGAAACCAGAGAGGGATGAGTTCAACACTTAGGATTCATCAGCTAGGTGGATATGGTGAGGAGGCAAGACAGCCGTTCCGCAGAGAGCAACTGGGGCTGCCGGGGGGTAAAACCCCCCTCCACCATCCTGCTGTCACAGCGAAGGCAAGTGCCCTGGCCAGGTACACGAACAGGCATCAAAAGTCATCCTTCCACTCCCTAAGCAATCCATCCCCTCACCTGGCATGCCAGCTCAGGTTTTGAATACCTTACCTGAGAAAGCCCTTCCCTAGCACCAGCTGATCTACAGAAAAGCAACATTTACTCCATGCTAAACATTTAGAAATGCAAACATTTAGAAAACACAACCCAAGAATAAAGAGGAGATGAATCGGGGCTGGCGAGCGTAAGGAGGTAAACCTGGGGAGCACAAGTCCGCTGTCTCCAGAGAGACGGAAATGCGAGGCTGATCTGTTCCCCATTCCTCAGAGGACAGGGGAGGGATTGGGCTGTCGTTCTGCAAGGAAGGTTCACGTTAGACATGGTGAGAAACGTGCAGTTCGGGGCTGTGACCGAGTAGGGGCTGTTCCCCACGGAACTGCGGTCGCTGGAGGTGCCTTACAGAGGGACTGGGCAAACGTCCTTGGCAGCTCTGACGCAGGGGCACAGCTTACAAGGTCAGTACAGTTTTTACAGGTTATCATAGACTCTATTCACTCCCATTTTCCTTTTTCAATATTTTCAAGATCTAATAGCAAATACCTGCACAAAGAGATGCTCTTGCAAGCAGGCATAGCTCAATATCCAGAATATTTCGAGTTATCTTTATATTGCTTGTATTTATTGCCTACAAAATTTGACAGACATGCTGTCTCGTCTGTAGACCATGGCACACTGGCAGCAGCAGAACTGCTGCAGGTTGAGCCCGGGCTGCTCTAGGCATCCGTTCCTTCTAAGCAGCTCATGCTGGAACAACTGCTTGGGAGCCCTGGCTCAGAGCTGAAGACCTGTCCCCCCTCCTGGGCTGCCAGGGAGACCCCAGGGCAGCCAAACAGCAGACCCGACAGGACCCGACCACACCAGCGCTTCCCAATGCCAGCTGGGCTCCCGCAGCGCAGGAACTGGGATTTTCACCTCCCCGGTAAGCACGGACGAATCTGGCCTTCAATTTGCAGCGTGATGGGGTTCATAAAGGCTGAAATTGAATTATTGTCTCTAAATTTCAACTGGATGGCTTTCTTCCTCCCCAAAGCCACCAGATCTTAGTTCAGTAATGTCTGCAAGATCCAGCTTTAACAGAGCTGTTCCAGATAGAACTACAGAAAACCAGACCCTTAGCGTATGTTATCTGAAAAAAGGAATACTGCAATACAGCTCCGCTTTAAAAGTCCACATTTCCTGTTTATTTAGGTAGCCGACAATTGTACACAAATTAAAATAAACGCCAGTTTCATGATGCCCACATCTCACTCTTCATCGTCTCAGCATGGCCTCAACACGTCTGGAGAGTCTCACATTTAGCGACTGCCTTCAATATTTTTAAGTAAGGCACTAACAAACCAGAAGAGTTTCAGTGGAGCCACAGTTCCACCTGTGCAGTTCCAGACCAGCTTTCAGATGATGTATGAAAGTCTTGCTAATCCAGACACTGCTTCCTTCAAAGTGGGGTTCAATATTATCAGCTATAAATCAATAATTACTTTATAAAATGTAATGGAAAATCCTAATAAGATTTACTTGTGAAATGAAGTTGGATTATAGCTAATCTATTTTAACTTGACTTGGTATAGTATTCTTTCTTCATAAACCAGCAGCCTCATTCCCCCCCCCCGCAATTCAGGCAGACCAATGCACCATGGATTCTCAGGCCACCATTTTTAAAAGGGAAATTACGGGGGATAGACATGAATTAAGTAGAAAATGTAGATTATGCAATATGAAGTAGTATAAAGAAAAAAAAACCCTGTAAAGCCATTACAGTTATAATCTACGTGCTGCAAGGCAGACAGGAACCTGGTTGTTTATGTCTGGTTGGAAGCTGCCCAGCCAAGAAACCTGAAAGTCAGAAAGTAATTTAGACCTGGTAATTTTCTTGCACATGCTTGGATGACTGAACAACAGCTATATGAGATGAATATCCATATTCAGAATCATGCTTATATCCACTGCAACTGCTCAGGGCTCATTGATACATTCTATTAACCGGACACAAGGAGGGCTAAAAGGATGATGAGGGGACTGGAACATCTCCACTACGAGGAGAGGCTGAGGGAGCTGGGCTTGTTCAGCCTGGAGAAGAGAAGGCTGAGAGGGGACCTAATAAATGCCTACAAATATCTGCAGGGTGGGGGTCAGGAGGATGGGGCCAAGCTCTTTTCAGTGGTGCCCAGCGACAGGACAAGGGGCAATGGGCACAAACTGAGGCACAGGAAGTTCCGTCTGAACATGAGGAAGAACTTCTTCCCTCTGAGGGTGACGGAGCCCTGGCCCAGACTGCCCAGGGAGGCTGTGGAGTCTCCTTCTCTGGAGATATTCCAGCCCCGCCTGGACAAGGTCCTGTGCAGCCTGCTGTAGGTGACCCTGCTTCGGCAGGGGGGTTGGACTAGATGACCCACAGAGGTCCCTTCCAACCCCTACTATTCTGTGATTCTGTGACACAATAAAACCTTGATTTATTCTACAGTTATCAGGTCTGCAGTAAAGAGCGTTCCTTCTAAGAATGGGGAAACAGCCTGAAAACGTGCCGGAGGCAGCGGTGAAGCGACGGCGCTCACGCAAACGCAGCGCGGCCCTCGCTCCGCGTGCGGGAGACGGCGCGTCAAGGCGTCGCAGTATGAGACCCAGCGGGGGGATGCGGGGGTGAAACGGGGGTTGCTCGGGCTCCGAGGTGGAGCGGTGCTTCTGCGGCCGTGCCCCGTCAGAGAGCCAAAGCGGGAGCGGAAGCAGGAGCCGCGGATGCTACTTCCAAGCATATTTTCTACGGGAAGCGCTGCGGGTGGGACAGGCGGCGGATGGATCTCCGTGGGACCAAAGGGGGGGTGTTCGCTGTGCTGGTCACGGCTTCGGTGCCGCTCGCCGAGGAACCGTCGTGAGTAAGGGGAATTAAAGACGTGGTGGAGGTGCCCGGCAGGCGGGTGCAACAGCCCTGCGCCAGAAGTGCCATCACGGAACAGCACCGGGACGGGTGCGGAACAGCAGAGTCTGCAGAGCGGGAGCTGAGTCCGCGCGGCCGGGAGCCAACGGGAGAGTTGAAGAGGTTTGCAAAACCAGAGAAAATAAAGGAATTGGATATTTTTTTTTTTCTTTAGGGAAGTGGAGGGAGAATATCTTTCTCTTTATTACTTTGTTAGACAAATCTACAGATGCACTAAAAGAAACAGGACTGAAGAACACCTGACAGAGGAAACTGCCCAGCCTAGGGTGACAAAAGGACCTCTTTTCATTTATAATTTTTTCATTAATATCTCTGCAGATTTAAAACTTGAAAATAAATTTGATGCAGATTTCTTGCAAACGGTGACCAGCAGCCAAACCACAGCTCTCCCAAGTAAAATACTTCACTTTTACCGATGTCAGGCTGCCCTGCCAGGGCGGCTCAGACATCAAGCGGGCGTCGCGCTGCTGGTCCCACCACGTGGAGACCGCCCACTCCGCACGGGGCTGCCCGCGCCAAGCTGCTGGGGAGCGACGCTCGCCCCGGCAGCATCGCCCACCGCAGCACGTCCCGCCGGCCGTGGCCGACGCGTTCCCCGGGGCCGACGGCGGCAGGGCGAGCAGTCCCAGCGCCGGCCACCCCCGGCGCGACCCTCGCCTGAGCACGGCCAGCCGCTTCTGCGCCTGGTCAGAAGGGATGAGCGTCGGCAGCGGGGAGCAGATGTTCAGCGAGGTTCTGCATTGCGCTGAGCCGGCTGGGGACAGCGCGCAAACCCGGACAGCAGCGCATTGGCAATCAGCTGACGACAACAAATCGTTCGTGTATGCAAACTGTTTCATGCTGTAGCCAGATCCTAGTGGTACGTTGCTTCAGTTTTATTTCTCCCCTCCCCTCCATTTCCTTCTCCAGTTATAAGAAATATTAAAATAAATACTCTGTGTACCCCCAGTGCAGGCGCAGAGGTTTGCCTGAATCCGATGTCGTGCCACGGGCATCCACACTTCGGGCCGAGGACGCTTCCAGCTTAGCCAGGTAGCTGGATTAGGACAAAGATCAGCTTGGGCACTTTACTGGAGTGCTTACCAAGCTTGTTGGCTGATGTAGCAGCCTGTAACACGTTTCTTACTCTGGGCAGAGGTACCCTTACACCATCCGCTGCAGTCAAACCCCAGCCCTTGCTGGTGGTACGCACCACCGAGGAGCAGGACCTCCCGAGCCTGCACACCCTGCATCACAGACAGTCTCTGCCATTCCTCCCTGGGCTCGGTGTCGAGGGAGAGCAAATCCCACCCCACGTCCAGCCCAGCCTCTGCTGCTGCAGCAAGAGCCCTGCTCGCCGCGCAGACCCGCGGCGCTGGCTGTGGAAGGGCCAGGGGCTGGCGCAGGAGCAGCCCACCGCTGCTCAGCTTCACCTCCGCGATGCTGCCAGAGCTCAGCTTCCCCCTCACACAGACATCTGCCGTAGTCAAAACTCACAACAAGAAAACTGTGAGCTGTGCTCAGAAGTAGCTCCGGCTTTGACCGCACCAAGGCGGAGGGCACGCACCAACTAGCACATCCGCTGCGCGTTGCGTTTGAGTGTTGGCTTTGGCTGGCTAAGTTGATGCTTTTATCCAAACTAGGACTCATGCACTGCTAGATCCTGGCTCAGGATGCAAGGGAGATTCTATGACTTTGCCATCTCCTCCGTGCTTTTTTTTTTTTAAAGAATAAACATTACAAAAACAAAAAAAACAAAACCAAACCAAACACAACACACCTAAACATCCACTAAGAAGGCCAACCAGCTTTTCCTTTGCTATGAGCACGTAGAAAGCTCCTAAGACACCTGGTTTCACCCTTATGAAAATCCCCATGACATATCACAGATGCAATATTTGTTTTGCTAAAACTGGACCAAGCTCACCCTTCCTGCTGGTCCCTACTGCAAGCGATTTATCTAACACCACAAAGCATTTTGGGGTACAGCTGGTGTGAAGGTGTCACCCCAAACCTCCCAGCGCACACCGACGCAAATCTCTGCGCGGCTTCTCGTATTGACACTCTTCCAGTCACAACGTACTGCACAAAAAATAATGGCCACTTGCTCCCCAGGACAGCACCCGCTGTGGTTTTTCCTCCCACACAGCCCCTCGTTTTTAGAGCACTGCCTGCTTTCAGGATTTCAGCAAAGCTGATGCAGGTGGAAACACATCAGCGAGGGCAAAGCAGCGGTGAGAACGGCGATGGAGCCTCCTCGAGCTGCTCTGCCGCTGAAGCCTGTCCTTGTGCCTTGCAAAGCCAGGGCTGCTGGTGACAGCCCGTTGTACCCCAGCCCCGGTGCAGAAGCCTCAGGACCTGCGGCCGCTGTCACCAGCCTACGTGACCAAGCAGCGCAGAAAGCTGCCTGCGAGACCCAGTCTCCGATGATGGAGCTGTTCTACAAGCGCTCGCCCATTGACCCACCATGTTCCAGGGCGGCATGGGCTACAAGTACCCTGGTGTCCTGTAAGCCAGGGTAGTCGGGTCAGCTGGAGAGCACGGGGACACCCCACGAACAGCCGGGGAGCACAGCCAGCCCCGCCAGCGACCCACCTCCAGCAGCCCACCTCCCCTGCTCCCACCTCCCCTGCTCCCACCTCCAGCTCTGCAGCGACCGGGGGACCCAGGGCTTGGCTACCCTCCGCGTGTCGGCAGGGATGGGGTCTGTGGAGGGAGACACAAGGCTGACGTCTCAAAAATTTGTGGCTGGCAAAGGTGCCACAGCAATTTTCAAACCAGAAACTGTTAGAAATTACAGGCTGGGTAACTGCACTTCAGCTAAGAAAAATCATTGTTAGAAGGAATGAGAGAAATTATTCACACTTCTTCCCAGTTGTGGTGTTTTTTTGTTTTTTTTTGTGGGGTTTTTTTTTGTTTTTTTTGTTTTGTTTTGTTTTTGGTTTTTTTTCTGTGTGGTTTTTTTTTTGTGGTTTTTTTGGGTTTTTTTGTTTTTTTTTTTTAATGTTGTAGGGAAACAGAACACTGCTCTGGATGTTTCACATCATGCCGAGCGCTAAACCAAATTCCCCCCCGAGCTGGAAACACCTCCCCGGTGCGAAAACCCCAGGGCCGACGGGCGGCAGCGACAGGTCCCGATCTGCCTCGGGGGGTCCTGGTGTGACCCACCGCCACCGAGACGGCTGCCGCAGACCCCTCCTGCCCCTGCGCCGGGGCAACCGCTCAGGACAACCGGCTGCCTCTGCCGGGAGCGCTCCGGATTTCCACAGAGCCCGATCGCCAGCTGATCTCCCACACAGAGTTCCACAAGGTTTCTCACCTCCTTGTATCACTGCACAACCATGACAGACCAGATCAGAAACGCTTCAGCCCAACGGCTGCAGCAGTCCTCGGGAGTTACTCAGATCGTTACTCAAACGGTCACTCCGAAAGCCCGGTCTCGGCCCCACAGCCCAGCGAGAGGACCTGCTGTAAAGCCTGTGACAGCGCTACCGTCCCCAGCAGACAAAAGGGGGATTTGAACCGTAATCTCATTTTACCGTCCATCGGTGAGACTCGCTCGCACATAGAATCACAGAATCATCAAGGTTGGAAAAGACCTCCAAGATCATCAAGTCCAACCGTCAACCCAACACCACCATGCCAACAAAATCATGTCCCCAAGTGCCATATTTACATGTTTTTTGAACACCTCCAGGGATGGGGACTGCACCACTGCCCTGGGCAGCCTGGTCCAATGCCCGACCGCTCCCCCAGGAAAGAAACTCCTCCCAATATCCAATCCAAACCTCTCCTGATGCAACTTGAGGCCGTTTCCTCTCCTCCCATCATCACACAGCACAGGTCATTTCGCTACCGTGACACAAAACCAAGCACCCTACACTTCCACCACAAGCAGCAGCTCGCTGCTTCAGACTTCTCAGCCGCATCCCTCTTCTCCACTGGATTTAGCGATTAAGAAACAACACGACTTACAGTTTACTGTGACTTTTACTTTTCTCACGTCTGGGACTGAGACATCATTTTCTGCGCTGCATTCATATTCCCCAGCCTGGTCTCTTGTAATTCCATAGATGTCCAGGTACTGCCCGTTCTCAAAGGGCTTTGCTGAAATGAGATAGAGATGAGAAACGAAATTACTGGAAGCTGAGCACAAAACACTCCAAACTTCACCGACGCCTGCACGGCAGCTGGAGAGCTCTGCTTGGAGCTGCAGGTATCGCACCTTGGAAGGGAGCTGAGCAGCCTTTACTCAGAAACCCCAGCTCCAAGCCAGGCTGCAAACCCCTCCTGAGCTCCCAGGGGTGGCCAAGGGCCATCTCCTGAGCGTGCCCCACAGCCGAGCTCGGCAGCCCCTGCATCCCCGAGAGGAATTTGCTAATGCAGCTCCACACCTGATGGGCTCCACGGAGCAGAAAGCCTGGTACTCGGGCAAAACCTTCCCTTAAGGGTTTCAGCACCCGTTAGGGCTGATGGTCTGCACCTGGGAAGGGACCTGATCCCCCGACAGCAACCAGGAGCAAAGCCAGCAGTGGGGGCAAGCTGGAGGGACAAGCAGCCCAGCCCTGGAGCAGCTGATCCCTCCTGCTGCTGGTGGCCCCAGCATCAGCCCCCCCATCACAGGGAACCTTGTTGCTACCCATCAACCAGCTGGATGTGGAGCATGGTAACCCTCAGAGCCGGGGACCCCCTGCACCCCGAGGGCTGCCAAAGCCAGACGTGTCTCGGAAGGAACTGGTGGTCGATTGCTGCTAATGGGTGGACATGGGTGCAGGATGGGTGGATGTGGGTGCAGAATGGGTGGGCCATCCCACATGCTACCTCCAGGGAGAAAGCCCTTTCAGGCTTGGTCACCACACCGCTCAGTGCTTACGTGTTGTGCCCTAATAAACATTTCATGGTGTTAATTACAGAATCACAGAATCACAGAATAGTAGGGGTTGGAAGGGACCTCTGTGGGTCATCTAGTCTAACCCCCTGCTGAAGCAGGGTCACCTACAGCAGGCTGCACAGGACCTTGTCCAGGCGGGTCTTGAATATCTCCAGAGAAGGAGACCCCACCACCTCCCTGGGCAGCCTGGGCCAGGGTTCCATCACCCTCAGAGGGAAGAAGTTCTTCCTCATGTTCAGACGGAACTTCCTGTGCCTCAGTTTGTGCCCATTGCCCCTTGTCCTGTCACTGGGCACCACTGGGCACTATAATTAAAAATGAAATAATAACTCTCCTTTCTCAAAGGACCCAAACCCAAGAAATCAGATGCTCACTGCTTGCCTGGTTACACCAAATCAAGGACAGTCAGCGTGAGGACGTATGAAAACAGGTAGCGGTCTATGTGATGTAAAACAGTATGAAGAGCAAACTGAAATATTTGTGTAACTCCTTTGTGCATTGGAACTGAAAACATTAATTCTTTTAGAGAGCAGGAACAATTGTGTGATTCAAAGCTAATTTATCTCCACTTGACATGGAGTCACCGCATACACAGAAATTGTTGAGTTTTCTAAATCCCAGCGCCTCCCAGCTTTTCCCTACCATGATTCCTGCCTTGCAGTCAGCACTTTGATATCTTTCGGATGAAAACTGCTACCTGGCTCAACGTTTGTCTTTCTGTGTCTTTAGAGCAGGGTGCTCTGGGTGGGGAGCACATTAATTGTTTTAGATTCCTCCCCAGGCATTCACCACATAACAAACCAAAAAAAGTGTTAAATCTAATTTTTATCTTAAAACAATATATCATAGCAGTCATGACTCCAGATGCTGGAAATTATAGACCTAAAGGTTAAAGAGACTTGCTGGAAGTGTTTGCCCAGGCACACGAGCTTTAATCGACTGTGAATCACTTCGCGACTTCTGGAGCAAAGACAAGAATGGGAACTGGGCAGTGAGAACTCGGCAGCAGTGTGACGTTCGTGTCCGTCACTGCAGTGAGTTGTGTTTGCCTCTCTGGTCACGGATTCATGTTTGGAAGAGTGCAAGGTTCAGAACATCGATTATATCAGTGCATCGCTTAGCAAGACGGCACTCATTAATAAGCACAAAGCACCACGCCTGTCACGGGAAAGAGCCCAAGGAAGCACTGGCTGTGTAAAGGAGAAAGCTCAGACTGAAACTGGAAAATTATTGTGAATTGAAGTGAACATTCATAAAATGGAAATTGAAAATTATTTATGAAATTTAATTGAAATAATTTATGGGATATAAGAAATTGCGTGAGAGTGAATTTTTTTCTCTTCCATGTTGTTCGTAGGAATAAATTACAAAAAAACCCCTTCCACAAACAAACCAGCTGTTACTGATCACCTTGTGGCCCTCGTCCTGCTCCGCTTTGGCCAGCTTGAAACAACTTCTAGGAAAATATGAGTTACTATTGCTTTGAGGAGCAGCGAAGGATGCAAAGCGCCGGCCTGCACAGGGGCACCTGCCTGGGCAGAGGAGAGACTTCCAGCAAAACTTCTGCTTTGTTTCCAATCCCAAGAAAATTATAGAAAATGCAAAATTCTCCAGTGTCTCAGGTTAAAAATTACCACTAAATTATGAGATTTATGGGGCTCTGAGCAACCTGATCCAGCTGACGATGTCCCTGCTCACTGCAGGGGGGGTTGGACTAGATGGCCTCTAACGGTCCTTCCAGCCCAACCCATCCTATGGTTCTATGAGTCTATGACACTGTCATGCTCTGCAATGTCAGTACTTCCCTGCATATATAGAATGCACCAAAAATATTGTATACTGAATTCTGGGAAGAATTTTTGATGTGTACTATCCCAGTTCCCAACAGCAATTTGGAAAAAAGGGAAAAAAGTATATATATCTCCAAGGACTTGTAATTTCATAAAAATAGTCATTCATGTTTTCTCTGCTTTAAACTTTTGTTTTAATGTAAATATAACACAGCAGGCAATAACCCAGCTGCTTCTCTCCCAGCTTTTGCTTTCTTAACAGTTCCTGGATTGTGGTTGTGCCTCTGGCGTTCCCTTTGCCACGGGAACGGGGGAGAACGTCCAGCCTCAGCCGGGGTCACAGAATCACAGAATCACAGAATCACAGAATGGTCGGGGTTGGAAGGGACCTCTGTGGGTCATCTAGTCCAACCCCCCTGCCGAAGCAGGGTCACCTACAGCAGGCTGCACAGGACCTTGTCCAGGCGGGTCTGGAATATCTCCAGAGAAGGAGACTCCACAGCCTCCCTGGGCAGCCTGGGCCAGGGCTCCGTCACCCTCAGAGGGAAGAAGTTCTTCCTCATGAAGAACAACACGGCCCCGCTCCGCACTGACAGAAGTCTGCGTACTCGGCACAGCTCTGCGTCGGCACAACCAGCCCCCGTTCCCACGCCTGGCAAGCAGGCACCCACCCAGCCCCCGTTCCCACACCTGGCAAGCAGGCACCCACCCAGGCCCCGTTCCCACGCCTGGCAAGCAGGCACCCACCCGGCTGACAAACACCCGCAGGACCAGCGTCTGCGGGGCGAGCGCGCGCGTGCCCCGGCGCTGCCCGCTGCCCGCTTCGGGGTGCTGCCGGGGTCAAGGGGCTGCGCCAAGCTGCTGCCGCTCCGATGCATCCCGGCTGCTGGGGGGACCTGGGGGAGCTCCCACAACGTGCCCTGGGGTCAGCGCTCCTCGTTCACCCGTGCGTTGATAGAGATCTTACGCTGAGCTGCTCACCGGGTTTATGCTGCAGAAGATGCTCGCGTTTTCGTAGTGCTGGAAGCCCCGTGGATTTCATGCAGCTCGCATACACATTCAAAAGTATTAAAATGAAGTCATTTTTAAACCCTCACGTCCCCAGAAATTTTGCATCCAGATCAGATAAGAAGGATTTTAGTAAATATTAGAGATAAATATTTTTCTTGGGGAATACACAGATACCGCGTTTCATCTCCACTATTTGTCTGCACAGCGTTTCATCTGCTTCAGCTTGCTTTTAGTTCTAGAGATTTCCCATGGCTGTGTGGGAGAACTTAAATCGTGTTATGTGAAAGGTATATGCATAAGTATATGTAAGCGTGTTTATGTGACATTCCGTGCACATCCAGCTCTAAAAAGGATATTTGTAAGCAGCAGGGAGAAAAAAAGTGTGTGAAGACATTGGTGGAGACGAATTTCAGCAGACAACTCCATTTTGTCACTTGTTTTCTGAGATGTCCCACAGCCCACGGTAAGCACACCTTGCTCTGTCCTTCTGCAGACCACGCGCACGTTCTGGACCCTATCAAGATGTCAGGAGCACGTCTGGCTGGCTTTCCTGGCCGTAGAGTCAGGAGACTTGTTAGATTTGGTATCTGAGCAAAAGCAATCTGGAAGGTTTGTTAGACCGTCAGCCTGAGGTTGTATCAGCCAAGGTCTTTGATCAAAGATGGGAAAAACCTGCCAATTAAAGTGAAAGAAATACAAACGCGAGAGGGCCTCGTGTCCAAGGCCATTCCAGGTGGGTTTTTCAGAAGATGTTTTAACTAGCCTTCGTGATACACACAATGATATGCAAGTAATCTGCTCTGGGTATCTTGGGTTACAAGACCAGGTTCTCTAGCCAGGAAGGGAAATGCCCGTGGAACGAAGCTTGAATGCCCATTCTCTGCTACGGCCACGTGGTATGATGCCTGATACATCATCACATTTGTTACTCCTCAGGAGAGTACACAATGAAAACCGTGTTTTCTTACCACGCATATGGTATCTGGCATCAGGTGTAGCACAAGTACACGTTGCCATATGGACCAGCTCTCAAGGGCTTGGACGGAGGAGCTGTGCAAGGGTAGCATTTTCCTTCCCTGGTGTTAAACAGAAGTCGGTAAGAGGAAAAACCTGGAGCAAGTCCAGGGCAGCTCTGAAAAACTCGTGAGGACTTCATCTCAGCCAAGGCGGATTTTTTTTTTTCTTATTCCCTAGGATATTAAATAGCTACAATGCAGCCCCAACACAGGACTGAGAGAGGGGGGAGCATGAGGCTGAGCTGATCCCAGTCCTGGTTCATCAGGGACGCAGGCCACTTCAGAGGTGCACGGGAGAGACTGCTCGGAGCCGAGTGAATCACCTCCAAAGGAGAGGAGATGAAGATCCCAGCATGGGATCATCCTCACGGATGCTGCCTCGATGACGAGGACTGGGCTCAGCACAAGGGAACAGTAGGTGGTCTCCAGTGACGATGTCATCATGATGCCATCTTATCACCAGATGCTTTGAGCAGCCTCTAATCCTTCTCGATCTCAGAGGCTGGGAGGAGATACAGGATCATGGGTGCAAGGAGGCACCCAGAGGCGAGCTGTGGGAAGCTGAGAACAATCTAAAGCCTAAACAGTTGGATTCACCCAGAAAAACGATCTGAGGCGATTTCTACTACTCATTGTGGATTCTGGGTTTGAAGTTACACCAAACGCTGTAATCGGATAGTGTATAATCCTCTCCAAGGAGCTGCAGGTAATCTGAACAGCCCGCTGTCTATTAGGAGAACGGCCCTATCACATTAGGAACCATTTAAACATTGATCGCTGAAGGCCATTTAGCTTTGGAGAAGCTAGGCTCCACGTCTGAAAAGAAAAATCAGATAAAATGAACGGGAAAAAAAAGCCCCAAAGCTGACAGATAAATTGAGGGCTGGAGGAGATCTCCCAGATGACAACACAAAGCAAGGAAAGCAAGTAGAGCAATTCTGTAAGAGAGGCATGCTGATAAAAGAAGAGAGATGTGAACACAGATAGACAAAGTGGAAAGTTTCAGAGGTGGAGATAAACAAGGTTATGTCTATATGTGAAATATATAGGTACAGAGAGCAGGGTTTGGAGAGCTGGCGGTGTGCAGGGTCGTAGTGTGGGCAATGTAAATCTCAGCCAGTTATCAAGAGATGTTATGTGTAGATGGGAGAGGCTGCTCCTTCAAGAGAAGTGCTCACACTAAGTTGCCCTCATTCTCTAAGTTACACCAGGTCCTGGCCCTGCGCAGAACCGCTGCCACTGTGTGTCTGAGACTCATGGAGTGACGACGGTTTGGAGGATGTTTGAATTTTCTCTTTGCAGACTTCACGCCAGGGAGCACCTGGTCAGCTCATACTCCAGAATACGTACTGACTTGACTGCCTTTGCAGCCAAATACTAACATGAAAGATAGCCAGCTCCATTTTAATACCTGCAAAGAAGATACGGTCAGCCAGATGTTACTTTGGAAGGAAAAACACCACTTCAGATGTTAGGTTTGTCCGCATGCTCTGTCTTCTGGGTATTTCATTTCACCTACACCAGACTCTGGTTTTTGGGGCTCTGTTGCGACCCCGTGCTCCCTGCAGAAGGCAGAGGTACAGGTGCAGTCTGCTGCCAACGCCAGCTCGTTTCGCTGGAAGGCCAGGACCCGCGGCAGGGAGCCCATCCTCTGCCTCAGCACACGCCAAGCGCCCGTCGGCAGGAGAGGGCTTTGCGAGGGCTCCTCTTACACCGGGGCCGCTGCAGCTGCTGCAGCAAACAGCTGAACACGAACACCTCCAGCCCGAAAACAGCCTAAAAGCCTTTCTCTGCAGAGCAAAAACTGAAGCCATACAGGGAAGAACCGAGCAATGATCTTTTTAATAAGAAAGCTACACGATTAAATCGCACTTGAGCTTATTTATAATTCATCGCACTTAATGTGTGGATTTGGCTCTTGGGAAAGTGATAATTATTCCCAGTAAAGCCCCACGCCTGCGGTGGCTTTCGGAAGAGACTTCGTCCATCCATGGGTTGGCCAGAGCATGCGGGAGCCCCGGGGCTGGGGAGCAGAAGGGATGGAGGGCAGGAACCCAGACGGTGCCACCCCGGCATCAACCCTGGGGTAAAGAACTGCGGGCACAGCTTTTCCGATGCCTGGTGGCTCCTTCCTCCTGTTGCTCTATCAAAATGATGCACTGCAAATGATAGCCTGTTATTTATCTACTGATTATCTGTTTGGCTCAAATATATTTGTTGATTCCTCCCATTTTACAGGACTTTTCTGTCCGCAGTTTGTTGAAACTGGAGGCATTACTAGAGTTAAATGAATCACTAATGGCTATTTTTCTCCTATTTCTTCATATCCCTCAAAAGTTACACTATTTTTTTTTAATGTGCATTTAAAATAGAATCCTTAATGTGTTTAAAATACGATTTATACATAAAAATGCCCAGAAGAAATAACTCTGGGAAATAAAACAGGAGGCACTGCAGGTAAGGTCGGGATGCAAGTGGCATCTGCTGGCTGTCACCTCCCTGGAGCGCCGGCGTTCCCCAGCGTGCCCAGCCTGGGCTGCCCGCCGCCCTCCCAAGGGGCAGAAAATAGGAGCATCTCGCTGGATTTTAGAGATTATCTGTTAATTTTCTCTACGAAATTGGCACGCTCTGCTCCAAAGACCAGTGTCTCACAACAGCCGTGAAGGACGCTGTACCAAAGGAAGGGGAAAAAGGGTGCAATACACTGCTGCTTGGCTTGGTTTTGAACATTCAAGATTTCGTTTCACTGAAATATCTTCTATGATTCATAAATTGCTCCCTCGAAAGTGCAGTATTTCTTAAATAAAAATGAACTAATATCTGAGGGAATAAACTAAGCATGTATTAAAATTCTAATTTTCATAGCAATTTATGAGTTATTAATGAGTTCATCTACTTTTATTGAAAAGCAAGAAATACTTTCCATTTGTTATAAAATCGTCAAAAAATTCGTACTAATTTCTGTGTAGTGCTTTTATATGGTTTTAGCTTGAACCTCTGTATTTCGCCAAGATTGTAATCTTACTCTCATTTCTCAGTTCCTTCACAAAAACCCAATTATCTGACCATCTTAGTTTAAATGTTCTTCTCCTGACAACTGTGTTTTAGCAATAATTTTTTTTCAGCCTATTTAAACATTTTAAGAAGACGTGAGGTTTTCTAGGAATACCTTTAATTGTTCCTGAAGGGATGCTCAAACTTACGGAATGATCCTGGTAAAAATGATATTTTTCTGAGAAGTCTTCCTCAGAAAGCCCCTGACCACCGACAGCGCAATGTTACTTGACCCCAGAGCAACAGACAGTGTTACTGAATGTCACGTAATTGGATCCTAATACTCCATGCATCTCCCAAGAATGGTACTTACAACTATCGTTAAAAAAAAAAAAGGCCCAAAGTCCCATAACCCGAAACCACAAAAGACCGTCTTTTGTATGGGAGAGGTGTGATTTTGGAGGTTCCCTGTTTTTTGTTTATCCAAAGGCAAAGGAAAGAATCACAACAGGCAGTTTATATTGAGTACTAGTGTTTGCACTGCTGTCTTCAGACTGTGAATTAATCCCCTTATTTACTCCACGTAGAGCTCCACACCATTTCCCCTTGAGTTCTTGGGAAGCTGCCAGCTGTGAGTTCGATATCATGGAACCATTGATTTAATGACGTGCGGTGCCTTTACCAACTGAAAAAATTCCCTTCAAGATCACAAGCCAGGCCATTAAATTCATATGAAGTATGAATCACAAAACTTCCAAGTCCCCAAACGGTTGTAGCATGGACCGATCCACCTACGCAACCACCACGTGCCCATCAGGGTGATATTTAGCTGTCCCATGCACGTTATTTTTCTCGTGCAAGTGCTGGTGAAGGACCCCAAGTCCCCCATGAGCCACCCTGTGTCTCAGTGGACACGCGCCCTGGGTGTCTTGCAGGGAGGTCTCGCCCAGCCGTGCGCAGAACCAGCTCCCTCCAGCACGTGAGCCAGCAGTGCAGGCTGTTGCATTCAGGGTGTTCAACCACCCAACCAACTTTGCATGCCAAGAGGGGTGTGTTGCAGTAGCTCGTCCTATACCAGATGAATACCAAGGATTTATGCAGCAGAATCACAGCGAATCATAGAACCATTAAGGTTGGAAAAGACCTCTAAGATCATCAAGTCCAACTGTCCAAGTCCAACCAACTGCCTGGGCACCCAGCCCTGGCTGGCGTGAGCAGCAGCCCGCAGCCCTGGTGCCGTGGCTTCGGTGCTAAGAGGGAGACGTGCTGGTCCACCAGACTGGCAGATTTCCTGACTCCTGGAGGTCCCAGCCCCAGCTGCTGGTCTGGAGAAGCAGGCACCTCTGTTCAACAAACAACGCAAAGCAACGGGCTTGTGTAAAGTGCTGCTCCACAGAGCTGTCAGCCCTGAGCGGAGCGGCTTCCTCAAACGGCACAGAATGAGGAGTTTACGTCAGGGCAGGAAAAGAAGGGGTGTTCTCCATAAACCCAGCCTAGGAACAAGACACAAAAACTGTGTAAAACCCAAAGGCACCTGAGCCTTAAGATGATCTTTGCCAGTGTAATACGCTGTCATCGAGGCGTCACTTCCGAAACCAGCTGGTGCCAACACACACAACACACAGCCAAGAGGCAATTCTCAGGTTCCTCCGGTGGCTCCGGACAGCTGAGAGCACATCCCTGCCCATCCCTCCTCCCGAAGCTGGGACAGACATCATCAGCAGATGCCAGGGAGTGGAAGGGGAACGGACAGGTATGTGCTTACCTCTTCTCCTCCACTCCACCACACAAATAAATCCTCCCTGATCATGGTCAATCTTAGCCCGTCACTGCTGATCGTTCCTGTCCAGGTCTATCCCTGCAGGTTTCCTGGCTCGTCTCCAAGCCCTTCCAGCTCGGCTGCAAGGAACAGATGTTTCGGCTCAGTCCGGTGATGCTTCACCTGAACGAGGAGCACAGCGCTGGCGCCGTAATGAAGCTGTTGCCTGCAAGATGAGTAATGACGGCAGAAGGGAGGCACATCGCTGTCATTGCTGATCAGGTTAAATCACCGAATTATCTTACCTTCTGCCCCTTAGACACCTAAAGGGAACTAGCTTTGCTTTTGGTCCAACGCAGCAATAAATCTACCTCCATTTAGGAAAGGTGGCTCCACGTCATTGCCATTCCAGACGCCACATCTCCAGTGGGGCAGGAGCTCGCTCCACCCTGCAGCCCGTGAGCACATCGCTAGGTCGAGCCTCAAAAGGTCCATCTCCTGCAGGACATCACCTGGACGAGGCGACAGCTCCAGATGAGGAAACCCTTCGTTACCTGCAGGGCTCTTACCAAGCAGCTGGGGAGGTGAGACGGGGTCACTTGGAGAGGGAGACAACGGAACAGGGACTCCAGGCACTGCAAACGCAAACCCGTTAACCAGGAAATAATAATCACCAATTTTAAGCTATCCGGGTCAAAGCAACTTGAGTGAAAGAGGTCTTTTCAGGTGGCAGCATTGCCAGGGAACCGTCTGAAGCACCTGCTAATTGGACTTTGAATTACGAAGTTGGGAAAACGTGCCTTGATGTGAGATCCTTCACACGACTTGATTAGTGCTGGGAGCAGCTTCGCTGGGCAACGGCAGCCGCTAAGCGGAGGGTGGATGCGAGCAGCTCCTCATAGATCAAAAGTGATGTAAAGCACAATTGCAGATATATTAGAAGGAAACAGTGGTGTGAAATAACCCTCATCAGCAATGACATCTGCTCAGTTTTTAGAATTTAAGAAGACAAAAGACACAATCCAGAAACTTCTGTTTCTAAAACTTTCGGTTTTAAAACCATTTTCTAGCAAGAGATTGAGTATTTTAAAAGATGAGCTCACACTTTGTACACACACAAAGCCCTCGAAAGCTGATAATAATTCATGTCAGTTCAGTATTTTCAGCCTGAAAATCCAGGTCCAGGGCACTTGCACTTCAACGAAATACTTCTTCTTTCTGTCATGTGTGGATAACATCTGAAAAATGGGGCTCCTCCAGCAGCAGTGCAGGTGGAACAGAATATTTCACAGAATCACAGAATCACAGAATAGTAGGGGTTGGAAGGGACCTCTGTGGGTCATCTAGTCCAACCCCCCTGGCGAAGCAGGGTCACCCACAGCAGGCTGCACAGGACCTTGTCCAGGCGGGTCTTGAATATCTCCAGAGAAGGAGACTCCACAACCTCCCTGGGCAGCCTGGGCCAGGGCTCCGTCACCCTCAGAGGGAAGAAGTTCTTCCTCATCTTCAGCTGGAGCTTCCTCTGCTTCAGTTTGTGCCCATTGCCCCTTTTCCTGTCACTGGGCACCACTGAAAAGAGCATTTGACGTTAGCTGTGCTCCTATCACGCTTAGTTTGCTTCTTAGGGTTTAGCCAGGAGTTGTAGCAGAGCCTCTCTGCCTCTGCCCCCTCCCCAGCACCAGCCCTCTGCGGGGTCTTCTTCAGCAGGGGCCCTGCAGGGACCACGCTCTGCTTGCTCGGGACCAGCGCTGCCTTTTGTCCTGCAGTCGAACCGAGCCGGCTCCGAGAGCCGTTCCTCCCAGACAGCCCCATGGTCTGCGTGCTCCCAAGATGTCCCGCACCAACGCGTCGCGCGGGCGACGCTGCTGTGGTGACACACGAAGGCAAGACGTCTTCACGGCTGCGGGGCTGGGCGGACACCATGGGACGGGCATCAGGTTCCGCTCAGCCGTATCGCACGCACCGTGCCCCGGCGGCGAACGAGACGTGCGAGAGCAGGAGAGGAGTCATCGTGGGAACATCTTCACATCTCAGTTCGGGCTGATTCCTAGAGGAGCGTGGCTTTCCTCAGTGTTAGTGGAAAACCTATTATTTTGCATTCGCTAAACAGTTCGTACAGGGTGTTCGTGGGGGGTTGTCAGGTTATTTCAGAAACGCTTTGGTGTCACCAGTCTCGGGAAACAGGACTGAATGAACAAGAGTGTCCTGGTGCTAGGAATTTACCTCTCACTCGACACTGGAAAACCTTCATTCAGCTAAATTCATAATTTCTCAAAATCTGCTCTGCCAGGCGCTTGCAGACACAAACATCCAGATTATGCTCCTGTTTCAGGAAAATAACTAGAAACTAGGCTGGAATTGATGGGGGTAAAACCGTGAGAAAGGCAAGAGAGCAGGGAAGAACTGGAAAACCTGAGACTAGAGGTGACCAGGGAAGATGCTGAGGATCCAGGCTGAGCTGCTGCAGAGGCAGAGGGGGACCGTTCAGTGTGAACAAGCCAGAGAAGCGGGGACAGCACGGTCAGGAAACACTGCCGCCATCACACAGAACTACGAGCAAACCAGGGGATTCCTCTGCCTCAGTCGTACTGTTTTCTTCTTTTTTTTGCCTGCAGACAGTGGCTGAGAAACCTGCTAGCAAAATACACATCAACACATCTGTCTCCTTGTTGAGCCACTGTCCCTACGCTCGCAGGTAGTGCAGCACACCAGGAGTGGATGCGGAGATTGAAGCAGTGCTGAGGACCCGATGTGCCCCACGTTGGGGGCTGGCGGGGCTTTGCGTCGGAGCAGACCCGTCCTGGTTGTGTGGGCTGACCTCCCGCTGGTGGCAGGACCACGCCAGGTTCACTCCAGCAGAGCAGCCACCAGCTTTCCCTCTCAGAGGGCGCTGAGCTCACGCGCTCTGGGTGCATCCGTGTCAGCGTTTCTGTCCGGGCCAGCAGCGCGCTGGTGACGCAGACCTCTTGGCCAGGTGGCTGCACGACGCCAACACGAGCTGACTGGGGTGAAAATATTTGTTTGAAACGTCTGAAACCGCATCTAACAACTTTTGTGTTAAATATTACGATGGCGAAGTCAAGCACTCCAAACAAAGCCAGAAGTGAGGCTGCTCTCGCAATCTTTTTGCCCCTCTCTCTCTCTGGTTTATATAAAGGTGTCCTGGTAGCTGTTGACTTCATGCAGCTCTGCTTCGTTGAAAGCACCTCATTTCACAGAATCACAGAATCACAGAATAGTAGGGGTTGGAAGGGACCTCTGTGGGTCATCTAGTCCAAGCCCCCTGCCCAAGCAGGGTCACCCAGAGCAGGCTGCACAGCACTGCGTCCAGGGGGGTCTGGAATATCTCCAGAGAAGGAGACTCCACAGCCTCCCTGGGCAGCCTGGTTTGCATCAGTGGCTTGAGCCGTTGCTGTGCTGGCAGCACTGGCAGAGGTTGCTTTCCAAAGCCAGCAATGCAACACCCCCCCCCCCCATTCAAAGCTGGAGCTCTGTTTCAGGCTGACCTGAATTCTTTAAAATTCTGGTTTCATTCTTAAACTATTGATGCTGCACTTTGCTCTTAAATGTCAGAACAAAATAAGCAATACCTGCAATTTATCCTGATGACATTTCAACAATGCGAGATTTTCAGATTACAAACTACAGCCCCACGTTCCTGTTGGAGTTCCGCTGAACGTGTAGGTTTTGTGGATTTGCATAATGGGTTTGTATAATGAATATTTATATAATGAAAGCATTTACATAATGACTGCAAGCTAAACACGCACAATAAAGATTCCAGGCCAATAATTTATGTACTAAGTTAAAAATCACCTCTAAATACATTTTATTCTTATTCCCACAGAAGGTTCATTTTATCTCTTGTTCAAAAAAATGGAATCCGACCTTATCCAAGTGAAGGCTGCACTGATGCAAAGCACGATAATATTTTGGAATTAGTCTACATTGAATCATTTGTATTCAGAGATTTCAGTTTCTTATCTTTTAGTAGCAGCTTTGACAAACAGTTTCAGAATATTCTAAATATGATTCATTATAATATAATTTAGTGCTGTATTCTAGATGTGATGCTTGCATGTAAGCCTCATTAGTGCCGCTGGGAATTACATGAGAAAACTGGTAGAAATTATAAAGTGCAGATGAAGCTTGTGCTCAGATAAAGGTAATTTGCTGCGGACAGAACAGAAACCGTTGCAGAAATCTGGGGTTTTCAACTCTCCTGCATTTTGTTTTCTAGTAAATCCAGGCTGCTTCTTTGCCAGACTGATACTTCATTGGATCTGAGTGCCATTTCTGTCTGTACCCCAGAACATCCTCCTGACCACAGAAGTGGTACAGCGTTTCTGAAATGGAAAAACTCTTCTTTCCTTGGTATACCAGCAGGCAGAACACGTTCTGTAAACCTGTGCAAAGCTGGCATAGGTTGCCCAGAGAGGCTGTGGCATCTCCATCCTTGGAGACATTCCCACCCGACTGGCCATGTTCTGAGCAGGAGTTGGACCAGCTGGTCTCCAGAGATCCCCGCCCTCCTCAGCCAGTCTGCGGTTCCATTCTGTGCTTTACCTTTTTGTAAGGAACAAATTTGTTAAGCCCATGTTTGTGTTCCATCTAACCTACTGCTTGCTGGTGAGAGAGTAAGGGATGTGGCAAAGCCTAAGCTGCCCTTCCCCACTGAAAATCCTGGATGGAGAAGGTGTAAGGGATCTGCAGGATGACCTGCCCCAACGAAAATCCTGGACGGAGAAGGTGTAGGGGATCTACAGGATGACCTGCCCCAATGAAAATCCTGGATGGAGAAGGTGTAGGGGATCTGCAGGATGACCTGCCCCAACGAAAATCCTGGACGGAGAAGGTGTAGGGGGTCTGCAGGATGACCTGCCCCAACAAAAATCCTGGATGGAGAAGGTGTAGGGGGTCTGCAGGATGACCTGCCCCAACGAAAATCCTGGACGGAGAAGGTGTAGGGGGTCTGCAGGATGACCTGCCCCAACGAAAATCCTGGATGGAGAAGGTGTAGGGGGTCTGCAGGATGACCTGCTCCAATGAAAATCCTGGACGGAGAAGGTGTAAGGGATCTGCAGGATGACCTGCCCCAGTGAAAATCCTGGACGGAGAAGGTGTAGGGAATCTGCAGGATGACCTGCCCCAGTGAAAATCCTGGACGGAGAAGGTGTAGGGAATCTGCAGGATGACCTGCCCCAATGAAAATCCTGGACGGAGAAGGTGTAGGGGGTCTGCAGGATGACCTGCCCCAGTGAAAATCCTGGACGGAGAAGGTGTAGGGGGTCTGCAGGATGACCTGCCCCAACGAAAATCCTGGACGGAGAAGGTGTAGGGGGTCTGCAGGATGACCTGCCCCAATGAAAATCCTGGACGGAGAAGGTGTAGGGGATCTGCAGGATGACCTGCCCCAGGGAAAATCCTGGACAGAGAAGGTGTAGGGAATCTGCAGGATGACCTGCCTCAACGAAAATCCTGGACGGAGAAGGTGTAGGGGGTCTGCAGGATGACCTGCCCCAATGAAAATCCTGGACGGAGAAGGTGTAGGGGATCTGCAGGATGACCTGCCCCAACGAAAATCCTGGACGGAGAAGGTGTAGGGGGTCTGCAGGATGACCTGCCCCAATGAAAATCCTGGACGGAGAAGGTGTAGGGGATCTGCAGGATGACCTGCCCCAACGAAAATCCTGGATGGAGAAGGTGTAGGGGATCTGCAGGATGACCTGCTCCAACGAAAATCCTGGATGGAGAAGGTGTAGGGGATCTGCAGGATGACCTGCCCCAACGAAAATCCTGGATGGAGAAGGTGTAGGGGATCTGCAGGATGACCTGCCCCAACGAAAATCCTGGATGGAGAAGGTGTAGGGGATCTGCAGGATGACCTGCCCCAATGAAAATCCTGGACGGAGAAGGTGTAGGGGGTCTGCAGGATGACCTGCCCCAATGAAAATCCTGGATGGAGAAGGTGTAGGGGATCTGCAGGATGACCTGCCCCAACGAAAATCCTGGATGGAGAAGGTGTAGGGGATCTGCAGGATGACCTGCCCCAACGAAAATCCTGGATGGAGAAGGTGTAGGGGGTCTGCAGGATGACCTGCCCCAATGAAAATCCTGGACGGAGAAGGTGTAGGGGATCTGCAGGATGACCTGCCCCAACGAAAATCCTGGACGGAGAAGGTGTAGGGGATCTGCAGGATGACCTGCCCCAATGAAAATCCTGGACGGAGAAGGTGCTGGGCTGAGCAGCAGAACGGAGCAGGTATTGGGCAAGGGACAGGAAACCAAGCCCAGGCTGTAGCTGCCTGCCCTTAAACCCGCGGTGGTGGGAGCGTAGCTGCCTGCCCGCAGGCTGCCGTGCTGGGCATCCATCAGAGCACAGCAGCGCGGCACCGCGAGCGCGCTGCTCGACCCCCCGTGCCGCGGCAGCTTTGCTTGGCCTGTGCCTCAGATTCCGTCTGCCCTTCTCACTGTGGTGAGCGCAACGGGTCTGTAGTGGAGCGGTCGCGTTTCTCCTCTCCGGCCGCACTCTCAGGGCTTTGGTCAAGACGCAGAATCCCTGGGTTCACCGACAGCCCTTGTGATTGCCTGCGCTAATTTTGTCTGAATTCAAGATGAGGAGGAGCCAGTTCCTCCCCAGACTCCTTCTCCAGCCTGAGTGCACTAATTCTCCTTTGCTGCTTTTTTCCTCTCTGGGAAAATCATCCCAGCTCCTTTCTGGAGACAATCTAATGCTTTAAGCTATTACTCTAAAGTATCACCACGGTTTCCAATAAAATTTGATTTGACATTTAGTTAAAATCCATTTTTTGCTACAACTGAGTTTTTTTCCCTGGTCCCTTGACGGACACTTCAAGCAGAATTCATTGTCATTGTCTTAAAGGTCAAAAGTTGGTTTTTTTTTTCAGATCTTGCTTTGTAAAGCAAACTGTTACTCAGGATGATGAGACGCTGCGGTGAGCTGTGACAGCCCACGAAACTGTTCTTCCCTGCAATTACATGGCTTTCAGAAAAGTCGTGTGAGCAAACAGCAGGACCTCCACTGCAAAATCAATGATCGTGGCAGAGTCCCCACAAAAGGACCAGTGCAGCACCAGTCCTGCGTGCGACAGCCTGCTGGAGGGGGGTGCCTCCTCCCAGCACCCACCAGCACGCCCAGAGCCAGCGGCTCCGGACACGGCGCGGGGTCCTCCCCACCTCGGAGCAGGATGGGTCCTGCTGGGCTCGTGGGAGGCAGCGCCGGCGGCTCTGCACCCAGCCAGCCAGCGTAGCCATGCCCGCCATCTCAGCTCAGAGTTCTCCTTGAAATCAGTTACGTGGAATTAGAAGTGCAAATGGAAATATTAGATAGA
Source organism: Opisthocomus hoazin (assembly GCF_030867145.1). NCBI lineage: Eukaryota > Metazoa > Chordata > Aves > Opisthocomiformes > Opisthocomidae > Opisthocomus > Opisthocomus hoazin. Next base: position 1,070,768 of record NC_134419.1, on the reverse strand, counting down.
AACTATGCATTTAGATGCCATTTTGTTTGTATTTTTTCGTACGTATAATTTAATTTGCTAAATAAAATTATTCAATTAAATTATGCTGTGTCATGGAATAATGGCTCCATGGTAGTTTCACGAAATTAAATCTATTGCCTGATGTGTTCATGTTTTTAACTTTCTCTCGTGCTTCTAGACAGCCCTGCGTGTGCTTGATTATTTCCTTGTTTTGCTTTTCATTGGAATAGTTTGGTAGATAAATGTCTGCAGCCTGTTAAAATGCCTTAAAGCATATTTTTAAGCCTTAAAAATATGCTCATATTTTGGGTGCCTTTATTTCTACTTTCCTACGTTACAGTCGTATTATAGTTTTTGCTGATCTCAGCTGAAATCTGAATAAGCTTCTATGTTCTCACAGTCTCGCGGGGCCCGCTCTTTCGAAGGCGCTCAGAAGCGATGCCGTCGCACCTCCGAGAACGCGCGGTGCGGCGCCCGTCAGCGGTGACGCGCGGCGGAGAGCTCCCGGTGAGGGAGTCGCGCTTACCGGACGGCGAGATGTGCCTCCAGGAGATGGAAGGCTCCGGCTTCCCCGTGGCCAGGCACACCAGGGTGACATTGCTCCCTTCGTTCACAACGATGTCACTCGAGATGCGAAATATCTTCGGAGAAACTGGAAGGAAAGAAGGGGAAACTGGTAAGGGAGAGCTGCTGAATCCGTGCAACCCCGGCAGAGCCGGGCGAGCTGAGGAGAGCCGCGACACCCGCACTGCCGTCACCGGTAAAAACACACGGCTTGTTGAAATATAACTACGCAAAAACCTTGTTTAGTTGTGGCCACAGCTGCTTCCATCACGCTGGAAGAAGCTCAGCCGTGGGTTCAAAATGCCACCAGTGAGCAAGCAGCCATTTCCTCCCCTTTGTGCAAAGCGGGTATCGTTATGGAGTTCCCAGCAAACTGCGACCGATGGATGCTCTTGTTTCAGAGAAGGCTGAGCTTGCTCGTGACAGTTTGAAAAGCTGATGAAATTAAATTTTTCTTGTACTTTCAAAAATAATGATGCCTATTACATCTACCCCGTGTGTACTTGGAGAGTCGTATCTGTTCGTGGAGAAGACTGAAATATATTTATTTCTGTTGCTTTGTATTGCTTTTGGGCTGCCAGTAGCAACGTGGCTAAGGAAAAAGATGCTAGATTTTTTTCTTTCATTTCATCAGCAGAATTCCTCACTAAACTCCATTTTCTGTACTACTTCTACATCTGGGCATAGAGGAACAGAGTTCCACATGGATGGAAAACGATGCCAAGCATTCCATGCCCTACCCTTAAGGGAATGCTTCACCGCTTGGAATGTGGCACAGGGAGGAAAGGAACCCAGCGTCCCAGCAATGAAGGCAGCAATTCCGGGTTTCAAAGTGAATCTTGTTTTTTTCAAAAATACGTATTTCTTTACATGTCTTATGTTTGACACAGAAACCAAATCCGTGTGGTAACAAGGCATACCCTGTTGATGTTTCTGAAAAGCACTGATCTCTATAATAAGTAACAAATTTTGTACAAATATCTGTAAAAGATACAGATCATACACGCGGGCGCTTCAGAACCTTCTGTAACGACTGCTTTAAAACCAAACTGCTCTGCAAGTTAAATGGGTTCCAATAAAACGAGACCAAAGAACAGTTTATGACCTTCCATTTTCCTGGCCAAAGCTTCTGTCCAGCTTGGGCTGGTTTGCTCCAATTTGTCACCGCCAAAACCCGACCGTCTGAACCCATACGTACGCCTTGGCAACCCGGAGGACATTGTTAGCATTCCTTCGATGAACTTGAGAAGCCCAGAGCTTTTCATACCCACAGGCAGGTTCCGTGTGCTTCGGGATCCCCGCCTGCAGACGTTCTCCAGCCCTTTCCCTGGCCCAGTGACTGGAAGTATTTCAGCCATAGAAAGGAGCTGGGGCCAGACAGACTTCAAAAAGCTGGAAATTCACAGTGCTTGCTTGTGGCTATGCATTTGGGAGCAAAGAAAATGAAAAGTCTGTGTAGAGTGCTTTTTAATTAGCAGAGAAACATTGTCTGTAGGGGAAACAAAGGCCTGGGGAAGGCTGAACCTTTCCCAGTTCCTAAAGCAGTGGAGATCAGTATTGCCCGCCTTTGAAGTTCGAGCAGGTTCACGCAGTCACCTGAGCAGAGATCTACGTCGGAGCTTGCGGCAGTCTAACTGCCCAAGGTGACAGTCCCCTCCTCCCGACCGCACGCGATCAGCTGCAAAAGCATGCAGTCATCACAGGGCTTGTTTAGGGGCTGCAACACACCAGAGAGCGATCTCCAGTGAAAGGGACAATTTATCCACCACATTTCTTTGCAGATGCCTGCAATGAACCCGTTACTCATCTTCCTTGGGCAGAAGTCCCAGAGGAGAAGGTGGACAGCCTCCCCCTGCATGTCTCCCCCACGCCAGCCTTGCCACGCCGCGACCCTTCCTCGGGGTCCCCACGCCCTGCAGTGGGGCCTGGTTAATACAGGTCTCCCCCATCCCCCGTCCCAGCCCAAATCAAATATCATTAATGCTACAGCTTGGCAATAGAGAAAACATTGCAAGGAATTCTTATTTCTGTCCACAGAGTGTGAAAATTAAATCTACTTCCGAAGGACAGCTGGTGAGGGATCAACCTGTCTGAAATGTGGAAATCCATCTGAGAGCAGAATATGATGGATAACGTGGCGTACACAGTGGTTTTAGTCAGCCTACAATATTTTAAAAATATCTTCCTAAATCCGAGCTACTCATTTCTTTATCCTTCAAGAACAAACGTACTTCCAGAAAGTCAAGTGAAGGAATCAAATAACTCAAAACAGTTCTCCCCACAAGTAAACAGATAAAACTGACTGGCGCAATACATTTTCGGAACTGCGGAAATCTCTTCCAGATGAAGTAAATGTTACGGTGTAAGATTTCCAGCAGCATTAAACTTCTTATTCGAGGTTCTGCACCTTTGAAGGTGGAAAAAGAGCGATTTGCCTGCGTTCTGCTGTCAGTGAAGCAGTACCGCAGAGGGATTCTTCACACCTGCCACCCAGTGCAGCTTATCCAGGTGATTTTTATTTGCCTGAGACTTGTCACTAAGCACCGAGGAGGTGGCTGGCGCCTGCTGCGCTGCCCCGATGGCAGCTGGGTGGCCGGTCCCAACGACAGCAAGCTAAGGAACGTCTCTGGTGCTGGGGCTGTGCCGGGGTCGGGGTCGGCTTTAGTCCAGTCTTTCCCTGCATCCACCCCCAGAAAATGGGTGGGTGAAACATCCCCTCGTTGTTCAGCCCATTGATTTAATTAGGGTGGCTGCTAAGAAGAGATTAGAAATATGACAACATTAATTTCAGTGTGAATGAGGAGCTCGTAGCATGCTCTGCTGCTGGTCCTGCCACGTCGGGAGTCACAGAAGGATCCAGTGGGACAGCTGGATCACAGCAGCAACTGTAATCAAATATCCCAAAATACAAACCTCCGAAGAAACTAGACTGACATTCCTGACATAGGCAGGAATCTAGAATTGAAGTAATAGGATTTTGTTCAGTTCCCACTGACAAATAAAATTTCTTTTCCAAGACAAAGATCACCACGGTCTACTCTTTCCTCTTCTGCTGAACGCAAGCATTGCCTTCGTCCTCCGCTGCTTTTCCTCATCAGGTTTTACTCGCTCTTCCCCACTCACCTCCTCGCCCAGTCTCCTGTTCTCTCAACAAGCAGCGCTTTTTCCCTCACGCCCAGGCTCCCAGCCCTCCCTTTCCTCCTGCAGCTCCAGCTCTTTCCCCCTCCTCCTTGTTTCGGGACAGCCACTGGCTTTGGCTGTCCGCCTCACCTGCTTGCTTGCCGGTTTTCCCTGCTGTGTTCAAAACCCAAACCTACAGTATTGCGTCAAATATTTTAATTGTGACAAACCCACGTGTTCTCATGGCAGACAATTTGAAAATCTTTCCCCGGTGATTCTCCGTGTAAGCCGTGGTTACGGAGCACAGACTTTGATAGGAACAAAATTCAACTGTGTTAACGGATTTGTGGAATATGTACGGCCAGAGGGGCCACGGGATAGTTCAGTCTCAAATCAGAGAGCCAGAGGCTCTAGAAACTTTCCCAGAAGCCTGAGTGAAGTCTCTGTTTCTGAAGTCTACGTCTGGTCTCCTCCTGGCGATTGCAGGTGATGCTCACGCGGCCACGTCTGGGAAGCACTTCCAGCGATTAAACAGCCCCTCGCTGCCGGGAACAGCATCTTAGCTCAAAATTGCGTTCCACTAAATTCAGCTTTCAGAAATCAGATCTTATTATGTTTTTGTCTGCAAGACTGAACATCCCCCTTAGTATCAAGTATCTTTCCTATGACTGAGGACCCATCCAACGTGATAAATTACCTCCCCATCTTTCTCTGCAGATGACTGGAGCACCACAAGCTTAATTTTTGTAAGGCTTCCTAGATAATATTTGTTTCTCTCTTTCGAGGAGTATCTGAATCACCCTGAAATGTGAGCAGTGCAACAAGGCACAGCAGCCTCGCTGTGTACAGAGGTAAAGCCAGCACTTTATCTCAGCTTGCTTTCCTCTTTCCCTGGGCAGTTATCACCCAGACTACGATTCCCGTTCTCCACCCAGGTCCTGCCGAGGCAGCTGGGGAGGGAGGGAGAGGCAGGAGGCACCGAAGGGATGAAGATGCCTTGCTGCACGGAGCTCCTGCGCCGCTAAAGACACCAGCTACGTGTGCTGCCCGAATAAAGTAAAGGTCTGGAGGCTCCCGTCGGTCCCACCGCGTGTCCCCCGGTGCCTCCTTCCTGAGCAGAGCTATGGGAACCTCCTCTCAGTTTCCCCCTTAAAATGGCCTGTCTTGTAGGTAAAAACTGGTGTTACCCGGCAGGAGGAGGGAGAACTGCGGCTTCTCTGGGGCTCTGCTGCAGAGGGACCTGCCTGCTCCATCTAACGGCATCCTCTGTTTTCCTCTGTGGTGACAGCTCTGCTAAGACTCTCCCGAATCAAACCGCCCCGCCAGCGGCTGCCAAAGACCTGCTTTGTCGCCTGCCTCCTTGGAGAGAGGTTTGCTGATTTGTCCGACCAGCTCTGCCGTCCCCGAAGCCTGACCGATTGATGCCAACAGGACCTGAGCCTCCGGCTCCTGCTTCTCCCTGGAGTCCCGAATTACACGTGCTGCTATGAAGGGGGCTGGCATGGGGTCTATACTTGATGGCAGGGTCTCGTCTCTCATTTTGGAGGACTGGAATTATATCCTCCGTCACATCCTTGTGTACCTAACTGGTGCAGCACAATAAAGCTTACTAGCGTGGCGGGAGTGACGGTGGGGTAGAGCTGCGTTTTTAGCTGCCGTTGCTTTTCGAACATGGGGAAGGATGTCTTATTCTCATCACAATTTAGAATTAGCAGGTAAAAAATCTGGGGCCTCAGCATAAGTTCACTCATTGTGTTTCTTACAATATGTGCTCCCTCGCTGTTAGAATCCCAGAATCACAGAATACTCTGGGCTGGAAGGGACCTTCAGAGGTCACCTAGCCCAACCCCTCTGCAGTGAGCCTCCAGATATTCCCCCCCCCCGATCAAAGTCTATGTAGCATCAAGATTACAACACAGTGGCTGGACATACAGCTTGGTTTCTACAGAAAGTTTCCCCAGATAAAGGTGACGACAAGTTACGAACTACATGTTTTATAGCAACATTTGTTAAATCTTATGGTACCCTACTCCATTTATCAGGTACTCAATCCCATCTTATGTACAGAATATAGCCAATCCCAATGGAACATAAAGAACTGTGGGAAGAATTGGATTGTAAGTACAAAAGTGTCACGTCTGGGAATTTATCAAGAGAGATATTGCCACCAGAGTCCATGGAATCGCCTGCTTCACCCCTCCCGGGTGTTGCAAGCGTAGCTGTTGTGCTCGTATTGCCTTAGCTGAATCCTCGCCTGCTTGCTTTTCAGCTCAGAGTGCCTTTGTTGGTGAGAGAGCAGTGTTACACAGCCTCTCCTCCAGAATCCCAAATACCCTTAAGTTCTTCTTCCAGATGCTGGGCTCAACGATAATTGGATTTTTTTCCTGATTACAATTTCATAACTAAGCAATAAACACAGAAGGAGGGGAGAGGAGATGCTGCTTCCAGCAGCCTAACTGGCCCTTTCCTTTGGACCGGAATTAACGCGCTGCCCGATCCATCTGTGCAGAAGCTCACGCCCTGCTCACCGGGAGCGGGCAGACCACGGCGTGCGCACGAGTCTGCAGAACATCGCTCACCGCGCCACGGAGCCCTCCCGCACCGCGCGCCGCACTGCCCTGTCTGAGCGCTGACGACGCTGCTTAGGGTCCGGGGCGCAGCGCAAGGGACAGTGACGGCCAGGCAGGGCGTCACCAGCGCCCTGGCCCGCTGCGAGCCAGCCTTCGTGCCCGCAGGAGGGTCGGCGTTCCGTCAGACGCACCTACTGCCCAACGCCACGCACGTCGCAGCAGGCAAACCCCCGCGCTGGCCAGCACGCAGCCCCCTTCGCGTGCCGGGGGGCCAGCAGACCCCCGGCCACCCTGGCACCTTGCTCCCCTCTGGCAGATCCTCTGGCATCGCTGCCTGCAGCAGACGGCACAGACAGAGGCCTCATCTAGAGTACTGTGTCCAGTTCTGGGCTCCCCAGTTCAAGAAAGATGAAGAGCTACTGGAGAGAGTCCAGCAGAGGGCTACGAGGATGAGGAGGGGACTGGAACATCTCCCCTACGAGGAGAGGCTGAGGGAGCTGGGCTTGTTCAGCCTGGAGAAGAGAAGGCTGCGAGGGGACCTTCGAAATGCCCATAAATATCTGCAGGGGGGGGTCAGGAGGACGGGGCCAGACTCTTTGCAGTGGTGCCCAGCGACAGGACAAGGGGCAACGGGCACAAACTGGAGCAGAGGAAGCTCCAGCTGAACCCGAGGAAGAACTTCTTCCCTCTGAGGGTGACGGAGCCCTGGCCCAGGCTGCCCAGGGAGGCTGTGGAGTCTCCTTCTCTGGAGATATTCCAGCCCCGCCTGGCCGCGGTGCTGTGCAGCCTGCTCTGGGTGACCCTGCTTGGGCAGGGGGTTGGGCTGGGTGACCCACAGAGGTCCCTGCCAACCCCTACTATTCTGTGATTCTGTGATTCTGTGACAGCGCGCAGCAGCTGCTGGCACTGCCATGCACACAGAGGGAATTTGCTCCTTCAAATCACATTTCCCACTCCTTCCCGCGAGTCCCAGAGCCGGACGTTTCCACCCCAAGGGCAAACCAACACCATCATTTCTCTCCCTGCAGCTGTCTGGAGCCCGCGGGACGCGGGTGCACGCAGTCCTTGCTCGAGAACTTCATTCCCCTGTCCATTACAGCCAAAACAAGCAACGGCTGTGTATGATTTTTGAAGGCACAATGTTTTGTAATAACGTTTATACTCTATATGAGACCACGGTATAAACACGTAAGGTCTCTGGCGCTTTTATTAGGGTGAAGAAAGTTCACAAAATACTAACTATTTAAGTCGAGCAATGTAATACTAACTTTACAATACAATCTTTCAGTTCAAGAAAGTTGAGGAGCTACTGGAGAGAGTCCAGCGGAGGGCTACAAGGATGATGAGGGGACTGGAACATCTCCCCTACGAGGAGAGGCTGAGGGAGCTGGGCTTGTTCAGCCTGGAGAAGAGAAGGCTGCGAGGGGACCTAATAAATGCTTACAAATATCTGCAGGGTGGGGGTCAGGAGGATGGGGCCAAGCTCTTTTCAGTGGTGCCCAGTGACAGGACAAGGGGCAATGGGCACAAACTGAGGCACAGGAAGTTCCGTCTGAACATGAGGAAGAACTTCTTCCCTCTGAGGGTGACGGAGCCCTGGCACAGGCTGCCCAGGGAGGCTGTGGAGTCTCCTTCTCTGGAGATATTCCAGCCCCGCCTGGACAAGATCCTGTGCAGCCTGCTGTGGGTGACCCTGCTTGGGCAGGAGGTTGGGCTGGGTGACCCACAGAGGTCCCTTCCAACCCCTACTATTCTGTGATTCTGTGATTCTGTGATTCTGTGACAGCAGCTCTCTGCTGCAACGGTCCTCCCCAAAGTCACACTCCACCGTGGTCCTTCCGACCGCGTCTCGCTACGGCACCGCAGAGGCTCCCGAGGTAATCGCCAGCCACCGGCTACCGCACCTTCCCGGCTGACTTCATTCTTCGTTTCCCCCCATGCCCTGGCAGAGCATCCCTTACAGAACTCCCACTCAGCTCTTGATACGGAAAAGAGAAGCAGTGGCAGGCGGAAAGCCCTGTGACGCCGGCACAGTGTCTGAGCCCCATTTTTCTCCCCAGCGATTTTCAGTACGCAGAGTCCCACAGCACGCAGACCCCATCGTCCTTGCCTCGAGGGACGCGAGACCCCCGGGGACAAACCCTCTCCAGATTTTGCTAAAGACTGCAAAGTCTGATCCAGAAGCAGCGTGCACGCTTTTGTTTCTCCCTGAGGATGATCCTCGGGAATTTCGCAGTCTTTCGAAGGGCAGATTTGAACTGTGACACGGTAGAAGATGGTGAATTTTCCAGACTTGCAGAATGCAGATTAAGTGATTTTCTCTTAAGTACGTGCTTTGTTCATTTTCTAATTGACTGGGCTCTTCTTTAATCTAGGTTTTATAGTGGGGAAATTAAATACAACCTAGTAGAAGATGTCTGGAAGTCTTATTGCGATGACACTGAGCAGGTTGCACCATTTATGCATTTCCACAATAGAACTAGAAAATTAATGAAGACAAGCCATACATTAACGAAGATGCCACACAAGTAAGCACAGCAGCGCAGTCCTGCTCTGTGATGTCATTCTGTAAAGCTACAGAAATGGTACAATATCATCTGGGACTCCCGAAAAACTGTAGATTTTATGTTCATCAGTGATTTCCTAGGAAGATCCTCTTTCCCATGACTGAAGTTGGCTTCTCTAGTAAGTATTTCTGGAACCCCACCTTGTCTGGGACAAATAATGATTTCTGACACATTGTTACGCTGCTAATTTTTCTGCTATTTACTGACTGTTAGGGGTCATTGCATTCAAATCACTAAAATCTGCAGAATTTATTAATTATGACTAGACTATATATGTGTCATCACACCAGAAAGTTAGTATTTCATAAGAATTAAAAATGTTCATTTTGTGTACACACTTCTTATGATACTTCCAAAGACTCTGATCTACGAGCAGATTTAGCTTTTAATATCTGCTACGCCGAGCCTCGGGTGCAGATTAAACCCACGGCAGTGCCGCTCTCCATTCCAGCAACCACCGCCTCTCACCCATCCCACATGGCGACCGTGAAGGTCGGGAAAACAATTCAATATAGCCACGAATAGGCATTTGTGCAGTATATGGATTAAAGCAACACATAAGAAATAGGATAATAAACAAGGATTAAAGATGAGTGAAACTCCTAAGTAAATTTTGTGCGGGGGTCCAAAACGAAATGCGCTTTACGGTCATCTGACATTTTTTCTTAAAATGCTTTTAAATGGACACCTTCCCACTTGGGACAAGGCACACAGACTGCTTGCAGACACTAAGCAGAGAAGGCAACCAAAAGAGGATCCCTCGGGCTGCAGCAGCGGCACCGGCACCGGCGCAGCCGGAGGGCAACGCTGGAAACCCCCGCCGGTGCCCGGAGCGGTGGAAGGGCCATTGCTGAGCGATGGTCAAGCGGCTGCGAGGGCGCAGAACTCCCCTGCTACAACCCACCTGACGGGCTGATTTTCCAGTTAAATATTTCGAGTGGTTTGGGGCCAATTCCCCATTTGCAAATTTCAGAATGAAGCGTTGCCAGGCCGCATGAAATATTAAATGCACTTCAGCCTTTGATCGTTTCCTGGGAGTCAAAATAAATCAAAATCAAAGCCAAAGATTTTTGTTTTCCAAAGCAAATGAGAAAAATTTAATGACTATGTTTTAATTTGCTGATGAAATCTGAAGTGAAGCTAAACGTTCTGGAAAAAATATTTACATTCCAGTGAAGCCTCATTTTCTGTCCAGAAACAGTCTGTTACATTGCTCGACTTAAAACCGACGAAGCGACAGAAAGCGCGGAGCGGCAGAGGAGCACGGAGGAGCACGGGGAACGCCAGCCCCGCGGGCAGCGCGACAGCCCCAGCGTTACCGCACGGCCCGGATGTGCCAAGCCGCCCGACGCAGTCCTAAATCTCCACCAGCCCCTCCTTCCTGCGTCTGGGTGAACGCCTTCTCGAAAAGGTTTCTGTAAATGACCAGTAACAGGAAAAGTTCAGCATTTTCCATTGTTTCCTTTCTCCAGTTCTTTGTTGAGAATAGTTATCGTACTCAGCTTTAGTAAGTAACTTGTCAACATCATAGGAGAGCAAAAAAGCAAGGAACACACTCAAAAAAGTTGTTGACCTAGTTGGTTTGCACAGGGTTTTGTCGAAATATTCACCCAAGCTCATATCCAGAGTTGAAATTAACCACCTTGATTAGAAGTGCATACTGCGAGAGCGTGGCGTGAGGGACACAGCAACGTCTTTATTTCCCCTTGGGCTGTTTATAACAGAGAGAAACAAATTTGTTTCTGTTTCCAAAAGCAATTAAATCAAATGGCATAAGAATGAAGCTCAGACAGGCTTTAATAGCGAGCTACTATCAAAGCAACTGTGCAATAATGATGGTAATGTTAATAATAACAATCATAATTCTATTCCACCCTGATGCCACTAAAGCACAACTCACTGGAACCAGTCCCTCAGCTCCCAAGCAGCCCATCAGCGACCACAACCTGCTTTTCGAATCCCCAGGCTCGCAGACCAGCAGAACGGAGGCACTTCCTGCAGGACCGGCGGGCGTCTGCGCTCAGGGTGGGCTCTGCCCCTCTCCCCCCACCCAGCCCTGAGCTGCTGACGCTGGCTGCACGTCGTCGGGGCAGAATGGCTGCTCCTGATGTACAACCCAGCCTGTAACGCCAAGGGAACTCCTTGGGGACGGTAGGAACCGCTGTCTCAGTCAGTTTGTTACCGTTGGTAGCCAGAGAACTCTAGCTGAGCTGCACTCGCAGCCAAAATCTGAAAACAGAGCTCGGAAGAGGACGGGTCATTATCTTCTCAGGGTCCCTACGTTTCAATTTGCTGACTGGATGTTTCTCTCTGGCATTTGGGAGCAGATGACCCTCCGACCCCACCAACTCGATGAAGCCCACCAGGCTCCTGGACCCCGCGTGCCCCCTCCCACCCGTCCAGCAGAGCAGGCAGCACATCCTCGGCAGAAGGCGGTGGAGGCACCATGCTCCTGCTCCCACCAGCACACCCCACCCCTTGGTGAGGGCAACTAAGGCAGTGTGACCATCTCCAGATCTTCCTAGAGCCCATCTTTGAATATAAAGGTTTTTTCCACGTATACACAGATTTTGTAGTATTTTCTGTGCCTTTTAAAATTTAAAAAAGAAATCTAAATTTATCTGTGAAAATGCGAAATATATGGGGTTTGGGTTGTTTTTTTTTTATATGTTTATCAGAGATAAAATCTGATCAGGTCTTGACTTGGGGTAACGATCTCTGGCAACTCACTCCACAAACAGACGGCAGCAGGTCCCCGGCTCGGTCCCCCCCTCACTCCCAGGCGTGGGAGTGATGGGAGCGCGGGACAGACCTGGCTGCCACAAGAAACGTCTCCTCTGTGGCATCCAGCGCAGCCACCCGAGGCTTCCCACCCCGGTGGCCACGGGACAGCCTGCCTGCAGCAGCCAAGGAGGCTGCATTTCCCCGTGGGGTTCCCACCACTGCATCCCTGAGCCCCACAGTACTGGAGTGACAGCTTGGGGACCTTCCTGACCTCAGCTGCCTGCTGTAGATAGGGAAAAAACCACGGTGAAACATTGATTTCTCTCTGCAGACGGAGCAAGTTATTGCTTTGCTTTCCTAATATGCATATTGATTTCATTAACTTGCATAATATCTAGAAATCACTAACATGACATAAGAAATAGATTATTGTTCTTCTTTTTATGGCTTGGACATAATAATTAGTTTTTATGACAAATACATAGAAAAATTAAAATGTGCTTATGAGGGTTATTAAAACCAGCGATGAACTCCGTTTACCACTAATTGAGAATCTATATGGCTTTTCAGTTTGCAATCATCAGATCCCCCAGCATCTGGAAGACCTTCCGCTTCACAAATGATTCTGTTTTCCAAAAGTTTTCGTGGATTTTAGCAGATGCACTTGCATGAAGGTTTCTCGTAAGAAAGCCCTGGCTTCCTATTCCCTCCTTCTCTCATTCTCCCCGTTTCAGTCAGAAGGATGAAGCAACTGGTGACCAAATAACCAGACTAGGTTGGACTAGATGACCCACAGAGGTCCCTTCCAGCCCCTACTATTCTGTGATTCTGTGATTCTGTGACACAACCCTAACACACAAATGTGGGATAAAACCACCCCCAGAGAGTTAACCAAAGGAAAGTTTTTATGAAAAATATATGCCGGCCGAAAGGTGGGTATTGGGAGCAAGTGATAGATTTGAGCCGTGCGGGAGCGAAAGGAGGGGGCTGCGCTGCCGGCTCGCGGGGCTCCGGCAGGTCGCTCGCCCATCTGCGGGGTCAGCGATGCCCAGCGGCAATCCCACTGCCAGACGAGGCGTAGTCCTTAGCAGAAACAGATGTAATTTATTTCCAGGAGATTACGCTGGCGGGTACCCTTATGCTGCTAATCCAGTGCAGCGGCTAATTAGCCAGAGAGGTGTCTTTGTGTGCTTGCAAAGCTTCACCGCTTGCTCTTGACCCCCCAGCCCGGCTGTAAGTCCAAGCCGGCTGCTGCGTGGTTTGGGAGCGGACACCCTCCAGCCAGGGCCTTCAGACAGAAAGCAGAAGGTGCCGAACATCTGCGATCCCAACGGAAAAAATGGGAGCATTGCAAAGGATCTCCTGGGTGGTGAACAAAAGTCGCAGTATCACAATGCAAAATTAATAAGTTATCGTAAATCAACGTGCTTCCGATGCTCCAAGCAGCAAGAAACTATTTCACTGTTTTAAAATGCCCTTCATTTTGTCAAGATTTTTAAATTATTTATATCTACATAAATCATCTACCTCTGGCAAACACCTCCACCATTTTCATTCTCTGACCTGTGAACAATTTGGATCCCCTACGCTCCTCTAATGCCACATCTAAAATACCTTATTTTAAAATAAAACACAGCCGTAAACATCAGAAAAAAATATTTTTTCCAACAAAATCATTTTTATAGTTGAACATATTGCACCATAGTACCTATCATAAAAAAGATAATTGTGCTTTTTAGTGTTGTAAAATGGTTTGTCAACAAAAACCCCCTGCTCCACACCCCCCCCAAATGCATTGGAGTTGTCACACAAGAATTATTATTCTCTCCTCCAACGCGCAGCCCTGGTGAGACGCATCTGGAGCGCTGGGTCCAGGGCTGGTCCCCCTGGAAGAGAAGCACGGAGAGCGCCGAGCGAGTCCAGGCAAGGGCCAGGAAGGCGATGCAGGGCACGGCCCAGCAAGCAGAAGCCTCGACACTGAGCTTGCCATGGGAGTCCTGCCACGGTCCAGCTAATCCTCTCCTCACGCAGGGGTAGGTGAGCAAGAGAAATCAACAGCAAAGACTCCAACCTCGCAGGGGGGCTGGAGTAGATGGCCTTTAAAGGTCCCTTCCGAGCCAAACCATTCTACGGTTCTATGAAATCTGGATGCAGCTTGTTGAGTTTAAAACACAATTTGAACTGCTGCATTTTAAAGGTGCTGGGTTTCAGAGAAGAAGCCCTTCATGGATGAAGTCCCACCTCAAATTCCCAGCTTGAGGCAAGGGCAACTAACGCTATTCATTGGGAAGGAGGTTCCTTGAAAGCCGGGATAAGTGGAAGCTGGAAGTTACAGAAGAATAAAAGTTCTGAATTTTTCAAGCCATATTCATCTACGGAATCAGTCAGCTGCCCACACACAGCATTTTACCGCTCCTAAACGCCGATGCCTGGGAATTGTGTTCCTGTGCCAGGCCTGACCCACTGCACCTCCCCTCCTTAGGGCTGCTGAGAAGAACTGATGGAAGGAAGAGAAAGAGTCAGCGTTTCCAGGAGCGTTTCAGACCGCGCTGTAAGCGTCACTCCCCCTGGCGCAATGCCTGACCCGAGACCGCGGGACGGTCTCACAAAGCGCAGCCCAGCAGAAAGCACCTGAAAATCCAGGCACTCCCCCACTACCTGACCCGCCACGGCCAATTTAGCCATCTACGAATGCATAAAAACGCAGGTAACCGTCCAGACGACTCTCCGCGTAGCAGCGGTTTTTCGTCCAGCTGAAGCCACCCCATTTTAATCAGATATTGCACAGAGAAGCCACAGGTTTTTCTCCAAGTTTGAAAAAATGAAATAATAAAATGAGCTCAATATTTACTGATTTGTAAAACACCCCCAAAACATATACGATTTTTAGAGTATAGTTAATACAGTTTTTAAATCAGTGGAGTGAATAATACACAGAAGCAGACAACAGCCTGCGCTAGCGTGTCACAAATCTTCGTTTACGTGGCAATCAGTCACCAACTGGGAAAACCAAGCATATTTTTTTTCTTTTTTTGCATTTACATGATTAGTTCCTTAACAGCAGTTTGATTGAAGAGTGTTGCCTAAAGGTCCCCACCTCTCACTTATTAAACACTCTCTGTCTTGTACGCAGGAGCAGCACTGGCACGCTGGTTCTGATAAAATAAACGATGGGTGGGCTGCGAGGAAAAATGGCTATATCTTGATTCATCATTTATTTCCAATTCCTGTCAAAGCTAAAGCGTGAGGGAGACCTCATAAAAGTAGTACTTCTGTTATTTTTTGACGAATACCTTTTCCTCTTACCTACCATTAGCACTACAACCATAATTTGTATAAACTAATGTAATTTCCTTTGTTTTAACTAGAAATTTGTTGCCACACATTATCTGTTATCAGCGATCAATTTATTTTAGACCGACTTGGATACCAGTCTTAAATTATGAAAAAAAAGAACTACATTGCCACAGGAACATGCTAATGCAGCACTGGAAGGAACCAATCAAATACCAAGGGTGTAAGCAAGCATTCTATCGGTTGCATCCACCGCATTTCGGTGCAGAACGCCCTGGAGTCACGGGGCCAGCAGGTTTCCCAGCAGCGGCTGCTGGCTGGTTAAAGGCTGACGCGGCTGGATTCACAGCTACGGCATTTTTCCTAAATCATCTGTTTTGGCACAGAAATATCGGCCTTTACCTGCGCTACTTGTGGCAGGGACGCTTCTCACAGGTGATGATCTATTTTAAACTCGACAAAAGTTTACGAAGGGTTGAGAGATGTGGGAAGAGGTCAGCAGTGGCAGAGGTGTCACCTGCGTGGGTGCCATCCCTCCTGCTGCCTCGTTACCTGCCGAGCTGCTAACGACGGTGGTGTGCACCAACAGTCCTTGGACTCTGCCAGGGTCACATAAAAATCATTTATCTCCAGCAGCAATACCTCAGAAAACTAAATCTGTTCACAGAATCACAGAATCCCAGCATGGTCAGGGTTGGCAGGGCCCTCTGTGGGTCACCCAGCCCAACCCCCTGCCCAAGCAGGGTCACCCAGAGCAGGGGGCACAGCACCGCGGCCAGGCGGGGCTGGAATATCTCCAGAGAAGGAGACTCCACAGCCTCCCTGGGCAGCCTGGGCCAGGGCTCCGTCACCCTCAGAGGGAAGAAGTTCTTCCTCGGGTTCAGCTGGAGCTTCCCATGCTCCAGTTTGTGCCCATTGCCCCTTGTCCTGTCGCTGGGCACCACTGGAAAGAGTCTGGCCCCATCCTCCTGACACCCACCCTGCAGATATTTAGAGGCATTTCCAAGGTCCCCTCTCAGCCTTCTCTTCTCCAGGCTGAACAAGCCCAGCTCCCTCAGCCTCTCCTCGCAGCAGAGATGCTCCAGTCCCCTCACCATCCTCGCAGCCCTATTTGGATTTGTCAAAGCTGCCTTAAAATGAGCCATGCCTTGAATATGGGAATTGAATGAAAAGTGAATTTATACTTGAGAGAGGTTTCCTGAAGTCAGTGAGAGTTTTCCTGTTAATTCATGGAAGAAGTTTTCTTTGACCGGATGTTGTGAGCAACGGCCCCAGCCAAGGTGGAGCTGGACACGAGCAGCGGCAGGCGCTGGGGAAGGCTACTTCCGCCGTACTTGGAGGACCATTACCAAGCCTGAAGTCATGTGCCCAGAAGCCATTCGTACCGTGCTTACTGGAGTAAATGCATAAAAACAGAGAGTACCACTGCATAAACATTCAAGTGATGGAAGCCATTACTAAAGGGTTAAATTTATTACTAAAATTAATGAGCATTAAAAATAAGGAAAATCTTACCAAGTATATATCAGTTGTATCACTGTGGTTGATTTTCAATTAGATTGCCCAAATATTTAACTGAGACCTACCTAAAGTGAATTTTTTTCATAACTATATGAATAAAATTCAGAAAGTTTAAGAAAAATCAGGCTAAAACACCGGGTGGATTTTTCGGTCATTAAATACTAACAGTGATTTCAGGGACCGTTTTTACACTGTTATGCTAATATCTCCAATGCTTACGGTCAACCTGTGTCCTTCAAAGACTGAAAGTAAAAGCTCAGCAAAATAATGTCTATATCCTGTATGAGAGACATGGGCCCCAAACTGGAGACAACACCCCTTCTCCGAGGAGGGATGGGGACGTGCCTCCACGCGCGACGCTGCTGGAACCAGCACCTTGGCCTGAGCTCCAAAGCTTCTGGGGGAGAGGAGGGAGGTCACAGCCCCAGGGTTTCACCTCCCAACCAGAGCTCTGCAGCGCGGGGAGGATGCGCTCTGAATGAAGGCTGACGGGCAGAGTTTGTTGTGATGCCGAAAGTTCTTTGAAAGAGGAACACGACAGCCTTCTTTTTTCCAAGCAAATCGAAGGATCTTCATCTCTTACCCACAGTTATTCTGCTATGCAACCGTTTTTCCATCAATGAAGCAGCAGACTCTCTGCAGATAATCATTCTTCAATTTCTGATGCCATAGATTTTCCCTATTTTCTGTGACTCGTATTGTTCACTCGGTAAATGCAGAGAGAAGGGAAAGCACTGGCACTTGTTCCCTCTGCAGCCCTTTCATCACTCTCCTACATTTTTTCATTACTGTACTCAATTTATCACTGAGAAAATACAGAAATAGAAAAGCTATATTCTTTGCCTCGAGATGGATCTGTTATCAGCAGTTTGATGCTTTGTAAAGCAGAAGAAATGTAGAAAATAAAATTGCCATTTCTGTTAATTGATTTGCAAAAATCTAGTTTTTAAGCAGAAAAACCTTACTCCACCAAGAATCTAGCAACATTTTACTTTTCTTCCAAAGCTTTCCATCTTCTTCCCTGAAGTGGAAAGCCATTCCCAGGCAGACAGACCTGGCCGGATGGCCGGGTCCTCAGGCAGCGCAGCCCCCCTTTGACAGGTCTGTGGCTCCCAGCAAGGGGAACGAGGGCCAGGAGCAATCCCGTCCTAATCCCACCGGCTGAGCCAGCACCGGCCATCGCTCCGAGGGCTCAGCCCCGTCCCGGCCGCGGTGCTGGGGGGCCGACCCCGAGCACCCGGGGTCACAGCGCCGGCAGCTCTGCCTCGTCCAGCCTCTGCCCGCGGCCGGCTGAACGCCCGCGCTGCCGCCCAGGCCTGCGCTGAGTGATGCTGACTGGGGCTGAACGCGTTTAACTCTAGCACACTTGGTTTTCTTAACCCCCATTCCAGCTGTGCTTAGAAAGCTAGGAGTAATTCGATATTATTTTGTTGATTATCTGATTATTCTTTTTATCTTTTTTACACGCAACTGAAATTGGTTAAAATGAAGAGCAAAGCACTTGATTTACAAAAAACCCTTACTGATTCCTGCTACTAATAGCATGTAATGGGATGATGCAGTCTAACGTCTTTCTGGTAAGAAAAACTGAAATAAAAGGAAATTAGACAAACATGTTTCTGCAAGCCATAAAGTCCTCGAAGCAATCACGTCCCAGAAATCAGCGTCCATACGTGCCTTGTGCAAGTGTGAGTGGGATGCTCTGTAGCTTCAGAAAGAACCCCTCATCCAAAACGAAGATTGTCAGAATACGGATGGAAAAAGCATTATTTTGTTAGGAAATTCTTTCTGTGCAAATGGGGATGAGATTGGCGTCTGTGGGATTACGCCTTTATGGTCTTCTCTTCCGAAGGAGAAGCCGAGCTGCCACGGTGAAGCGTCCCCTGGGCACACAGCAGATGCAGAGCAGGACTCCCACCCTCCATCTTTCGCACACCGTTTTTCCCACTGCCTGGAAAACCTTCGGCAGCGGCTCGGACCAGATGACCCACAGAGGTCCCTGCCAACCCCGACCAGCCTGGGACTCTGTGACTCCGTGATTCTAGACACATCCCAAGCTACTGTCAGTAAGCAACGCTCTTCAATCAAACCGCTGCTAAGCATTTAATCATGCAAATGAAAAAAAAGAAAGAAGAACCAAAGCAGCAACAACCTACTGGCTAAACCCAAAGTTCTCGCAGTTGGTGACTGATTGCTGTCTAAGGAAAAGGTCTGAGCCACAGACGATATTCTATTTTAGTTGCATTGTTTAAGCTAATTTAGCACACACTGATATGAAAGTACTCAGAAAAATCAGGGATTCTTTCTGTGTCTCTTACAGACTGCTAAATATCTGATTTATTTAATGATTTCCTAGGAAAATTACGTCAAAATTACTTTTTATTTTGATCCTAAGAGGGATTGCTCTCTGCTGCAGATCCTCCCCCACATCCCAATCCCCCCAACCCTCTGTCCGGCACTGGAGACTCATTTCGTGACTGTGTAACTGCTTCTCTGTAAGAACTAAATATAACCTTAGAAGGGGTTCTGGGAAGCATTATCTCAGATAATCAATGCAAAAGCCTAATGTGCAGTAGCAGTGACATTGTTTGATTAATGAAGTTATTCCAAGTCATTAAAAATGTAAATAAAGATGATACACAAAAGGCTGTTCCCGAAGTTCCTTTCCAATTTTGGGAATTCAAACATTCACTATCACAGAATCACAGAATCACAGAATAGTAGGGGTTGGAAGGGACCTCTGTGGGTCATCTAGTCCAACCCCCCTGCCGAAGCAGGGTCACCTACAGCAGCTATAACCTCACCTGGAATGTAATGTGACTTTCTGATATGTTATTACAGGAAATAGGTACACCCCAAAATTAGAATGATTAAAAATATGAAAACAGTCAAAGTTCAAAACAATACAACATTCTATCTTGTTAAAAAAGTGACTCCCCGCGTATTATTTTTATACGCCAGCATTTCAGGGGAATGGTCACTAAGAAAAGACAAGAAGAAAATTGTGTACACAGGGTGAGAAAGGAACAACTGGGTGGACCAGGACAAACATTTCCCAGTTAAAACGCAACCTGAATAAGTTGGCATAAAACAGTCCTAGCGCTTCGGAAATCCTGTGGTCCACAGGAAACCTCTGAAGACCCCTCTCTGCGATGAAGCAGGCTTAGACTGGACGAGGACAATAACACGCAAGTGGCAAAGTGTAAAGAGCTGCGCACAGAGACCTCCTCCACCTGCCAGGTGCCCGCACACACCGACGCCTTCCCGGCTCTCCAGGGAGCAGCGGGGTGTCCCGGCAGGAGCCGGCCTCGCCCCGCGCGGGTCTCACCGGGGACGGCCGCGGTGGCTGCGCGGGCTGCTGCCCACCGGTCCCTTCCCTGCCACCGGACTGCGAAGTACGGCGGGTCAGCACGTCGCCTGTGAGCAGCCTGTTTCCTACTCATTATAGACTGCCAGAAACATCCGAAATCCTTTCTTCCCTCCCATGGCTTTTCCGTCTGAACATGAGGAAGAACTTCTTCCCTCTGAGGGTGATGGAGCCCTTGCCCAGGCTGCCCAGGGAGGTTGTGGAGTCTCCTTCTCTGGAGATATTCAAGACCCGCCTGGACAAGGTCCTCTACAGCCTGCTGTAGGTGACCCTGCTTCAGCAGGAGGGTTGGACTAGATGACCCACAGAGGTCCCTTCCAACCCCTACTATTCTGTGATTCTATGGCTTCAGACACAAGCCCCACTGCCCTCACTTCTCCAGAAGGCATCCATCAGTCGCTTGCTATTATGTGAGGACATACAGGTTATTCCCCTAAAGCTCCACGATCCCCCTTCTCTTTTCAGACAATAAGCTGAATACTACAAGGTTCAGTGTAAAGCCAACGAGAGAAAATCATGGTTTGGTCAAGCCAGAAGAGCAACATAACGTAACCATTCAGCGTAAACTTCTGTTTCCCGTTCTGGTTCATCGCAGATGGAGCAACAGTTGGGTCCAGCCTTAGCGAGACGGAGAGGCTGCTGATTTGGGGTGTGCAGGCTGCAGGAGGTGCTGACCACGTTTACATATGAATGTACAAATACGAACAGAGGACAGAGAAAAGCAAGAAACAGATAAAATGCTGAAATTTGGTATGCGTAGATTTTAAAGATGAATTAAAACTTCAGTGGGTATAGAGCTTCTCACTGAAATATTTTATGCAACCTACTAAGTACCAAGAAAAAAAATTCTAGAATAGAAACTTGAAGGTAAACACAATCATCAGTCCTTACAGGCAAAATGAGAATATTCAAAGTTTTTGGCAGACAAACAATAATATACTTGTTGTCACTCCTCCTCTCACATGAACTATGTGAAAGATCCGTAATGACTCAAGATGCTCTCTTGTAACTGAGCATTTTTTCTTTTGGGGAATTCTACAGGTTCGATTTCTCTCCAGTAGGGCTGGATGACAGATTTACGGTGTATTCCCAATATAGCTATTAAAATAATTTCCCTTGACAGTTCTGACTGCATCACTTCCCTCTCCCTGAATCCCAACCATATGTCTCTGCTTACTTTGCATCTCAAGTATCTTGTTCTTATCTGGGAAGCAGTTTGTTGTCCTTTACTCCCCAGTACATGTCCCCTCTCGCCCGTTATGATGTGAACCTGCAGTTCGATTGCCCCACTCAGACAGCATCATCCTCCCCTTCCTCCACCCGCATGTCCCCCCCCATCAGAGAGCCCCGCAGAGAGGACCACGCCGTCCCCGTGACCCCTCGGGACCCGCTGCTGATGTGACGGCCACACTACGGCAGCCGAACCCCGTGGCCCACGGAGCTTCCATCTCACCCGCTGGGAGCCAGCACCCGCACCCACGGTCACGCCACCTCAACGGTGCCGTCGGGGGACAGCCCCTGGGAAGCTGAAGGTCAAACCTGCCAAAGGTCAGGGTGACGTCAAAGGTGGCGTGGGCCAGCGGTGCTTAGAATAAACTCCTGTACCTTCTCAGACGACATCTTAAAAATAGGGCCGAAAGGAATGGAATCAGTCAACGATTTATCGTTTACTCAGAGAAGATCAGGAGTGTCGCAGACATCTCTGACACGTGTCCGTCTCCCCTCGGCTTGGCAGCTTATGGCGGAGCTCTCCCCAGGCCACCTGCTCTGGCTCTTGTCTGCCCACAGCGCTGGAAATTTCCTCCCACTCTGCACCTCCCCGCTGGGAGCTTTTCCTGAACGCTTGTCCTGCCCTTTGTGTCCTCTTCGCAACGACTGTGCAAGTGTTTGAAAACTGGTTTCAGTCTCCTAGAATTCCCTGTCCACAGGTACGAAATCTTTCACGTTCTTGTTGGGTGTTGTATTTCCCACTACTATTTGTTTTTCTGCATTTCATTTTTATTCTGCTCCGGACTTCCTTTACTTTGTCTAAAACTTTTTAAAAATTATTCTTCCCCAAACTGGGCATCCCATTCCGGCTAAGCCTTCATCAGGGACAGATGAACCAGAACATCCACAAACCATCTCCAGTCCAGGTACCCCCACGCACTGCACCTCCCGAGGACGCCTGCCCTTTCCCTGCAGTATTTATGCTGTTGCCTTGGATTTCATACGCGGCCCATAGAACTCTTCCGAAGCACTGCTGCCTGTGTAGCTTGCACTCATTTGTGTATTTGATTTCTCCCTCAGACTGCTTTCTTGCACTCTGCTGATTGAATTTCAGCTTATTGATTCCAGACCATTTCTGAAATCCATCATTTTGAATTTGAAGCCTGTTGTCCCGAGTACTTGCACTTTGATGTCACCTGCAAATTATATAGATGTATTCTCTGTTATATCACCTAATTCATCTATTGAAATCCATATTAAATCCTTCTGGAATCACGACAGAGCCATTCAACATGTCCTCCCTGCTAGACAGCAAATTACTGACAGTCATTCCTCCGGTATTATTTTTAACAAGCTGTGTACCCACCTTACAGCCATTTGACGTGGGCTGTCTTTCCTTAATTTTTGGAAGAGAAAGCCAGGACTGACAGTGTGAACATCACTCTCACGTCAAGACGTGATTCCCATCTGCTGCCTGACCTTTCCTGGGAGGCGAGTTACCTTCTCAGAGAAGGAAATTAGACTGGTCTTTCATAATGCCTGCTTTAAAAATTAATGTTGCTCGTTTATCATCTATTACCATTTGATTATTTATCAGATTCCCTTTTTTTTAATGTGTTAATTCCAGACTTTATTTAGGTCAAATGTTAAGTTCGTTTTTTTATATTTTCTGGGGTCTTCTGTTGATTCCTTTTTTAAAACTAAACACTAGGTTTCATCTCCCCAGCTCGTTTTCCCAAACAATTTGTCAGGGTTCAGAGACTGCTTTCAGAAGCTCTGGGATGAACGGTACCAGTTTGTGTTGACACCACCCTGAGTGATGCATTTCAGCATTGAGCTTGTTCCGTCCTAGCTCTGCCTCCCTCTCCTGATGAGTGAGGCTCTCCAGCTCCCCGGCGGAGGTGGCTCAGAGGCAGGGCTGCTCTCTGCACACGCGACCAGTGGGGGAAACATCTGCTGTGCTTCGGGCTCCGGTCTCCATGGATGGAGGAGGAAGAGGAAGCATCACCACGATGGGGTCAGAAGAAGGATGGGGGACCCACCAGGGATGTCACCCCCAGGCGCCCCGTGCCCCATCCAAGCCGCAGGTCCAGCTCACACTCCTTTCTCCCTGCAGACAGGCTTGGTCCCAGGCACCATCCCGACGCGTTCCCGTGTTTCCGCACACCGAAGGATGCCTCTCCTTGTTCGACCGTGTGCTACTGCTACTCAGGAGAATGGTTCTCTGGTGCTGCTGAAGGCGTACACCGAGCCAGTTTCAAATGAACCGACTCAATTCAGATGAATAAAGGCTTGTTCCCTGAATTAAGTCAGTTGGTAGATACTTATTCAGTATTTAGTTTTGTTCTCACTACGTAACCCAGAAATTAGTAATGATTATCTAACATTAAAACTTGGAATTGCGTTCCACATTATTAATTTCTTCTCTTGAGTTTCTGCAGAGCTGCCCCCATCGCACACCAATGTGTTGCAAGTGGGATGATTTAATCTTCATGACGTTCCAATGACATGGGAAGCATTAATATTAATGGGGATTAATGGGATTATTAATATTCACATTTTACAGACAGTTAACACCAAATCAAAGTCAAACTGCTACCTGCCCCACAGTTCTGGATACCCAACAAAAGACAGTGCCTGCAGCACCTCCTGACAGCATTTCGGCGTTCAGCTGCTGTGGACCGGCAGACGAGTATGGCAGGATGCGGCCCGGGGAGCACCAGCTGCTGGTGGGGGTTCCAGACCGCTTTGACATTTACGCACAAGAAGGGAAAAATAAGTTGGCTCCAGGCTCCTCACTTTGCAACTTTAATATTAAATTGATGCGGCTGCTGAAAGCAATATCAACAACCTGTAAATGTTCTGGCCCTATAGCTAGAACTGTTCCAACTCCAAACAAATTCAAAGGCTTCGGCCAATAAAACCAGCATTTGTTCAGCCTGAACAGAGATAGGCGAGGTTTTATTTCTGAAGTGGTTACAGAACTGCTTTATATGACATTTGTGGTTCTCAAGTATTCATGTACTCGGCCTTTTACCCTTTGTTTTATTACCTATAAACTAGAAGATTTCTTCAGAGAAAAATGCACTGAGTTTGCCTGTTTTACGAACGTGCTCAGCTGAGCGTAACCTGGAGATGGTGACAGGATCTGTGCCTTTTCACTGCCCAAACCAGCACCTTCCACAGAGCATTGTCCTAACGATGAAATTTATTACATTTTAAAGTCCTGCAGTACTGCCTCACCTGTGATCTCTGGGATAGCAAGTATTTGAGTGCCGAACGAATGCCAGTTCCCTGTTAGGGTATTTAATTTAACTAGGAAAGGTACAAGTAAAAATTTTACCATAATTTCAGCCACGGAATCACAGCAGTAGGTTCAATTTCTGTTTCCACTGTTACACTGATGTATGCACCATGTTACAATGCCCGACCATCACCGTGAACGTCTCTGCTTACAGAAATCAATGAAAATGAAAAATGTACACGGATTCTACGAACTTGTCCCAATAAATTACACTGATTATCAAAGATTCCAATAACAACGAATAAATCAGATCAGTACTACTATGTAAAAGTCTCACAAGGATCACAACCATTCAAAGTAGGTAGCTTACTCCCATTAGACAGACTTCTGGAGCTGAGTACTCAAAATCCTGTTTAATTAGGACTTCAACATCCACCTAATGACTTTCTTTGATAATACAGAGCACCACTTTCTGTCTTAAGTTAAAATTACAGCAGTCTCTTGTCTGTGGCGGGTAACTACGTGATTTACCAGATTCATAAATAAATAACCAGTTCTCAGTGTGAACGAGCATCTAGATTAATTTATAGTACTTCAAAGTTAAAGAAGACACAGCATATTCTATTGGCGTAGCCAATGATGAAGGCAACGCTGGTTTCCCTTTGGGAGCAGGCACAGTGACAGAATGGCAGGAGCATCAGTAGGAATGGTTACACCTCGCAGGTGTCCTTTGCTACCCCATTTGGCCAGTGTTTCTGCTGGGAGATCAGCGTGCTTCTGTAAGGAGACAGCCATGGAAAAGCCCTGGTGCTGTTTGGGCCGCCTGGCTGGACCCAGCTGGGCACAGCGACCCGCTGCCTCACACCCCTCCTTGGAAACACCCCCAGCTCGGGGCTTAGCACAGGTCGAGAACTGGGAAAGTGGTTTTTGAAGTTGGGTTTTTCTTTCTTTTTTCAAGCTAGCTCAGTGGAGGGGAAGGCACATGCAGTTTTGGGAGCTGTTCTGGCATAGCTCTCCCCTACCACGTGCCTGATTTGCCTGGCCTGAGAAATACATAAACTGGACTCAGAAGAGATGGGAAACTGGAAGCAGTTTGACATCACCCTTGCCATTACCAGCTTGATGCTCGTCTCCAGCAGTGTGGTTGTGCTGCTCAGAATTTCACTGCATGGCCAGCAGTGTCAAACGCCTGTCACGGGTTTACGCCGCAGACACGAGCGATGTCGGAGGCACGGCTCAGACTGGCACTGGAGCAAGTCCTCGACAGCCAGACAAAGAATATGCAAAGACCTCGCTTGGGGCTCTCACAAGATGTCCAGCATGAACCTGGGTCACACACTTTGTGCTCTGCTGCAAGATCAGCCTGTGTTTGCCCTGGGTGCTGCTCTGGACACGGCAACGGAGCCCGTGGTACCCGCAGAGAGAAAAGGGATGCTGGCAGGAGTCGGCCAAGTGCCCGTGGGGAGCAGGAGGAAAGCCTAAGGGCAGAGCAAACACACTACAGGACCAGAGGAGCTCAGAAGGGCTGGGCTGGCAGGGACCTCTGCAGGTGTCCAGCCCAAGCCCTGCTCGCAGCAGGGTCACCAGGGCAGCCCTTCAGCGGAAGAGCTGGAAGAAAGCGAGCGCTGGGAAAGCTAGAAGAATATTGGAGCTGGAGGAACTGATGTGGGCACACACAAGGTAGCATGCAGTCAGAAAATATCTGCCTTGAAAGTACTGCCTGGAAAACCTTCTGTTCAATGGTATTTTCAAAGAAAACCATGGCTGTGTGCAGAATGAAATCCTCGTGGCCACTCACGGTATCCAGTTTACCCATGTCTCTGCCAGTAACCTTTTTTCAAGAAAAAGATATCACGGAGTGAGCCAACCTCTTGTTTCTCCTCCCCATCAACACGGCTGTTCCTATGAAAATAAAAATTAGCAACGGAGATGCTAGTGCCCAAAGAAGCCTTGCACTGTGAGGAGATTTTGGAGTTGGGAGGATGCTATCCTTATTTTCAATTTTAATCAACAATGATCTATAGTCAGACTTTTCCAGCTGCTAAAAGGTGCCTTTGCTACGTGAAAGCCTCACGACACAACATTATCATTGATGAGTATTTCTCTCAGGATGAAATAGGTATTTGCAGTCTGGGGTCTGAGGATTTACCCAGCATTGTTTTTATTCTTTCCACTTCACAGCGACAGAGACTATTAAGAGTATCCTGTAAAATACTAGTTTTGGGACTCTGTGTTAATGAAATTCTCCATGCTGGAAAAACTGAAGACTTACAGAGTTAAAAGCGATTCACCAGTTGAGGCCTTTTTATCCATACAACTGCGGCTCAGGAGCAGATATGTTTAAATTTTTCTAAAATTTTGAATTAGTCAGGGAACTTTTTATTTGTGACAGAATTAATTTTTAAATCTCATTTAGCAAAGAGTATGGGATCATGGCTAAAGCAAAAGTTATTATGCTAACCGCAGCTTTGAGCTCTTTGGCTCCTTGCCCTGGCTCAAAGGGTCTGTGCTAAACGAGGCGCAGGAATAAATCAGCCGACCTCACCAGGACTCTGAACAGCTTCCTGCGAGGACCTGGGAATAAATCAATGTTTTATGCTTGAGTGCATGATGAGGTGGTCAAGTTCTGGCACAGCTGGCTCTAGTGGCCAGTCGTAAATGCAGTAAGTGGGGCTGGCAACCAGCACTGTGGCAGGGAAGATGCTGGGCTCGCACCTCGCGCCAGGCGGGAGCCACATTTGCAGGGGCTGAGAAGCTCAAAGACCAGATAAATGGATTATTCTTCTAGCCACAGAAGTATGAGGGATTATGAGTGGGGTTTCCAAATTAGCACATGGAAGAATGACAGAGGTCTGCAGTTCTGGCCAGAGAAGGCTTTGGATGAGTAAATGCCGCTGTGTTGCTGGTGAGATCAGTGCTAAGAGACAGGATCAGACACCGACACGTGCCAGTGAGGGCGGCCCAGGCAAAGCTTAGCTCAGCCAAACGAAGAGAGAGACAGAAAGCGATAATGAAGCAATTTGGTTTCTAACATCAGTGATGGGAAGAGTGAAAAGACAGAAAAGGTGACTTTAAAGGGACTAGAAGTGATTATTCCAGAAAAAAGATTTTGAGGAAATGCATGGACTAATCCCTAATGCAGAGAAAGGCGGACAGATCTGCTATTTCCCTTTTCTCATGTCACTGTGACGTTATACAAACACACACCCCCCGCCCTCCCCACATAATTAAGCCAATCAAAATGCTGTTATGAAGAAGTCAAAAACATGCAGCACATAAATAATCATTTCCATGTGAACTCATGGGTGCCAGGAATACATACTCGATATTGTTTTCCATCATACCGGACTGCAAAAGAAGAGGGAAGCACTTGAATTTCCAGCCAGGCAGCACCTGACCTGTCTCGATCGAGAAACTTCACGATTTTCCCTGTGGTGAAGCTGTTTCCCACGTCAGCTCCTACGGCTTTCCCACACATCCCCACGGGAAGGGAGATCGCTTCCTCTCGCCTTTTTCATGCAAAATGCCAATTCTGCTACTGAGCTGTCGCTGGGGCGTAAAGAGCTCCCTCGGAGAGCCGCGGCGACTGGGAGGGAAAATCCTGCCTTGGGTGGGGAGGGAGGACCTCTCCCTAGAGAAGTCAGCAGTTATCTGCTTGTTTACGTAAATTAGTGGAAACTTTGAATAAGAAATCACTTCTTGTTCATGACAGCCTTTGTGTATCTCTTCTAAGTACAGTTACGAAGGAAATAATTCACCATAGCTCGTGCACTATGACTGGAATAGGATTTAAAGAAGTCTGGAAAATTCAGCAATGAAACACGGCAGGCAGCGTGCTGCTGGAGGCTGCTCCAAGAGCCCTCAGACACCGGGGACGTGCAGCAACCTGCCGGGCACAGGCTTCCTGGAGGGCCTTGGTCACCATCAGAAATGGCAATCACCAAGGAAGAGTCAGAAGAGAGGAACCAGACAGATGTGTTTTGGAGAGACGATCGGAAACGGGGCAGCTCCTCCGACAGACGGGCTGAAGCATGGCTGCCAAGCAGAAACCAGAGTCCTGTCCAACCTGCGCACGCGGAGACGCCTTGGGAAAAACGATCACCGAAATTCTACTATGAAATTAACTATTTTTGCATCTGCTTTCCGGAATCAGACTCATATCTGTAAACATCCCTGCTGTATGAAATTACACTCATAAAACGGGTGCAAGCACGGGAGAGTGCAGAGGCGCAACCCCAGTGTGGGCATGTGTGGTCGTTCCTTCGGGGCTCACAATCTCGACGCGCATTCACAGAATCACAGAATCACAGAATAGTAGGGGTTGGAAGGGACCTCTGTGGGTCATCTAGTCCAACCCTCCTGCTGAAGCAGGGTCACCCAGAGCAGGCTGCACAGGACCGTGTCCAGGCGGGTCTGGAATATCTCCAGAGAAGGAGACTCCACAGCCTCCCTGGGCAGCCTGGGCCAGGGCTCCGTCACCCTCAGAGGGAAGAAGTTCTTCCTCATTCCAACGCTCCAGACATAAGGCAGGAACCCCGCTGGAAAGCTCACCACAATGTTCTACTGGCTGCATTTTACCGCTTTAATTTAACTTTTGTGTAAATTTTTATTTAAAATGCGCCATGTCAGAACGCAAAGCAGGCTGACAATGTACGCCGTGGTCACATTTTAACTCACTTGAACCCTACGTGAACACCGCACATAGATCTGGAAACTCAAGTGGTCAGTCTGGATGAATAATGGATTTTTTTTTATGAGTAGCTGCATTTGGGGCATTACCTGTAGACCCTAACGCCGTAAGTCTCTGTTCAGATTATAACCTCTCTACCTTAAACCATCTTCTGCAGAGACACCTCTGTATCACTAAATTGCAAACATCCCATTAAATAAAATGGCTCTAATTGCTTCTGCCTTTTGGACTTCTCTGCTGACTTTCAGCATGCTGACAAGAAGGTGGCCAACTGAGTCACTCCGTTCCAGTGAGATTCATTTTAAATATAAGACCCATGAGACTAGGCTATTTTGTTTGCAAAAATTCCGAAGACCACTACAGTATTGTCCTCACCAGCTTATTCTCCTTATTGTGAACAAGACTGAACCGAATTTACAGGAATTCCTGAGCTTTTATCTGAACAGCTGGGACAGCAGATCTGTGATAAGCAGGTTTAACAAAGTCAGAGTCATATGGCAGGATTGTGTTCTCCACTGTAAGCAGGCGGAGAGGCACGCTATACCTAGCCATTGCTATTGTCACTTCCAGAGATTTTGGAATATTTATGGGCAAAATATTTTAGCGTGCTAACTACATTCAATTCACTATCAAAACAAAACAACGTCTTTCCTTTGAAGTATTTCAAACAAAGATTATTTTTATAAAACAACCCTTTTCTTGTACAATGGAACTGTTGTGTTAATTATAATTTTTTTTGTGCCAAGGATCTATTTTACATAACAAAGCAAATCTGCCAACTATTACGGAAATTTTCCAGTTTTCTTTTACAGATCATAGAAGGGGAAATAATATCATATTTTAAATGCAAAGTGGTGATAATTAAAATTTCAGTCTAAATAAAATAAGAACATTTTTGAATTCTAAAGACAACAAACCAAGTAATCTGCTAGGGAAAACACAATAACTATCTTGCAATTCTATACTTTGGCTCTTAGTATTATAAAGACATGCAAGTAAGCAAAAACATAACGATTTATTTTGTCTCACTGTAATGTCTTCCACACTGTGGGTCTTGAGGCAGGTCTGAGAATCACAAGCTTATGAATGGGCCTCTTTGATCCAGCTCCTGAAGTGCCTTGTTACCCATTCAAATCTAAGCACTCAAATTCAAGTTCATATCTCTCTTGTGAGATTTTTGTTTATTTTTTTCCTTTTAAATGAACATATTAACCTGAAGGGACAGAAGTTCAAAACATCTCACGGAAAAAAAGGATGACAAAAACTGTAGTAGATGAACAGAGTTTGTATGTGCATCTCCTTGAGCACAGTTTTCAAAATTTACCCATGGGGCTAGGCTATTCTATTTGCAAAAATTCTTAAGCTTTTATCTGAATAGCTAGGATAAAAGATCTGTAATAAGTAGGTATAATACAAGTTAGAGTCATATTATAGGATTGTATTAAGAATCAACGCTACATGGTTTTCATTTTGCTATAGAGTTTTCTCGTATGGTGCAAAAGATCTTGCACCATTTATTATCCTTGTTACTGCTTCATAAATTACAATATGTAATAAAAAAGCCCCAGTAATTTAAGTCATACAGTTTTCATTATATGGTTCCTTTAAGGAAACTCTTCAGAACATTTCTGTGAAAGCTTTGTTCCTATAAATGAACAGTTAGTGTTCTACGACCTGTTCTGTAAAGGAAACCACACCTCTCTTAACCACACAGGATACAGGCAGGTAAAATGCTGAGGTGTATTCAAATCTGGAGCACTGGCTGATGGGAAGGACAAACCCTGCAAAAATTCAAAAGTTCTACTAAAATTTTGATGGGTGAATGTGTTTTACCGCGCTGCCTCTCCCCCGGTTCTTCCCGGCTGGCAGTTCCTCCCCGCCGCTCACGGTGACTTCCACTCCCCGTCCTCACCCCGAGCTGGAGCTGTGCTGGAAACCCAGCAGGGTGTCTGGCTGCACCAACACCTCACCCCTAAGCGGGGGTTAGTTTAACAATTCTCATTCATCACTGCTCTTACTGAGAGCGTGCTTGTACTGCTGGGTGAATGGCTCATGGAGAAACCCAAGCCACCACCACCTCACGGACCTCGCTGCTGTGCTGGGCACCCAGCGCTGCTGCCCTTCGAACGCGCTGTAGGACACTCAGGAAAGCTGTAAAATCAGGCATTTGAAAATATCAGTGCAAGCACAGGATTTTCATGCCTGTTTGCTTCAGAGGATGCTCTGATTTCGCTAATTGCCTCAAAGAGGGCTTTGATTTACTGTTTGCTACACACAGTGTTCTAATTTAGCTTATCCTGTGAGTCTGCAGCTGTGTTCGAGTGCGGTGATGTCTGGGGCTCGTGGAGCTGTTCTCTGAAATTCATCCACCCCGTTCCTTGTGCGAGATGGTTTCTGTGTCTGCGGATTGGACTCGACACCTTGCACCAGGTGAAGACCCAGACATCCTGGCCTGTGATGTAACCACCTCTTTCACCTGGTGGGAAACCCCAAAGTGTTTTCCTGGTTAATGTATCCTAAAACCCTGAATTTTCACTATAATTATCAAACAGAAAAGAGAAGAATAATTTTGATTACGCTCTACCATAAAAGTTGTGTTTTTCTAAAACTGAAGAGAGGATTATAGTTCTAGGATAGCTCCTAGAGTTGCTTAAAGCCTTGCCATCAAAATGAGCAATAGTTGGGTGATTTATTTTTTCAGTTTTACTTACAAAACAAGGGCTAATTGAATCTAGTCTAGTGATATGAATAAACCACTGGTGAATCTGATTATTGAAGACCAGTGACTGCTGGCCAGTGGGATCTGCTTTGTAGGTTCTGGTTGCTCATGCCTACTGGATGGGATATAACAAAGTCAAAGTTTTAACAGATGATAATACGTAGTTATATATTAAATTTTTTTTCCTTCATTCTTTCTTTTAAGGGATTTCAAATTAAATCTCACTTTCAGTCACCACTGAAGAGTTTTTTTTACAGCTTGTTAATGATATTGTAATTATTGCTTCACATCCGACATGCGGGCGACTTCCAGATCAAATTTGCAGATATTAGATCACACCAGGTCAGTCACCAGCAATAGGACATTCTGGCCACTAGTCCACACCTAACGGCTCCCGTGTTGCCTGAACACAGAGCTGTGCCCAAATTATGAGACATTTCCCTGAGATAATTCACTACTCGTGTAACTGCTACTCAGAGACATCCCCCTAAGCGGCTGTAGATTAACGCGGATTGAGGGCCACGCAGACGATGAGGAGCTCCGAGCACCCGACGTGGGGGGAGATGGTGAGACCCTCTGACTGCCGCCAGCTAGAGAGGGGAGGAGTGGAAACGTCCTCTTCTGAAGGCCCGATTCAGAAAACTAAAGCCTCCAAAATTAAGCCTCATTCACGGCTACGATGGGGAACAGCAGCTTCTGTGTTTCCCCCGCAGAGGATGCACCCCTGCATCCTTGCCAGATGTCTCAGATTCGGGAACCTCTGCGTTTGCTGTCTTTGAATCTTTTGGTGAACCACTGAAAAAGTTTTCTTTACATCTTTAAGAAAGCTGTACGATCAAAGATGAACTTTTTCAAACAGAGATTTTCCAGGCAGGAAACTTTTAATCCATATCCTTTTAAAGCTTTCTTTCAAATTACTTACAATTCAATATTACAGTGTGAATCTGCAACTTTACTTTTCAGTTGTTTTCAGTCCTTTCCAGAAATGTTCCCAAATTTAGCACTACGAGTTCTTTTTAAAGATGTGCATTTGATTTTGCTCTTTCCAACTGGTGGATTTTGCTGCGTGCGAATATCAAATATTGTCATCATCCTCTCTTACCCTCTCTTAAGCTATAAAATCAGAACTAAGCTGTAGAGGATTCCAAAAAATAAGACAGTATAGAAGAAGGAACTGCTTTAATAAATCCATCCCCATGTTTGTTCACTCTTGATAATTCTCCCATAACCATGAATTCAACACAGCTCATTATACCAAATATTTTTCTTCCGCAAGTTCCCAGCTCACAAAAACAGGACAAAATGCACCATCTAACAAATTCAAAGGGAAGAATCACATCTTCATACACTGGAGCTGGGATTTAAAGAGCTAATGCACAGTTCTCATTTTTCATTTAATTAAATCACCTAGTAACGCAGATGAAGTTTGTCACAGCTCAGGAGAAGAAATACCAATGTGAAACTACCCAGTCACAGTAAAATCCTTCGCAATGGACTGTCCTCTTTGAGAGCTCTTCAGTGGCTTAGGCAATTTTTTTTCTCCTAATAGGCTTCACTGGGAGTTACCCTTGGGCATCGGTCACAGAAGAGACAGTCTCAACATAAAAACCTTACAAGGAAGAGTATGGTGAATACATCTATTTATTTCAAGACTGATTCTCTTGCAAATACAATCTTCCATATGTATCTAGAGATGCTGCCGTTGGTAGGAATGGAATAAAGGTCCCACCTTCATCTGGTATTTTGTGGGTGTATATATTCACTCCATTGGTAAACTGTGAAAGACACTGGATTGAGAGCCCTGTGTATTTCCAGCAAAGTGCTGCATGTTGTTCTGTACAACCTATGGCTGCTTCGGAGGCAGAGGGAACTCCTCTTCCTAGACCAAATATTCGGTTTCTCTGAAGGAGTCTCCAGTTGCTAAAGTACTTCAAGTTCATGCATTTCACGCTTCCCTCTGGTTTTCCTAATGAGATCTTTCTACCCCTTCCTGTTTATGGATGTTTACTAATGGACTGGTCACTGGAGGAAGAATATTTCTGCCTATGTATAATATAGTCAGCTTTATGAGATAGCCTAGCATGCTAAGAGGTCATGCACTAGGTTTTGCTAGAGCAGAGCTAGCGACAAAGGATATAAATCAGAGTCCTTTACACTGTTCTGGGTACTCATGCCATCTCTCCAGGGTGTCATTAATTTCAAACCAGGTATACAAGCTTACTTCACAATTCCATCAGAGCAGTCTACGAGTAGAAGCAAAGCAGAAGTATGCACGCAGATTTAAGTATTATGCATGATATAAGGAAATAAGACAAAAAAAATTCTCTGTGCTGTCAGCTTCTCCAGCATTAAACACGGAGTAGCATGAAGCATACAGCTCATTTTATTGCAAATGTTCTATCAAAGTCCTCCAAAGTTTACTACCCTCTCTGCTCCATTTCTACTTGTGCTTGGCCCAGTTTCACTCCTACAACTGATGTTCCTTCAAAGAAAAAAAAACTGTGGGAAGAGACTGACACAGAAACATGAGTAGCAAAGCATTTAAAACAAAACCAAAAAAAAGGGCATGCTCTGCATTAATGCCATTTTATATTTCATTATTATAGTTCGCCACTTCTTACTGGTAAAAAGACATATGGGGAACGTTCCTTGTGTTTTCCTCCTCCTTCAATTGTACTTCACTTGCTTTTGTGTTTAGCTTTTCAATCACCAGCTCTTTATGCTTCATACTGGGACACCTTTAGCAACAAAGATCATATTGTAAATGAAAATGCACCCTTAGACAGTAACCAGGAAGATGTCCCCTCTATCTTGCTCCTGCACTTAAAATGCTTTTTATTTCAAAATGTCCATCAACCGCCTGCTAAAAGTATAAAAAATCTTTCGCATTATCTGTCAACAAATATTTATCATGAAATTTCACATGGAACAGAACTGCTTTGTGTCTGTACGATCTCTCAGCTTCTTTGAGAACCATTGAACACGCCCCAGCCTGGCTTCCCCCGGGACTCCGTCCCTCTTGCTGCCTACATCGGTGCCCAGGATGTCTCTCTCTCTAAATATGAGCAACAAAATTAAAACACAGGACTGATAAAGTTGTGATTTTGGTCCGGAGTGGACTTTTTTCCCCTCACTTCTGTTCTGTGGGATAAAAAAATGCTGGCAGAGCGGGGTGCTTGAATTGGACATTTGTTTTGGGGACATTCATGCTGAATGACTGTCCCATCAACACAGAATCAGTGGGCCAGCAATGGAGATTCACCATGCGGATACAAATCTCTCCCTCAGTGCTCAAAAAGCAATACAAAATATTGCCTAACACCATTTCCCTTTATTGGATAGAGAGTTTCCTCTTCGTTTTTGCCACTTAAAACTTACACTTAACCACCCTGTTTCTCACAGTGACATTTGGTAAACTGCGGACTTTCTTTAGCCTCCACTGATGAGAACTGACATTTTCCCACTGACTTATCCCAACGCTTTCTCTCATCTATGAAAATAAACATCTTTTCCCAGAGATGAATCATACAGAAGCCAAATAATCTTACATTTGCTGTCATGCTGCTCTTGTTTTCGTTTACTGGGCCAGCCAGTCCTGGCTCCAGCTAGAACACGTTGTAAGTGACCCGAAAGCGGGCCAATTTTTCTGTCATCACAAGTAAGAACGGCGGCTTTCAAAGCTTCCACAGAATCACAGAATCACAGAATAGTAGGGGTTGGAAGGGACCTCTGTGGGTCACCCAGTCCAACCACCTGCCCAAGCAGGGTCACCTACAGCAGGCTGCACAGGACCTTGTCCAGGCGGGTCTTGAATATCTCCAGAGAAGGAGACTCCACAGCCTCCCTGGGCAGCCTGGGCCAGGGCTCCGTCACCCTCAGAGGGAAGAAGTTCTTCCTCATGTTCAGACGGAACTTCCTGTGCCTCAGTTTGTGCCTGTTGCCCCTTGTCCTGTCACTGGGCACCACTGAAAAGAGCTTGGCCCCATCCTCCTGACACCCACCCTTCAGATATTTATAAGCATTTATTAGGTCCCCTCGCAGCCTTCTCTTCTCCAGGCTGAACAAGTGGGAGCAGAAAGAGCTAGACAGCGAGGTGTGAGGCTCGTCTGGGTTCCTGCTTTGTTCCCACCCTCTTCTCGAGTGAGACTGTGTTGGAGCCCAGCATGGGAGCCAAAGGAGCCCCAGGATTCGGGCTCAGGCTGCACGGACCAGCAGCGGCGTGCACCACGTCAGAAGCAAACAGCCTCTGGGAGGACCGATGCCTGCCGGCACACGTGGCTGGCGCAGCCATCGGCCTCGGTTACTCCTCACCGGTGACGCCGCAATGAGCCCAGCAGCCCGGTCTGCTCTGCCTCCGGTGGGCTCCAGCGAGCGGCGGGGAGGGGAGGGGAGGAAGGCAGCCCCCGGCCCCCGCGCTGATAAAACGTTACAGACTAATTACAGCACTCTTAGTCGAAGATGACAGCTCGACTGTTTAAATTTTGTAGGAAGAAAAACCTAGAAGAGGTTTGTCAGCAGGTTTCCGAGGAGTCCAAACGACATTTCACACTTTTCCAGATGCTGCTGCTTCATTACTCTGGTAAGATTAGTGCTTAAGGGGGTTTCAAAAGTCCAGGCACTAATTGCCATGGTTTTAGGTTTTTCAAGTACGCAGTATTGACATTTCTAATTGGCTGGGTTCATGGCACAAAGTTTTTACCTGTTAGATACAGTTCTACATATGTGCAAAATTACCTTCAAAAAATATAAGGACAGTGGTGAACAGATCCAACTCTTTTTCTTGTTCGTTACAACTAGTTGTTCGGTCACAGATCTAGGCTGTGACCGCAGTCCTTCTCTGCAATTACAGAACCCTCTCATCTGTAAGAAAAGGCAAATCTACGAAATACCTCTCCATATTCAGCCTTCACATGTAGCATATTCACACTGAACTATGGCACCATTTGACCCATAATACGAATATATATTAATGTGTACAATAGAAACTTGCATATCCAGCCCCACATCTATGTGCTTGTGCACCCTGGTATCTACATTACTGACAGCCAGCATAAACAGACAAGAACTCTAAAGTCTCTTCTACTCTTGCCAGTTATATCCTACACATTCACACACATTTCACTTAAAAATAAATGTGGGGGAAACCATCCGCCAGTTTTCTTTCTCTCCACTAATGCCTTCCTGGCTGGATTCTCATGTTGCTGAACATCTGAAGGGCAATTTCAGACCGTGAAATCACTCTGATTTATCCTCTCCAGTCTGCCAGGGTCCCCGCTTGTAGGATGCAAGGTAATACTTTTCTCTATTTAGCAATAGTTACAGAAATCTAATTCAAGTTTTAAAAGAACACGCTCATAAAAGGACCATCATTATTTACCTACTGTCGATGCATTGATTCTAGTCTGTAGCTATTATAAATCAACTATTCCTTGCATGAAAAAGTTTCCAATAAGTCTGATGGCCACAGTGCAAGGGACTAAATGTAGAACGAATTGCAAGCAAATTCAGAAAGGTCACAATGTCCAGCAAGGAGCAGCATGAGCTGGGAGTCCAGGATCCTACAGCTGGTCACAAACCGCCCGCTCTCTGATGAGGAAGTAGCAAAAATTTCCGTATTTCAAAAATTTCAGTATGATTGCTGTCGCATTGCATTGTTCTGCCAGTGTTTCCATAGGAGAAACTGCTGCCAGCTTTGTGTTTTACCCCATTTCCAACCCATCTGCCGAGGTCTGCAGTAAAAAACGGGAAGCAGAACGGGGGGTGGAAGATGAGAGGGGACAGGAGATGCAGGGGAGGAAGGCATCATCACAGCTCCATCCTCCCGCTTCCGTGCCCGCCAGCACAGAGTCGTCTGGTGAGAAGCAACAGCCAAGGTCAATGGGCAGAAGCTGGCTCCCAAGCTATTGTTTCAAGCAACAAAATGACTAAGAATTGCATATTGGCTATCGCAAATTTTCCTGGAAAGCATCATGTCACTGTGATTTATAATTAACTCTATCTACTTTTTCTGTTTGTTCCCAGAATGCATCATGTTGTACTAACTTAAAACATTCCAGGTCCAGAGGAGGCCACGGAGATGATCCAAGGGCTGGAGCACCTCTCCTTACGAGGACAGGCTGAGGGAGCTGGGGCTGGTCAGCCTGGAGAAGAGAAGGCTCCAGGGTGACCTCAGAGCAGCTGCCAGTGCCTGGAGGGGCTACAGGAAGGGTGGAGAGGGGCTTTTCACAAGGGGGTGCAGTGATAGGACAAGGGGGAACGGCTCCAAACTAACAGAGGGCAGAGTTAGATGAGATATGAGGAAGAAATTCTTCCCCATGAGGGTGGTGAGGCCCTGGCCCAGGCTGCCCAGAGAAGCTGTGGCTGCCCCCTCCCTGGCAGTGCTCAAGGCCAGGTTGGATGGAGCTCTGAGCACCCTGGGCTTGTGGGAGATGTCCCTGCTCATGGCAGGGGGGTTGGAACCAGATGAGCTTTAAGGTCCCTTCCAGCCCAAAGCATTCTAGGATTCTATGACTCTATGATTTATTACTTTAAATAAATGATTGATCCTAGAAGTGCATACGGACACAGTTACAACGCCACGTCTTCGGTGGCATCAGCAGACCAGGGATGCTGTAGGGAAAGTTTCGCTCTTTGGGAAATCCGTGAATTCAGCGCAGTTTCCATTTGTCTCACTTTTTAAACACTACCGTGGCTTGACAAAAGGCTTTATCAGATTCTAGTATTTCAGCCAGGATATTTAGCATGACAGATGTTACCAGTTTTAATCAGGCTAAAAGCAAGAGGCTGAGCTCCGTCCTTCACGCAGCGACACAGCAGACGCGCTCCTTCCGGCCACGCGATGCAGGGACACAACCGCGCCGCCGTGCATTAGCCACTGCTTGGGAAACCTTGATGTGTCCTCTTCGTTTATTTTCCAGTTTCTTTCCATTCTGTTTTTATATAAGTGGTTTCTGTAGATGGATCTATTTTTCCATTGATTACAATGAACAGAATTCCTGACACAGTACATTTTAATTGCATTAATTAGAATATTGTGAGAATAGCTTACTCTGAGTAAGAGCTGCAGAGATTGGTCTCCAACGCACTCCAAGGCTATTTAACTGTCTTTGTTAACATCACTTCAAGCGAAAATTAAACTTTCAAACACAGGACACCTTTTTTTCTCCTGACAGTCTAAAACTACAGAAGTTGAAATAATAGGAAAACCAATGGGAAAAAAAAATCAGATAAATCACAGTAATCACAGTGTTCACTGTGACAGGCAGCAGAAAGCTCAATAAAATATTATACTCCTTACTCAGGGTACAGAGCTCCAGAACCACTTTCAGTGTGGAAATGATGGCAATGAATAACAAAATAATTACTATCTCAGTTTTTCCAGGCCAGCCGAATTGCCTTTAATTGAATCAACAGGACGGTGAAGGTGCTTTCCGAGAGGGGATAACAGAGCCCGGAGAAAGGGCGGTCAGAAGAACACGTACCTATCTGTAACCAAACCCCTAGAAGTGTTATAATCCTAATTTTATTTCTTTAAAATAATACTCCTGCAGTTCGATACAGGTACAAAATAACATTTTGGAGGATATGTTCAAAAGAAACTGCATTTGGACAAAGTAATTGTGACTAAAATCTCCGCGTTGCCGCACTCTATTTTCAGACGACATCTGTATTTCTGAGGCAGGACAAGGGAAGAAGCAGCATTTCAGTTTTAGCCCTCCGAGCAAGTCTTGCAACAAATGTTGACTCTTTCTTGAGTGAAACCACCAGGATTCTTGCCATGGGGTTCAGTGGGAGCAGCGTATAGAGCAGATAGGAAATTTTAAAAAAGGTGAGGCCTCATCTGGAGTACTGTGTCCAGTTCTGGGCTCCCCAGTTCAAGAAAGATGAAGAGCTGCTGGAGAGAGTCCAGCAGAGGGCTACGAGGATGGTGAGGGGACTGGAGCATCTCCCCTACGAGGAGAGGTTGAGAGAACTGGGCTTGTTCAGCCTGAAGAAGAGAAGGCTGCGAGGGGACCTTAGAAATGCTTATAAATATCTTCAGGGTGGGTGTCAGGAGGATGGGGCCAAGCTCTTTTCAGTGGTGCCCAGTGACAGGACAAGGGGCAATGGGCACAAACTGAGGCACAGGAAGTTCCGTCTGAACATGAGGAAGAACTTCTTCCCTCTGAGGGTGACGGAGCACTGGCCCAGGCTGCCCAGGGAGGCTGTGGAGTCTCCTTCTCTGGAGATATTCCAGACCCACCTGGACAAGGTCCTGTGCAGCCTGCTGTAGGTGACCCTGCTTCGGCAGGAGGGTTGGACTAGATGACCCACAGAGGTCCCTTCCAACCCCTACTATTCTGTGATATTTTGTGATATTCTGTATATTCAGTAACTACACAATCTTTAGAAAGCACTGGGCCTGGCAGCCTTGATAACGTCTGGCATTACACAGCGCAACCCCACGCCACGTCCTGCTCCGAGTGCCGTCTTGCCGACGGGCTCCTCTAGCTCCACGCCCAGACAGACGACGCCGTGAAGTCGGCGTCTCCTCCCCGGCACGGCCAGCGCCAGCCCACGGCCCTGGCCTGGGGGAAGGCTGCCGGAGCGAGCCGCCATCCCGACCCGGCACTCTTCATGCTTTTCAAAGTCAAGCGCTGCTGATTGTGAACTCCCTAATAAACACCTTTTCACTGAGATGTGGAAGACTACAGAGGTTATCTACGCTTTAATTAAAAAGGAATACAAATAAAAAATGAAAGCTGGCCCAAGCGTTGTTGTGCACGTCCTCCATTTCAGACCAGTCTAATGCAAAGTGAGAGGTTTGACCTGTATTTGCCGCAATGATGGTGACAACTAGGAGAGACCGACCACGCCGAGCAGGCACAGCCACCGGCTCACCCTGCGACAAAGCCTCGTGCTGAACTGGCTTTCTTTACAAAGTCATTCTTAAAATCTTTCCAAGAGTTTCATAATCCTTTTTGCCACTTGGGTTTCACACATTTCCAACCGGGTTTTTTTTGTTTTATCTCCTGTCTGCAGGGTGGGAGCTCACCAGACCAACGCTGAGAAGGCAGGAGGGGTGCTGTGCCCATCAGGAAGCACCACGCTGCTGCTGCTCCTCTGCATCTTGCTGGAGAGGGGGAAGGAGAACCCAGCTAACCTAACGAATACAAAGCTCAGAATTTAATCACCTACAGTTTTGCCCTTTGCAGTACATTATTATGGTCTTTAACTTAAGGTGGTTTTTTGGTTGTTGTTTTTTTTTTTTCTTTATCCCATATTTTTTGCTCCTCACTTCTGCTTCTGGGGCTGCTATATAAGGCAAGAAGTTCCTGAAAGAGACTTTGGACTCTGCTGAACACGCCTTTTGCAAAACTCTCACAGGTCACAAAACAACTCATTCGACTTAATTCGAATGTAACAGAACTAATATACATCGGTCCAGAGAGGAAATGACTATTTTGTGTAGATTGGCCTCCTCCTGCAGATTTCGGAAGATGGAAATTTCAGGCTTATAATGGAAATTCACTCGCAGCTGTGATTGGAAAGCACCTCCACTGCTGCAGACTTATGAGTTCCAGACAAGCATAGCCCTGCTCTACTTTGGATAAAATATTCCTGATTTACATCCTTGTAAATGAGATCACCTGCTAATGCAAACATTTTTCATGATTTAAGTCTTTTAAAGAAGGGTAAAAGCCATTCATACATATTTTAGAGAGCGAACGAGCCCCTGCAGCTCATTTGAGTGCTGTGAGAAGTACAAATGTGGGAGGAATTTAATGAATGGATAAAAAATACAAATCCTGAAGGAAACCTTCTGTTCGGTCACCAATGATGCATTCCCGTCCGTGGATGCAGCCCTTGCTCAGGGCGAGTCCAAGCGTGCTGCGCGCTGGAGCGGGTGGTTCCTCCGACTGGGGGTCTCAGTGAGCAAATCGCACTCAGCCTCCTCCACCTCCGCCTCCGGAATAATTTTTCTAAGTCTTTTTCTTCTTATGCCGAGCAGGGACAAGATGATAACAGTGGCGGGCACTAGCGAGTTAATTTTATAACGAAAACTGACATCCTATTCAAGTGCTAGCAATTTCAAAGAGTAATGGATTGTCAGTTTTAGCTGGAAAGTGGTTGTTACATGATTTTAGAAGTCTTCTGCATATTT
Source organism: Opisthocomus hoazin (assembly GCF_030867145.1). NCBI lineage: Eukaryota > Metazoa > Chordata > Aves > Opisthocomiformes > Opisthocomidae > Opisthocomus > Opisthocomus hoazin. The sequence continues at coordinate 1,029,035 of NC_134419.1, read as the reverse complement.
ATTTTGTCCCACTTTAAATAAATCTGGGTAAGATTTATCTCATTAACTCCAAATGCAAGTCCCTCTTGGCCTGATTGAGGAAACAAATTAGACTTTGCAAACATTGCAAAGACTAAATCAATACATTAATATTTAGGGGACATTAAGGAGGTTTATTAAACAGAAAAAGGGCCTTGAGTATTACTTTGGAAATATTACAGATGTTTAAATAAAAAATATAGGTTGTGGTTTCTGACAGAATCTATAAATCGTATTTGCACGGATAACTGAATTATTCAGTTATCACCGCGTGAAGGGTCGATCCGGTGCAGCGAGGGCAGGACGGGAGCCAGCGCCGCGTCGCACGCACCCGGCTCTGTCCCGGGAGAAGTCCCAAAGCTGCCCAGCACGGGCTAGATTAAAGTGAAAACTGAGATGTCAAGTAACTAATGGGAGAAGGTTTTTGTTCCCCCGAATCCGCGGCGTCCGCATTTTGGTACTGAGGGCGAGCGCGGGGCTGCGGCGGGACGGGGAGGGTGCGGCGGGGGTAAGCGAGGGCAGCAGGGACAGGGAGCGGCAGAGGGAAGGACACCCGTGACCGACACCTCAAAGCCCAGACCACGGACCCGTTCGAGCGGTGCATCCATGACAGACCAAAACGCAGCCTGGAGAAAAGACCCCTCGAGGCAGACCGTGCCAGCGAGCCCTGGTGCTGCTGTCCCCGGGAGCATCACGGCCAAGGAGGCAAACCGAGCTGTCGGACCCTCGGTCCTGTCCTTGGGAAGACCGCGGTCACAAACCTGGCTCACCAACCCCATGGCCGCGGCAGCCCCACCGGACCCCTCGTGGGAAACGCTGTCCCGAGCCCTGGCCGCTCTCCCGGGACAGCCCATCCACAGCGCAGCGGGGCTCAGCACCTTCTCCTCATCCCACATCAAAATTCACACAGGGCTGAGTTCTATTTGCCCAGTCTTGTGAAAGTGCTCTCCCTTAGCCGGCGTGTTTATTCTCCCTCCCTGGGACCCACACCAAGCGTATTAATAATTAAGCATAACAAAAATCTCCCCGAGCCCTCATTTCGCTAGGTTAAACACAGCAACCTCTTCCAGATGTGTTCTTTACTCTCCTGACCACGCTGGCAGCCCTCCCTGGGCGGCTGAGGTCCCTGCAGACACCCTACCCTGGCCTCTGTCTCCCCGGAGCCACGAGCCAGCAGCCGGACCTTCCCCTTCCCCGCACGCTGCAGCAGCATCGTCGCTGCATCCCGACGGACGGAGCGAGCCGGGGACTTTGGGCTGTGACCTGTCACTCTGCCCCGCCGCCAAATTCATTCTCCAGGACCCTGGCAAACATGGCTTCGTATTTTTGCAAATTGGAAGGGAAACACAGCTTGGAGGATGCAATTCAAGCTTGGGTAGAATAAATGTCAGATTAGAAACGGCAGAAGTTGCAACCTTTTGCTAGAAAAATTATGAGCAATATAGTGTGGCAAGAGGTATTTCATTTTTTTTTCACTTTACTGTGGCAAACATCTGATGTTTAAATCATCTGCGGTTCATGACTCTGCAGATCAAGCATCTGGCGCTGAGGTAGATGGAGTTGATTACAAACTCCTACCTTCTAAACTTTTAATTAATTACTTCATAATTCTCCCTGCTTTTTAATAAGGTCACCGAAATGATGTTAACCAGATTATCTTCTTCCCTTTCATCTGATTTTTCTTTCACTGATGTAAATGCGGGCTAAAGACACATTAGCCTTTTTTCTTTTTTATTAACTATCTTGATTAATTTTCTTGGTAGGAAAAGGTGTAACTATGTAATAAATAACAGTGATCGAGACTTGACTCGGTGGTCTCGTTAAGGCTTTGAGCAGGGATTTGGGAGACTGAAACTCAACTTCCAGCTCTGCCGGAGGTTCCTGCCCGCCTGTGGCCAAACCCCACCGGGTCTCGCCGCTCCCTGTACCCCGGCATGGGATGGAGAGCCTGCTGCTTCCTTTCAGCCTCGGTTATCTTCTGGTCATGCTACCTTTCTAAGTTTTACTCATTGAAATTAAGGCCTCTTTAATCCGTTAAACTGTATTTATTCTCTGAAACACTCCCATGAATACGTTCAGAAACTGTCAGCCCAAACAGCAGCCAACATACTCAAACCGACAGCCGCTGGATCTGTGTGTACAGAAGGACCTCACACACACACCAAAAGAGAGAAGAAAGGAGAGAGAGCTGGATTTACATGGCTTTTAAAGTGGAGTTTCACAGCAAACCATTTTGCAGTCTGGAGTTTGAACCTATTTGGGAGTTTATGATCAGACATCAGTCTTTATCCGTTTAATTTGCGACACAATGCACACACCCGCGGCTCTTCCAGCGCCGCTGTTTTCAGCAGGAGAACTTCTTATTTCAACATTACTCGGCAGAATACAGCCCGTAGGGCAGAGGAATTTTAAAGGGCTAAGACTCTGCTTTTAAATTTTCTTTTTCTCTTGTTATTTCATGCGCTGCTCCAGGTCTGCTGCTGATCATTTATTCACAAGGTAAAAGGAAACCCAGCCCTTTGACTGAACACTCTTACTTTGGCAAAAGACCTGCTTTTCCCTTCATTTATTTCCCCCCAATAGCACAAGTTGTTTCTAATCTTGAAATACAAAGCCACGAACAGTATTAAAAGGAAACATAAAACTGCTTCCATAAAATGCTACCATATCATCCCCATGAACCCTCTCCGGCAGGGAAGGATATATAAGCTTACAGCACCAATTAGCTGTTTGATGGTCCCTTTGCAGTAGCGGTTACTCTCAGACAGATCCATCTCCACCTCAAAGGACGCACGAATCTTGCGTCCTGACCTCCTGAGCCTCAGCGCAGGGAAGGCGAAGCGATGGCTTTATTAGCAGGGGAAGTACAAAGAGACCCCATTAAAAGTGCTTACACGCACGAGTCCCGTTCGGGTAACGGCGGGAGTGAGCGTGACGCGGGTCTCTCTAAATTACTGCGCAAAACCCGATGTTGATTCAAGGTGGGGTCCCACCCGCGTGGGATGAGCGGTTGTTGTGACTCTCCTCTGATCTACTGAGCGTCCATTGCATGGCTGACAGCTACTAATACCTGTAGTAATATGTACATAAAGATACGAGCTGGAACGGAAAGAAACAGCCACAGTCATCACCGAGATGGGTTGGGGCGTCCTCCAGAGCTGCTGCTCCCGCTCCGGCACTCAGTGCATGCCAGACCCCTCTCTACACGCAGGGAGCTCAGCAGCTTTCCCGTCTCGCTAAGTGCCAAGAGAACCAACCACACACAAAAAAATACAGGGACAGTGATTTTTTTTAACTTTATCTTGAAAATGGCTCACTTGTTCTGGCTATGCTTCATGGAGCTGGTCCCTACTTCCTACATAAAATATGACTGAAATAACATTGGAGTGACTACATATATCTATATCATTGAAATAAGAATTGATACTGTCACAGCTTCTTCATTCCAGCTTCCCAATCCGAGAGCATTCAAAGACTTCTGCAACACACAAACGACTCCCCCCCCCCCCTCCCCAAACAGCATGTGGACGGGTCTTCACGCGACAGCCGCCTCTGAGGAAGGCTGTAAAAGGGACTAAGTGGTGGCTTCCGGGCTGTACTAATGAAATAACGTTCTTCATGCACCAAATACACTCAGCTCTCACAGAGCTACAGTCTCGCATTCTTACAAACCATCGGGGTCGAAAGGTCCAGTGGTTAAGGATAATTAGTTTGAGAAGCTTTTCATACACGTTATTTGTAAGGGATTTCGGTGTGCCATATGGATTAATAGAGATTGCCATTTAAATTCTTCTGGTTTGCATTCATTGCTTTATTACTCATAAAAATGCAAAAGAAAATGTTAATGATGATTTCACCAAAGACTAATAAGTTAAAGCCTTAGGTTATACTTTGCATTTCTGAAGATATAAATGCAATCGCTTAATAATTATGCATATTTTTAACTATTGAGTTATTATTTCTCTATATGCTTGTAGTTATCCTAATTAATTTTAAGCTCCTGTTTATATGTTTTATACATGCACTTAATTTCCAACTTTTTTTTTTAGCCCGTTGCACAAGAGCATTAATTATTACAAAGTCAATCAAAACTCAGGATTGTTCACCCTGGGACAACACAACAAATATCGCCTCGGCGTGTGAAAGGGCCGTGTGGTTCTGCAGCCCCTGGAACAGCAACTGTCTCACGGAGAGAAACGGACGGTTCTTATGAACAGTGTTGGGATCTTAGCATTTCCTTGAGAAAACTGGTCTGGAAGAAACAAAACCTACGGACTGTGATCCAAAATCAGCTCATTTTGTCTTCACTTGTTTGTTTTGTTTTAATGGATTTCTATTAAATTTCTAAATCTAGTAGAATTCCTGTTTTTTAAAAAATTGCTTTATTCATTCTAATTTTACTTTTTTTAAGCTGATGAGTTAATTCTCATTTTTCTAACAATGCCAGTGATGGCACAGACCAGAGAAGGCACGTGATGTACTCAAATGAAATACCGCACCTTTTACATGCCAGTAAAATTTACAGAAAACTTCACACTTCCAGCTTCCTGGGGGTAGGACACATCCACGCGGGCAGGTAAGCTGGGGGCGGTGGGAACGGGAGGAAGACCCTGGGGCAGGGGGGCTGCCGATGGGGTATCAAACCCCCCGGTGAATCCATCCTCGCCGTGGAGCGGTGCCGGAAAGCGGACGAGCATCCCGAGGAGCGACCTGCCGCCCTGCCCGTCGGCGCGGGAGCACCGCGGAATGAAGCATTTTTGTGCTTTCTCCCAGGCTGCCCTCGAGGAACCGCCTGAAAGGAGCCCACAAGCCAACCCCTCCTCCTCCTTTCAAACCCTCGTCCAAGCAACCCTGTAGGGACGCGGGGGCCGGGCTGCTGGGCTGCGGGCGCAGCTGATGGCCGTGCCACCCGCCAACCCTGCACGGCAGCTTGCGCTCTGGCCTCGGTGTCACGGCACCCAGCAGTTGTCCTTCCTGCGGTACTTTCATTAGGCGATCACCAAAGCACGTTTTGTGGCCTTGTTCCATCCCCGAGGACCGCCGGGTCCTGATGCGCGGTGACCCTGCCATGGTGTGCTGAGGCGGCAGCACTGGCTATTTCTGAACACATCCTGACATCGTCAAGGAAACGAGGGCGTTTCTGGCAATATTTGATATCAATGTTAAAATGCAAAGGCTGTAAACCGTCCGTGAACTCTGCACCTGATCCTGCACCTCTACACAGTGACGAGGTTTAACACCATGGAAAGCAACCAAGTTCTGAGCCATGCAGGAGACCTATACCGAACTGAGAGATACCTGCAGACTGCCACTGCAGGGGACTACACCTAGACTATTGTACTGGTATTTTCCACTTATATTTTCACATCTCCTTCAACTGTCAGCAGAGCAGGAGTGAGGATTTAAACCTCATTTTGGCAAGCCGGAGACCCTTCTGGGCTAATTCTCTATCTGCAGGGGCCCAGAGCCAACAGCACATACAGTCTACGGCTACATACCTCCAAGAAAAAAGAAAGAAACAAAGGAATCAAAGCTTTAAAATGTGCTTAGCTGACATTTCCCACCTATAAACGAGTTTTTCTCCAGTACATCTCCAGTAAGGATTTGCAGTTGGTTCAAACACTTACCTTGTACAGTTAAGTGCACCTGCATCGTTCTAGGAGTGTGCTGAGTTTGCACAGAACAAGTGTACGGACCGTCGTCTGTCACGTCCACGTCCTGTATCTGCAGGCTGTATTCTCTTCTGTTTGCTGTTGCAATGGAAACTCGAGGATCTACTGACCACTTATCACTTCCAGCAAAAATAATACTCGACCGATTCAGCCAGGCACCTTTTGAAGCTCCATCTTCCAAGTAACACCTGGGAAAAAAAGGTGAAACCGTAAGTATGGAAACGTAGGATCTTTTAAGCACCACTACCTTGCTATTGATTTGCAGACTGAATACAGCTATATTAGAGCTGAACCTAAAAACACGAGCCATCTGTTAATTCACAAATCACCAGAAAACCAAAAGCCAATCTTGCAAACACACAGCAGCGTTCTCCCTTTCTGCTTTTCCTGCTGTGAGTGTGCAGTGGAGCAGCAGGCAGAAAGCCTCAGCGACTTCTGAACTGGACTCAGTGGCTTCACTGGAGCCAGCCCTTCCTGCCCCAGTGTCAGCCCGTCAGGATCAGGAGTCAGCGCCTGCACCTCTGCTAAATTATTGTTCTTTTCCTAAATAAATAATAAAGTTCTGCCTGCTTCGTTAAGGAACCAAGAGACTTTTTCTACCAAAACCAATAAAGACATCTCAGAATCTAAAACAATATTTTTTTTCTTTTCAAAAGGTTATTAGATTTGTCATTGCTAATCATATTCAAGACATCTCTCTTAAAGCAAACACACATTCAATTAACATGGATTTCCCTGCTGACAACAACAATGAAATGTAAAGTGCAGTTCTGCTAAATATTTTTAAAAACCTCTTTGATATGGTAGTGACTCCAATGTGATTTGTTTATTATGCCTTACATTAGCTTTTTTACAGTTATTATTAGCAAAAGGACCAAACGCAGTGCTTTTCAGGATATAACAGCCAGCTTCACTGGAGCTCGGCGTGTAACAGCAACCTGCCATCAGATGTGTCCCAGGCAGGTCCCTTGCCTTCTGAATATTAGTTCCAAAGATATTCCTCCAGAAAGTCAAGGCTGTTTTTTTAAAATTAGTAAAAAGTACAGCAGGAGAATGAAAACGCATCTATCTGAAGAGCCTGACAGCATTTCTGCACAGCATCTTGGGGTGTGAACATGGCACCGGAGATTGCAAGGGAACCGGAGCCGGTTCTGCAAACCGACTGAAACTCATCAGCTGAGAAACACGAAGAACAAGGTATATTGCAAAATCTAATTTGTAGTCCGTTTCACCATCTGTAGAATCAAAAACCAGTCGGAGTATTAAAGGTCAATGTTAATTGAAAATCTTTTCGGTAGATGCGCAACCGGAAAAAAACGCCAGCCAGGCACAGCAGCAGGGTAACCTGCTCCTAAGGCAATCAGGCGCTGCGAGGTGCTGCTGTCGTCAATATTTTGCATTGTGTATTAGGAAACATTTGTAATTTCTCTCTAAAATAGCTTTCCATCTTGACTTGCTCACTCGGACACGGGGAGGAGGAGAACCGCCCTGCGAAGGGCACTGTGCAGTACCACTGCCGAGGCCTCAGCGCCGCACGGCATCGCGCTCGGCTACCGAAACCTGGTCAAAAAGGGGCGAATGATGCTGACAGCGCTGTCCGGCACAGACACAGAATCACAGAATCACACAGAATCCCAGCATGGTCGGGGTTGGCAGGGACCTCTGTGGGTCACCCAGCCCAACCCCCTGCCCAAGCAGGGTCACCCAGAGCCGGCTGCACAGCACCGCGGCCAGGCGGGGCTGGAACATCTCCAGAGAAGGAGACTCCACAGCCTCCCTGGGCAGCCTGGGCCAGGGCTCCAGCACCCTCAGAGGGAAGAAGTTCTTCCTCGGGTTCAGCTGGAACTTCCCATGCTCCAGTTTGTGCCCCTTGCCCCTTGTCCTGTCGCTGGGCACCGCTGGAAAGAGTCTGGCCCCATCCTCCTGACCCCCACCCTGCAGATATTTGTCAGGGCAAGAAGAAGGTAAGCAGAGGTTTGTTGGGGCAGGGTCCCCGCGGAGGCGAGCCCACGCTGCTGTGAGCGTGCGGAGCTCTGAGCCTGGCACGGGCAGAGCGGTGGCCGGGGGGAACGGGGCGATGCCGGGGGATGCAGAGCTGCACTGGTTATCACTGGGAGAGGCTGCCCAGTGGCACGCAGGCTGGTGTTAGGGTAAACATGCTCCCAGGCTGGTAGGGTAAACATGGTCCCAGTGGATGCTCTCATTTTTAACGCAACCGATGGCTTTGGGGTAGCCATCAAACTTTTCTGTCACCTGGCAAGAGGGGAGTGACGCTGGGGACAGGTGGGAGAGCAGGGGAGAGAAAGGACACTAAGGACCGCTCCTCAGTCCCGCGGGCAGTTTGACTGCGTGGTCAGCTGATGCTTGGATGATGCAGTCTATATTCTGCACTGCTGTGTTTGACTGCGAAAGCAATCCCTGGGCAAGGCAGAGCAGGGACGCTCTCTTGAACTTCAGCCAGAAAAGGTGACTTTTGTGAGCAGCCGGGGAAACGCATGAAAGGGCAGCAAGCGAGGAAAGAAAATGTAGTGAAGGGAAGAAAACCAGTAACAACCAGCAGCATGCAGGGCTGTGTGGAGTATGAGAATACAGTTAGAACCCAAGCACTGGAGATGATTCAAGTACCACCTTGCCATAGACAAGGAAATGTTTGTCACAAAAGAGAAGGACTGAAGACAGGAGATGAGACCTGAGCTAAAGAAAATGGTGATAACTTGGGAAAACAGGAGTGGGAGAAGGGTGTCCAGGAGGAACAGCCAGCAAGGAGAGACCCTCTCCGTGGCTGAGAAGTGAGGAGATAAAAGGACAGAGAGAGCATGCAGAAGGAGCTTTATTTCTGTGAGCTGATGAAAAAGCCTGAGCCTGTCTGCAGTGAGGGGAAGGATATTTGACTGTGGCTCAAAAATTAACTGAGCGCTATGCTCCAGGTTTCCATAAAGAAGGTGACATCCAGCGCGTGGGATAAAGCAGAGCAGCTCACGGAGTTCAGGGCAGAGAAAAGCCTTGATGGACTCACACCCAAGAGCATGAAGCTGCAAATCCAAGAGCACGCGGGGGTTTTTTTTCAAAGTACTGGAAGCGATGCTGTGTGACTGGGAAAGCATAAATGTCTTATCTACATTTAAGGAAGTGCAGAGAATGAATCAGGCAAATTTTAGGCTAACCACCATGCCCACGATAGAATTTAAGGCTTTAAAACCACTTTAAAAGCTGAAGGAAGGTAATACAAAGTGCAACCGACCAATGGGACATTTTTGTTTGATGAAGGGGTTTTTTTACATGAAGGAAATCCAACAGAAGAAGAGAATGCAATAGATCTCTTCTCTTTGATCAAACATTAAAATAGCGCAACTATGGAAAGTCTTCGGTGGGAGAAAATGGTGATTTCGTAGCTGAAGCATATGGCGGTATTGTTTAAGGGGAAAAATGACATTCCCTTTGGGAATAAGAAGCTAGAAGCATCGGGCTGAAATTCTTCAGAAATGGATCATGAAAATAAGTATTCATATATTTAATTAACGTTCTCAACATGAAATCTGAAAGGGTTCTGAGAGAAGCCGCATATGATACGGGATAAAAAAATCACAGTTTATACAGCAGAGAATTGGGATGTGGGGGGGAAGCATCACTTTGAGGATGGAGAGCGCAGCGGACGGCTGCGAATCCCTGCAGGAGGAGTTTTGTGGGGTCTGGTCCCATTTGGAGAAGGCAAGGAGCCGCTTTCAAAGCCTTATGAACATTTTCAAATTAATTCTAATGAACAGAAGGCTGGGGAGCAGCAGAGAAACCTCAGATTCACTGCCGCTTTTCTACAATGCGTTTCTTTCCTACCGGTATTTCTGCAGCAGCTGGATAGAGTCAGGTATAAATCAGTATTTCTGAAGGTAGCCTGTAGGTTCAGTGACCATTTACCATTCTACTTAACTCGTTGTTTATACATATGCACACACCCAAAAACACGCAAGAAAGCCTGGCTTCTTCCCACAAAAGAGAAAACCAGCATCCTCCCCTCCCAGCACACAAAACCAGCCTCAAAAGAAAAAAAATTAGCCTGGCTTAAAAAAGACAGACATAATAAAAGTTGAAATTTATGGTTATTAATTAAAAAGTGGAATTCTCATCAGATGCAAAATGAACCACCCGAAAACCACACTGAGCAGGGCAGCGCCCGGGGCTGCTGTCGCGGCAGCTCCAAAGCCTCCTCACAACCTCCTCACAGCGCCCGCTCCGAAAGCCCCGAGGTTCCCAGAAACTGCTCCTACGAACACAGCCCTCCGCACAGCTGGGCTTTGCTGCTGCAGAAAGGTGAGATACAGCAGTGCGGAAAGAACAGGAGACCTCTTTCTGCTGTACTTGATATACAAAGGTATGTTCTCAAAATAGCTGTCTAAAATAAATAAGAAATTTTGCTTTATTAATCCGTATGTGCATGGATGTCATGGATAGAAGTGAAAACCTGCTAAACCCAACTTTCCTCTATACACCACTAATTAACAAAAAGTATGCAATGTACAGTTGCCTTACAGAACATAAGAATCAAGGATTAAAAATGGAACAGATGTTTAGGTGTTGAGAAAGCTTTTCAAGTTTGATGAAACAAAAAAAGACCACAAAAGGTGTTTCTGGCAATGTAGCCAGGAGGAGACATTTCAGCCTTGGGCAGACCCTGACGAAGCAGGCTGTATTCCAGAAGCACATCAGTTAGAGACTAAACACAATGTTCCAAATGAGGTTCTTTGGAAGCAGGTTAAATATTTGCCCTCAGACAGGCTCCTTCAACAGCCCTTCTCCACATTTATTCAAAGTCCATGCAGGTTCCCTAATGCCGTGGGAGTGAACTGGTTTGGAAATGTTGCAGAACCTGGCTGACCTATTTTGTGCAGGTTGGCCTTCAAATTCAGTAGCCGCCAACAAGCCGTGTTGTCCCACTGCGCAGGCGAGATGCAATGGACAACGTGCGTAGCTACTCCCTGGAAGAAGCAATCAAGTGATTCATCTCAGCAGTGTTTTCTAATCTAACAAATTGAATCCCTCTCTGTTTGCAAATCCCTTCTCATTTCCGATTACGCAGTTATTGCTTAAAACTGTTCCGCAGGCAACTTGGCCACACATTCACCCACGGGTTCTCCCGGCCATTGGAGGCAATGCTTCTGCGCTGCAGTTATCACAGAGGAGCTTAAATAAGGACAAATAAGAATTTTTCCCCCTTTAAATGAAGGCTTGGTCTTTTATCCCCCATACCTTGATAATTTGCTACGAAAGAGCAGTCGTTCCATGTATGCTTTGCGCGACATAACCAACCAATTTTGTATGGATGAACATCTGCAAAGTACAAACTCCGAGAACAACCACAACACCACAAGCCCAAGGAAGCCCATGGGATCCGACCGGTGCACCTGGGCTTGGACTGCAACCCCACGACCGACCTCGTACACCACCTCCGCATTTCTCCGCACAGTTGCACTGCTCACGTACTTCACCTCTGGACGCACTTCCTCAATTTAACCAGGAACGGTATTTTAACATGACTTTTTAAGCTGCAGATGATAAGTGATAACTCAGTGCTGGTTTCGTTGCACGAACACGAATATCTCTGGAAACACACTGGCTCTTTGGACTGAAACCCTGCCAGGGTTCAGCTCCGACAAGGGGATGAGCTGCCGAGCCACCCGCGCACGCCCTCCCGGTCCGTGTCCCCTCCACGACGCTGTGCCGGCGGGGACCGGGGCGCGCGGGGCGACAACCCAGGCACCTCGCCAGCCAGGGCCGGGGAGGAAAGGCAGCTACGAAGAGACGAGACCCGGCAAAGCAAACGGCGGAGAGCTGCCGGGAGCCCAGCCGACGGGCTCCGCTCGCCCGGCTGCCCCTCGCTGTGTGCGCGCAGGGTGCAGCTCAGCCGGGGGAGCGATGCCCTCGCTCCGCGCCCGGGGTGCACCTGCACAGGATGCTGCTGACCAAAGTCCTCTGAGAAAACCTCTACTTTCTTCAGACTGCGGCCACCTGGCTGAGCAAAATGTGTTACAAATCCTAAAACGGGAGTTGCCAAGCTAAGGTTTACTAACAACAGAAAAATTTGGGGTTGCGCTCTGGAACGATTTGCCCTTTACGTCTTCCAGACGTTTCAGGGAACTCAAACACAGGTTTTCAGCAAACCTGAGCAGTGAGTTCCAGCAGAGTTTGGATTTCATGTGGACCTGTGAAGAGCTGGCAGCCTTCCACTGCAGTTCCCTCTGGGTGAGTCTGAGCCTCAAGCGAGGAGCCCAGCTCCTCCTCAACGTCTCCCAGTTTCAAGTGCCGTAAATACATTGAACAAAGACGCCAGACCAGCGCACACAAATCCCCGCTGGATCGCGTCCCTAAAGGCGCCCAGTTGCTCCAGCCAGAGATCTGCTGTGGGAGCCACGGTCGGTCACCACCGACCACTGATGGACAAGTCAAGCCAAAGCATGCTAATGTTTAACGAAGTCCAACAAAAAACATTTCTTACAGCACTATACAGGAAATAATTTATTGAAAAGATAAGATGATGACCAGTAGAAACTGCAAATATTAGTCGCCTTCTCTCTCTTCCCCTGTTCCTCTCTTTCCTTACATTTTTTTTATTTTCAAACATCCTGTGCATCATGGCAGCATTTTCTGCAATGTATTCTTAAAAATCTATGTATAGGACCAGTTATTTTTAGAAGTTACTAATAACACTGCAGAGCAATTAATTAAAGCATAACAATCATTAAATAAAAGTGACTTTTTCTCCTTTTACCTTTACTTTGCTTGGAAAAGTATTGATTAAACTATAGCTGAACTCAGAAGATAATTATTCTATTTTTAAACTTAGAAGATCGGAAAAAAAGAACAATTTATTTTTTAACTGATGATTGTAATCAGAAGTTCTCTACTCAACGAGCATAAAAAATAGATTTTAATGTTAACTGTCACATACAGCTGAAGGTATTTTATTATTTTTCTGATCATTATTAATGGGGATGATGTTTTGTAATTTGTAAGTACAGAAAAATAAAGCCTCATCCAGCTTCCTGAGAGTTTTTAATCCTCTCTTTTTGTACCTCCCACTTTCATAGCTCTTTAGCCTATTGCTTCCCCATAATTAAAGCACAGACCCATTAATCTTTGTAAAAAAACAGTTCTTCTCGGCTGCTTAATTAAAACTGCACGAGGTCTCTCTAGGAGAGCCTTCGCGGTGCAGCCAGGGCGGGAGCTGCCACCGCGCTGCCCTTGGCACACAGCGCCGGGGGCTGGCGGGCAGCCGTCCCCTGTTCCTGCGATCACACGAGCGTTCGGCACACGCCGGTCTCCAGGGAGCCTCCCCGCGCTCTCTGGGGTTACATCTGGGTGCTGCTTGGGCGGTACTCGAATGGGAAAAATCTTCATTCAGGTAGGACCAAAAGCTACCACCATCCTCCGTTCTGCGGGAACGCCTCACCTGGCCCACGTTGCAAAGCGAAATGGAGAAGTAGATTAAAAGCTGTCTCCTGAACCTGTAGGTAAGTTCGACCCATACAGCCCTCTAAACACACCTATTCAGCCCCACGGCTCTCCCCGCTCCGTTTCTGCTCGGCTCCCTGCCGGGTGGGATGCTGGGATGCGAGCACGAGGAGCTGCCCCCGGGAATGCTGCACCGCCCAGCTCCGGGGTCCTTCAGACCTCCGGCAACTCCGAGCCACCCGCTGCGAGGTGGTTCCTCCATACAACACAACGGTGAGACCCACGGTCCAGGGCAGAACACGGCTCAGCTCCGCGTAGGCTGCGTCTCCAAAACCACTAATCCTGTTACAGCTCAGGTTCAAAGCTCTGTCTCATTTACAGAAAGACCCGGAATCCTTTCTTTTCACTGAGAAACTGGAAAAATTAAGAGTTGAAGATTTTCACGGTTTTATGTAACTGGTGCCTCAGTGTAACGCCCACACGGGATGACAGCATCCCCCTGCCACCACCCTGCGGTGGGCGAGCGCTCACCAAAGCAGATGTGAAGCCTTTCACAGGGTGGTTGCTGCTTACTACAGCAGCTTTTTTCCCCGGTGAAATTGGTTTTGGCATTGAGTTATAGCCGCTTTCCTCAGAACGCAGAAAACCTTTGCAAAAACGCGTTGTTACGTTTTTTCTGCTTTCCAGAAGCTTGGCTTTGAGCTCAGTGGCAAGGGGAGGGAGAAACGCAAGGGTTGAGCCTAGAAAAACACCCGGAAGCTCAGGAGATAAAATGGTACATCCGAGCTCCAGAACCAGAACATCACACCAGAAACCTGCGAAGAACTTCTGCAAAGTCCTTTTACTGATGATCTGATAAATGTCTGCTCCGGGTTCTCCATGAATTCTTACGAATAACTTCCACTCTGTCCAGTTCTGGGCTCCCCAGTTCAAGAAAGATGAAGAGCTACTAGAGAGAGCCCAGCGGAGGGCTACGAGGATGAGGAGGGGACTGGAGCATCTCCCCTACGAGGAGAGGCTGAGGGAGCTGGGCTTGTTCAGCCTGGAGAAGAGAAGGCTGAGAGGGGACCTTAGAAATGCCTACAAATATCTGCAGGGTGGAGGTCAGGAGGACGGGGCCAGACTCTTTCAGTGGTGCCCAGCGACAGGACAAGGGGCAACGGGCACAAACTGGAGCATGGGAAGCTCCAGCTGAACATGAGGAAGAACTTCTTCCCTCTGAGGGTGCCGGAGCCCTGGCCCAGGCTGCCCAGGGAGGCTGTGGAGTCTCCTTCTCTGGAGATATTCCAGCCTCGCCTGGACGCGGTGCTGTGCAGCCGGCTCTGGGTGACCCTGCTTGGGCAGGGGGCTGGGCTGGGTGACCCACAGAGGTCCCTTCCAACCCCGAACATTCTGTGATTCTGCGAAACTTCTTTGAAAAATAAATATCACTCGGTTGCAATTATAGGTAATCCTTTTCCTTTTGTGATCAAAATCAGTTTTCTGATGTCTACTGTAGCTCGAAGCACGGAATTCTTTATTAAAACCCGTGCCGCTGCTCATTCTCATCACAGCTCTTTGTTAACAGTACCCACAGAGCAGCCTCAGCCCAGCCGGGAGCCGACGCTCCCACGGCCGGCGAGCGAGCTGCTGCACGCCCAGCCCCGCTGCCTCCGCGCCCGCAGCCCGAGACCCCCCAGCCGCCCCCAGCACCGCACGTGCCGGCACCAGCTCGGTCCGTCGGCAGCGTCAGGATGCCGCAGCCCCAGTTTCGCCGTTTCTCGGGGCGATGACCCGCGCTGCCTGCTGCCAGGCCGGGGAGAGGGGACACGGGGAGCAGGACATCGCCTGGGGAGAAGCCTCGGCCAGCGCTCGGCCGCAGCCGCTGGAGCGAAATCGGCTCTGAAGCCCAGCAAGCGTTAAACATTGCTGAGGAACTGCACCAAGGAAGCAAGACACACAGGATACGAACAGCAAGGAAGACTTGATGGAGTTTCACCATCTCAGTCTCAGAAAGGCTGCTTTCTCTTCCGCTGAGAAGGAACACTATTTATTTCTGGAACGTGTAAAAGTTGAATTCTCCTGCAGAGGGAGACTGCCGTGTGGTGAAGGGGACGGAAACCTGCGCAGACGGCTGCTGGAAGCGCTGAGCATCAGGAGTTACGCAGAACAGGGGAGGCAAAAAGTTGTTTTCAAACAGAGTTTAAAATCAGAACCCCAAAACTGTGTCTCATGGCATCCAAAACAGATCTAAAATAAATAATGGCTCTGTTTTGCCTGCCATCTCCATTGCACGTCAATGTCCTTAGATCTACATTCAAAAACGCTTTTTGCTTAAAGAATGAGAGCAGCGTCCATCTGAGATGTGACGAGGTCTCCTCGCACGAGCGCACCCCTTTCCCGCGCCAGCCCAGCCCCGGCTGCGGAGCCGTCCCCCTCTCCCGCTCCCAGCGAGCCCTGGACCCTGCGACCCCTCCGCGCGGCCTCGCCGGAGCGGCACCAGCCGAGGCGGGATGAGAGCACCGGGGCGCGAACGGATCGGACGCAGCTTTCAGCGTCTCTCTCGCTGCGCAGCCACCAGTCGACAGCACAGCTCCGTCAACGTCCCCGCGTCGCAGGCAGGTCCTGCCGACACGGCTCACGCTCTTCGGTCCCCCTGTGGACCCCGGCACGCTGCCACGGCCACCACGGCCTCTGCTCCCGCCACCCCTTCGTCTGCCGGGCTGCCGGACCCTTCCTCCTCCCTCCCGCCCTGGTACCAGTTTTCCAGCTCCACAACCAGCAAGTCCCAACGTCCCCGGTGTTCTTTCTCTTTCCATGTCGGTGGTGGACAGAACTCTGATCACACGTTTAGGAGTTCACAGGCACAAGGTCCCTGTGAGGCAGGAGGTCCCCAGGGCAGAGGCATGAGGCTGGGCAAGGAAACATGGGCTAACACGTGCACGGACCTCCTCCATATAGACTCACAGAACCATTAAGGTTGGAAAAGCCTCTAAGATCATCAAGTCCAACCGCCAACCCATCACCACCATGCCTATGTAGACACTGGGTCTGACTGCACTTCTGCACCTGCTTCTGTGCTGTTTCAGAAGACCAAACCAAAGGAACAAATGAGCCTTTTCCCTTTGATCCTCGCTCTGCGTGCGGTCGGCTTTTTAAGCACCATAAGCCGTGGTTGGCACCAAATCCCTTTTTGGAGCAAGTTTTCTCTCCAGGTTCAAAAGACGCAGCGTGTCTCCCCTGCGGAGGATGAGGAGGATGAGGAGTCTCCGCAGCCAGGCTCCCGCCAAGCATCAGGCAGGAGATGCCGCAGGAGCCTGGTCCCTCCGCAGCTGCTCCAGAGCGGGGATCCCTCCAGGAAAACCCTCCTTGCTCTTGGCGTCGCCGAGCAGGGGGGACGAGGGAGCCTCTCCCACAGCCCCTGCTCCAAGGCGTCTTCGGGCAAACAGCAGCCTGACCTGCTGCCCTGAGGAGCCAGCGCCGTCCCAGCACCTCCTCCCTCCCCAGCTGAACAGCCCAGACTCGCCCGAGACATCGGAACCAGGGTTCGCAGTCAAATAACTCATCTAGCGCCGTATCAACACACCTGTTCACAGAATCACAGAATCACAGAATAGTAGGGGTTGGAAGGGACCTCTGTGGGTCATCTAGTCCAACCCCCCCGCCGAAGCAGGGTCACTCAGAGCAGGCTGCACAGGACCTTGTCCAGGCGGGTCTGGAATATCTCCAGAGAAGGAGACTCCACAACCTCCCTGGGCAGCCTGGGCCAGGGCTCCGTCACCCTCAGAGGGAAGAAGTTCTTCCTCATGTTCAGACGGAACTTCCTGTGCCTCAGTTTGTGCCCATTGCCCCTTGTCCTGTCGCTGGGCACCACTGAAAAGAGCTTGGCCCCCTCCTCCTGACACCCACCCTGCAGATATTTGTAGGCATTTATAAGGTCCCCTCGCAGCCTTCTCTTCTTCAGGCTGAACAAGCCCAGCTCCCTCAACCTCTCCTCGTAGGGGAGATGCTCCAGTCCCCTCACCATTACCTCCCTTAAATACACACCTGCTTCCAAACCCACAACCCTCTATTTTCCGCGACCCTCCTCAGTCCATCTCACGGCTTGCTGAAACAGCAGCTCGGAACTGGAGATCGGCAAACTTCGGGAGAAATCAAGATAATTCTTCAAATATTTGCTGACCCGTGGAATTTTCCAAAAGGAGCAGATAACAGTATGAGCTTTTTATCTGGCAAACGGCCTATAATAAATGGGGATATGCCACCTGAATTTTCATGAGTAATTAGCATGATTAACCTCCCTGCTCTTCTCCTGTGCCACTTCCACCGCTCCAGAGAATTGACATCTAGTTTATTAACCGTGAGAACTCGTCAGCTTTTCTGCTCTATTGCTGGGGACGACAAAGTTGCCAGGTACCTGCCACCCTGGGGAGGAAACAGAAGACGAGGCGGAGAAAAAAAGTAGCACAAAACGACTGGGAGAGAAAGCAAAAAAAACTTTTTCATTACATGCCTCCAGCTTCTTGATTTTATAACCTCTGCTGCCTTGAGATGCTTTACGGTACTCTAGGAAAGCTGTCCGCAGAAAAAACACAGATTAATCCCTAAATCTGAAAATTTCTTTATGGAAAATCATTAGAATATTTGTAATTAATAGCAGAAGTGTCTATTCTTGTAGTCCTACAAGATTTTTAACGTAATTTTCTCTACAGCTGGTGTTTGAATTTGAATCTGCACGAGTTTCAACCTCAACACCCGCCACCCCACCCAAGCCAGGCAGGACACCTCTTCCTCCGGGCTTTCCTGGCCTCTGGCCTTCACCACAGCCACCAGCCATGACCAGGAGGTGTGCTTCCCTCCTCCCTCAAAGAAGTGGCTTTTTTCCAGGGCAAGGACAGAGAAACTGTCAGCATCATAACTGCAGTAAGTTATTTTTTTTATGATTTCTACAAAAATATTCCCACCCCTTTTCACAGATATATTTTCATATTAAAATGAACAAAACAGTATAGTGTAAAGCTAAGAATTATTAGTTATGAATTCATTAATTCACAGAAGCATATAGTATTTTCTCTTTGAAGGCTCAGAAACAGTATCATACAGTGTTATTGCTTCTGATCATCTTGGTTTCATTTTCAGAGAGTGACTCCCTGCTCAATCATATTATCTGAGATATTAAAAAGGTGCCAGCTGCCGCATGTGAAATTTATTAATTCCTAAAGATTTATGACATAGAAACACTGACTTCCAGCAATTATGAAGAAGAAATTGCCAGTGCAGAAAGGTAAGGAAACAAGTCACTGCATGGCTTCGTCTTTCTCACTTGGCCCTTCTCTTCATGGAGCTTTGAAACTCCAGCGCCAGGCGCGTTCGCTTCGCAGGAACAGAGAAGTCAACTGTGTCTTCCGACGGTGAAAGCCAACCCAGACGGCAATTTTCCGCCCCTGATTTTTGGTGACACGATGCCGAAACACAAGCTACAGGACTGAAAAAGCAACGTAAGCACTGAGACCGTGGCAAGGCAAGGATCACGCCTAGAGAACGAGAAAGCATCTGGTCCCGGAACACACTGTGTTACTTTTCAAATTTTCAATATCGCAGCACCTTACTGAAGGATTTTAGCATGAAAGCCACGACTGAATTAAAACGGCCATGATACTAATTAACAGCATTTATTTCAGTGTCAGCATAGTTACTTTAGTCTTTATTTGTAATGCTAAAATGAAACCAAGGTTTCTTCATGGATGCAAAAAGCCCTGACAAAAAAATGCGGGCTTACAAGGGGAGACCGGTGCAGCAACGCGGCTCAGGATGAAACGAGGAGCGTCGAAGGGCTGCGGCACTCGGCCTCCGCAGCGATGCCGCCATTTGGTAACGAACGCAGCATCGCGGCGACGCGGCGCTCGCACCACTGCGGCACGGGCAGGGGGGAGCGAACCAGGCTTGCGGGCAGCGGACGTCGCCTGCGGCCGGGGAGCGGAGAGGAGCCCCGAGCAGCTTCGCCCAGGGGAAACCGGAGCATGATCCCGCCGAACGCACGGGTCTGCCTGGGCTCGGGGCCCAGGAGAAGGACCCAGGGCCACCACGTAGCCAGGCAGGAGGTCCCCAGGTGAGAGGCGTGTGGCTGGGCAAGGAAACGCAGGTTCGCACGTGCACGGATCTCCTTCATGTAGAATCACAGAATAATTAAGGTTGGAAAAGCCTCTAAGATCATCAAGTCCAGCCGCCAACCCATCACAGAATCACAGAATCACAGAATAGTAGGGTTTGGAAGGGACCTCTGTGGGTCATCTAGTCCAACCCTCCTGCTGAAGCAGGGTCACCCAGAGCAGGCTGCACAGGATCTTGTCCAGGCGGGTCTTGAATATCTCCAGAGAAGGAGACTCCACAACCTCCCTGGGCAGCCTGGGCCAGGGCTCCGTCACCCTCAGAGGGAAGAAGTTCTTCCTCATGTTCAGATGGAACTTCCTGTGCCTCAGTTTGTGCCCGTTGCCCCTTGTCCTGTCGCTGGGCACCACTGAAAAGAGCTTGGCCCCATCCTCCTGACACCCACCCTGCAGATATTTATAAGCATTTATTAGGTCCCCTCGCAGCCTTCTCTTCTCCAGGCTGAACAAGCCCAGCTCCCTCAGCCTCTCCTCGTAGGGCAGATGTTCCAGTCCCCTCACCATCCTCGTAGCCCTCCGCTGGACTCTCTCCAGTAGCTCTTCATCTTTCTTGAACTGGGGAGCCCAGAACTGGACACAGTAGTCCAGATGGGGCCTCACCAGGGCAGTGTAGAAGGGAAGGAGAACCTCCCTCGTCCTGCTGGCCACACTCTTCTTGATGAAGAAGAGCCTATATAGACACTGGCTCTGCCTGCACTTCTGCACCTGCTTCTGTGCTGTTTTAGAAGACTAAACCAAAGGCAGGTGCGACAGGGACAAAGAGCAGGCGCTGTTTACCGTTCATGTAAATCAGATGATAACAGCAAACTGCAGGAGCCCCGCCTCGAGCTGTGCTCTGCTGGGTGTTTCTCCACTCTGCGCTGCCCGGAGACCCTGTGAGCAGCAGCTTGACGAGGCCGGGAGATCCCCTGCTTCTCGTCCCGGCTCCTCGGCCGCCTCGGCGGTCTCTCCCGACGCCGCAGCCTCCTGCGTGCTGCCAGGCCGGCCACGGCGACCGTACGGCACCGTGAACCCAACTCCCGCGTTGCCTCCCAACGCTGGGAAATTTTACGATGTCTGCCTGCAGAATCGATGCAGCGGTGAGGTTGCCTCTACCTGCTCAGCTGTTAATTAAAAAACACGTCAAACATAGCGAGGAAACAACGTCCACAAGCCAAGGCGTGGGTGCTCCCGCTCCACTGGGTAACTTCACCCCTCTTTCCCCCCGGCAGTGACCCAGGCTGCAGCCGCCCGGGCTCCAGGGATTTCTTCAATAATACTCAGGTTTTACGTTTCATGTGCTCTTCCCGAACAGGCTTTTTTCCACTAGCAAGGCTTAATGAAAAAACCTTCTTTCCAAGCGAAAACAAGTTGGATTTCAGGATTTCCTTATAACAACATCTACACTACGAGTAGATGGGGCTCACCAGGCGGGAAGTAATTGCGTGCTGTGTCATGTCCTTTATTGGATCAGTATTGACCTGGGACTCTTCTCGGAGGAGGTAATACCAACCCTGCAACGCAGTTGTCTCCAGGTTGGTTTAAGTAAAATAATAGAGTTAATGACAGAAGCAAAGCTACCTAGAGAGGTATAATTCATCATGGAGTGTTTCATGCCATTATCTTAAAAACATACAGTGTAGTAATCACTTGAAGTAGTGATAACACATAATTGTATGCTTCTCATAAATTATAGGTGAATGGGAGTTTCAGCTAATGAGTGCCAAATAGCAGCTCAGGAACTGCAGTGATTACAGAAGATGTGGTGATGAATGCATTTATTATTGGGGTATTACAAATCTTTTTATAGCAGAGATGGCAAGTTTATAAATAAGTAACCATCCACAGAGGTACCCGTACGTCTAACCAAGACGGCGAAGTTGTTAGCCGGCAGTTTAACCAGTCTCTTGCCCAGAAAGACCTCAAAGCTTGGTGAAAATCAAGCAAAGCAAAACAAAGAGCGCAGAAGTCCCACCCACGTATCCGCATCCACGGGTTTACACGCGCTGTCTGGCCACCACTGGCAAAAGGCACTCCTTGAGCATTCTCCACGGAAAAACAGACTTTTGCACCAGTTCTCATGGAGGAGCATCCCCCCCTTAAAAAAACCCCAACCAATTCAAAGCAGCAGTGCTCCTCTGGGGTAGAGTCCAGGTGCTGCCCAAAGCAGCGAGCTCTCCCCGTGCTGTGGGTCAGGACGAGCCGGGGGCTGCGGGGAGGGCTGGGGGCACAGCGGGCAGCAGAGCTGGCGGGGACGGCTGGCGCCGGCGAAGGGCCGGTGACGCTGCGTTGGCTGCAGAACCCACCAAAACCCCACTCAGAACGCAGTTTTGAATCTCTTCTTCCTCTGCAAAATCTCGCTGTTGGAAAATGCTTCTACCTGACGACAAAACCCAGCAGCCCCCCTCCGGGCTGCTCCCCCTCCCCGGGACCGGAGGGCTGAGGGCAGAGGAGTGCGGGCGGCCCCAGCAGCGCTGGGGAAGCTCCTCCAGCCCCGTTTTGGGGGGCTCCCGTCCCCCCACAGCCACCCAGCACAAACCAGCGAACACCGAGGGCGACGACGCGGGTGGAGGAAGATCAAACCTGCACTTGCTGGTGTGAATGAGCTTTCCCACTGACTGCAGCAGAGGCCAGTGGGGTCCAGCCTCCTGCTCCCTGCGAGCAGCACCCCAAGTACTTCTGCCAGTGCGGCCACTGCTTAGAGACCCGTACAGACAACTTGGGTTTATTTGGATTGCTTTTCTTTGCACACTAAAGACAGGAGTAACTGTTAGCATCTCAAAGAAAGAAAATGCATGTAAAAACACCAAGCAGAATCACAGAATCACAGAATCACAGAATCACAGAATAGTAGGGGTTGGAAGGGACCACTGTGGGTCATCTAGTCCAACCCTCCTGCCGAAGCAGGGTCACCTACAGCAGGCTGCACAGGACCTTGTCCAGGCGGGTCTTGAATATCTCCAGAGAAGGAGACTCCACAGCCTCCCTGGGCAGCCTGGGCCAGGGCTCCGTCACCCTCAGAGGGAAGAAGTTCTTTCTCATGTTCAGACGGAACTTCCTGTGCCTCAGTTTGTGCCCCTTGCCCCTTGTCCTGTCACTGGGCACCACTGAAAAGAGCTTGGCCCCATCCTCATGACACCCACCCTTCAGATATTTATAAGCATTTCTAAGGTCCCCTCGCAGCCTTCTCTTCTTCACCGAGCAAAAATCAAACAACGCCATTTATGCGACGTGAGCACGCGAAGCAACTGCCCATCGGCCGACCCGCAGCCGAGCGGGGCTCAGGGCCGAGCCGCAGCACGCTCCGCACCCCGAGCATCCCCCAGCCCCGGGACGGTTGTATGCTGGGGGTCACCAAGGGGCTGCCTCCGAACCCCCCCCCAATGCCACCGAGGGCTTTGCGCATGGTGACGTTGCTGTCACTCCCCTTTGGACCCGGAGCTGCCAGCTCGTGCCCTGCCTGGGTCAGCAGATCGGTGCCGTGGGTTAGTACGCCCGTGTCTGGAAGAACGGGAGTGCTCCCTGGCTTTTTTAAATGAAGCAAATATGATAAAACTTCTCCAGAACAATCCGAACGACCATATTCTGGCATTCTGTAATGTATTTTGGCACTTTTACAAACAACACGCTTCCTCGCCGCGTTTCTCCGCAGCCTGGCAGCGTGCTGCGTGTGCCCAGCCACTGCTGCTTTTCTCATCACGACAAAAACCAGCCAAAAGGCAGAGCAGGAGCAGGCTCCTGTCTCCCTGAAGCTTCTGACACCAGCTTAGACCCAGGCTGTGTTCCTACTCCAAACTCGGAACGCTCTCCGACCGAGAGCTTCGCCCTTTGTCAGGCAGAGCGGCGATCACACGAAGCTGTGCCATGTCTCGGGTCAGCACATAACACGTTCAGGTAAGTGCAGCTGGCAGACAAGGCCATTTCAACAATTCCATTTTTGTGACAACATTGGAGAAGTTATCTGCATCCCTCTGCAGAATGAAAAAAAACCTTAAAAAATCTCAAAGGCTTGCATGAAATAGAATCTTCCACCCAAACTAGTAACTAGGTAACTCGATTCATACAGCTTCTACTAGTGCTGATACATGATTTCATCTGTGCTTATCTCCTAGAACATTTAGTTTTCTGATATACTACTGTTTGGAATAGAAGTAATAAATAAAAAAAAAAAAAGAGGAGCTTAATTGTGGTCCTTCACCATGATGGATCTTTCAGGAGAAATAAGAATGACCTCTCTATTTAAAAGAAGAAGAGAAGATTGTAGATGGAGCTGTGCCGCCTGATGTAGATGTACAAACGTGGCACACAGATGTCTCAGGCTGCACTTGCCAGCAATAAACAGATTTTTGGATGAACCTCACAGCTGCTTGCTCCATAGTACCACTACTAATACATTATTAATAATATTATTAAGCATCTCCCCGGTGGGAGATCTCGGCGTGGTGCAGCTGCTCCGGGCCACCTCACCGTCGCAGTGAGAGCCCACCCGAGAGGGCTGGCGGGGGCTGGCACCGTCCTTTCTCATCCTCCTCATGTGGTGCTGGCCCAGCAAGGAGATGAGCTGTGCTGTGGGAAAGGAGCTCACAGCTCAGGAAACGCTGCTGCTGATGCTGCGCTGTGTTTATCGCTCGAAGGGACTGTAGCATCCACCCGGTCCCCACCAGAGCTCTCCAGCATCAAGATCTGCACGTCTCCAGTGAAATAAATGGAAAAGAGTTGCTCCACGGTGGTCCTCTGCCGTGCTACCTGCTGCCAGGTGGTGGAAACCTTCATGTCCTGCGCAACGCATTGGTGTCTCCAGTGTTTTGTGATAGTATCTACTGGAAGAGTTGTAGCTCACCACTCCGATGCGTCCTGCGCTGGACAGAGCCCTCCCGGTGGTCCTGGTCCCTCTGCTTCTGCACCAGGACCAGCGGTGAAGCGAGAAGGCAGAGAAGGGACTTACTTCACGACAGCGGCGTTCCAAAGGGTTTCATGAACTCGTATCTCACAGAATCACAGAATCACAGAATAGTAGGGGTTGGAAGGGACCTCTGTGGGTCATCTAGTCCAACCCTCCTGCCGAAGCATTCTGATTTTCCATCATTTGAAGGATATATCCTGGATCCAATCCCTTCCATACCACTCAAATCTAAGATTTAAATAAGTCTTGCCGTGCAAGATAATGGAAAAGATTCAGATAAAATGTTTGCTTTAGAACAGCAAATTACAACAAAAAGGCTTTGAAGCCATTGGAAGATAATCAACCTGAGTTCCCAGTTCATGTTGTGCTTACCTTTCCAGTTTTTATAGCAGAAAACCACGTAGAATCTGAAATGGTGTCTTCCTGTGGTTAACTTCGTGGTGCAAAACGTCAGGACAACACTGGGTGCTTCAGTTCGCAGCTTTTTCTGTGTCTCGGGGCAGAGACCGAGACAGACGTCTGGCCACCGGCAGACGCGGGCTGCCACACCAGACCAGCACGGACAGCGAAGGGGACTAACGGCAGTGCGAAGCTCTCCACTGGGCAAATAGAGTCAAGCAACAAGAACTGGCCTGTGGGGGTCTTTTAAACTGGACCGAGTTGGAGACCGGCGTGGGTTATTGTAAATCTGAGGGGAAGCCTCAGACACACGACGCACCTTCCGATGTTCTGCCTAGACTAGTTATTTTTTGTCCCTTTACGGCTAAAAGGATGAACATTTCTCTGAGCACCTTAGAAGCCTGTTCTCATTTCTCATGCTGTATTTCCACTTGACTCGCTCATTGTGGAAAGAAATTTTACCAGAGGAATTCAGCTTTTTACAGAAGGCAGCCAAGGAAGTCGATTACTTCGCAAAACCGCCATCTCCACTCAACTGGTGCTCTTTATCTCCTCGCAGCAGACACTCCCACGCTCGCCTCCCTAATCCAGCCTGGAGAACACGGCCCACCACCATTAAGCACAGTTACCGCAGGATAATCACAGCTATTGATTCCGACATGCTGATTTTCCTGCTAAAATCTCTCGCTGCCTTCCGCTGTACGGAGGAGCTGGTCCTAACGCACATCCCCCGAACGAGCTCTGGTCCTAACGCGCATCCCCTGAAGGAGCTCTGGTCCTAACGCGCATCCCCTGAACGAGCTCTGGTCCTAACGTGCATCCCCTGAACGAGCACGCAGCTAAGCTTTCCTCTGCTCCTCATGGCTGCTGTGGATTCTTCTTTGCAGCATAAACAGCATCAAGTGGAAAGAGCCTTGCATCCACCCAGCTCTGAGGAACGCGGCACCAACCCCAACCCGCCCGCGCCCGCGCTGCCCGCAGGCCTGCTCTCCCACGCGTCGCTGGGACACGCGGTGAATGATTGCCCTGCCTGGACCGCATTCAAACCCTTGAAACAGCGATGCAATCCATGGCAAACGATTTCAGCAGATGGGAATGACAATTCCTTCTAAACACGCAGCTGTCCACCTGGACTGCTCAAACCCGAAACCCCAACACAGACCGGAGCGGGCAACATCGCATCGGCGGCGTCTGGAGTTCCCGCACGTGGGAAAACCGGATTGACGTGACTTCTCTGCTAGAAGAGACAGAACAAAAGCCGTGACCTTTCTCCCTGCCTCCCCGGGCTCCGGCTGACTGCAGCAAGGACAGGACCTCAGCCCGGATCCACAACGGGGAGAGCCGAAGGCGTCCGCTGAGTCCTGCCCTGCCGGCTGCCTCTGCGCAGAGCCCGGTGCTGCGACTGACGCCGGTGTCACAACACAGCCCCCAGCCCTGGGAGTCCTTCGTGCAGCCGCGGGGCAGCCCAGGGCAGAAGGCACCTCGAAAGGCCCAGCCTTCCATGGGAAAGCGAGCCTAGATGAGCAGTTTTGGTTTAATTTCAGAGAAATTAGATGTACCCTTTGGCGAGGGCAGAGAAACGGCGTTTCTCAGCACGGGGTGTTTTCAGAGGAAAGAAGCGACGGTGCGCACAGAGCAAGGACGAACAACGGACCCAAACAAACACTCACTGATCACCTGCATGCGACCACTGTTCTAAGGGCTGGGAAATCCGTTTGTGCCCTGTGAATCTCTGCAGAGACGACTTCGGCTTGCACGGCTGGAGAGAGTCCAGCGCAGGGCTACGAGGATGAGGAGGGGACTGGAGCATCTCCCCTACGAGGAGAGGCTGAGGGAGCTGGGCTTGTTCAGCCTGGAGAAGAGAAGGTTGAGAGGGGACCTTATAAATGCTTATAAATATCTGCAGGGTGGGGGTCAGGAGGATGGGGCCAAGCTCTTTTCAGTGGTGCCCAGCGACAGGACAAGGGGCAATGGGCACAAACTGGAGCATGGGAAGTTCCAGCTGAACATGAGGAAGAACTTCTTCCCTCTGAGGGTGCCGGAGCCCTGGCCCAGGCTGCCCAGGGAGGCTGTGGAGTCTCCTTCTCTGGAGATATTCCAGCCCCGCCTGGACGCGGTGCTGTGCAGCCTGCTCTGGGTGACCCTGCTTGGGCAGGGGGTTGGGCTGGGTGACCCACAGAGGTCCCTTCCAACCCCTACTATTCTGTGATTCTGTGATTCTGTGGCTGCTCTAAGGCAAAGCTCGGCACGGCCTGACAACGTCTGCACAACCCGCGTGTAACAAGGAGCTCTTCTGCAGTAGTTTCCTTCAGCGCATCCCCTACAAACAAGCTTTTTAATAGTAACAACTAGCGGGAATTCCTTTTTTCTTTTCCCTTTATGTTTTCCCTTTGAAAAACATATGCAGCCTTCTTCTTCATGCTCAAAATATGTTGCCTGTTCATTTTACTTGTAAAAGAGGTGAAAAGACAGAATCACATCTTTTGAATTTGTTCACATTTGATGTTTGATTTCACATCAGAACAAATAGACTTTTACGAAATGAATCAATTATTGATAACCTCTGTATGAGGTATATTAATATGCCGAGTGTATTAACAGGGGAGCGAGTCACACTGGAAAACATACAATGCGCGTTGAAGTTCATATTTAGATAGAACAGCTGCAAACTTTCTGCTGTATGTTTTCAGATTAAGTGATGTTTTGTTATGCAGTTTTGACCAGTGGAATAACTGTTGGCCAGAGAATGGATGAGGACGCACGGGTTTTGCAGACGATCGCTAAAGGAACAGTACCAAAAGCGTTCACAGTCACACTGGGCGTACATGGCACCCCTGCTCGTGTCGCCCATTCCGCTGCGATGGGCATTTGGGACCAGTGAGGGTGATGCTGGCGGCCCTGGAGAGGTGAGGAGGGCTGCGGGGTGGCCATGGGCTGGCTCCTACCAGGGGGCATCCCTCGGGCGGACGCGGGAGAGCTCGTTCCTCCCAGGTGACGTGGGGGTTTGCATTCACCGAGATCGGGGGGGCTCGGGTTGCACAGAAAAAATCCACAGTAAAGAATTACATTCGTTAGCTGAATAATTGCGCCTCCTGTCTCCTACCTTTGACCACTCCAATCAATATGGCGTTATGCAAAACAAAATGAAATGCTCCACTCTACCATCAGCGTGTGACTGTCCAGCTTACACGACCATACCGTTCTGTCTACGTATGCACGTATAAAACGATCACAATTCGGTAACTAAGTCGCTAGATGTTCCGTATCTCTGTTGCTATATGATCTTTATATAGAAACAATTATGATTCACGTGCCTTTTCAGAAAGGTGTTTAAATTCAGGGTAAAACCAATTACGGCCATAGCACATACATTAAAGGGTAATATATTGTGGATGATGGAAAGGCAGTTATAGAATCACAGAGTGGTTTGGGTTGGAAGGGGCCTTAAAGCTCATCTGGTTCCAACCCCCTGCCACGAGCAGGGACATCTCCCACCAGCCCAGGGTGCTCAGAGCTCCATCCAACCTGGCCTTGAGCACTGCCAGGGAGGGGGCAGCCACAGCTTCTCTGGGCAGCCTGGGCCAGGGCCTCACCACCCTCACGGGGAAGAATTTCTTCCTCATATCTCATCTAACTCTGCCCTCTGTTAGCTTAGAGCCGTTCCCCCTTGTCCTATCGAACCACACACAGTCAGTAACTGCTGTGGCGAACGCGGTGCCGCGGCGGCAGTGCCGTGCCGCTGGCCGTCCCTCCCCAGCACCAGCGTGACTCAGTTTCCCCGCACCTTGCCCCAAACGCAGCCCGGGGAGCTCAGCAGCACGCCGCGCCGGCTCGGCTTGGCAGTCCGCACGGGAGCAGCCGGCGAAATGCCGTCAGGGTGGCAGGGACGGCGAGGCAGCTCGCAGTCAGGGTTTCACAGCTGCAAAGCCTGCTGCCCTCCAAGCCCTGCTAACAGGTCTGTTCCTGCTGGGTTGAACACCTCAGGTGACAAGGGGGAGTACTGCCCTCAAAAGAGCTTTGCAGCAACTTTATCTTGCTTAATTATTCACCCTGCAGATGCAAATGCGTCTATTTATCAGTGTTTATTTAAAT
Organism: Opisthocomus hoazin; assembly: GCF_030867145.1. Lineage (NCBI taxonomy): Eukaryota > Metazoa > Chordata > Aves > Opisthocomiformes > Opisthocomidae > Opisthocomus > Opisthocomus hoazin. Next base: position 1,000,383 of record NC_134419.1, on the reverse strand, counting down.
TAATGGAAAAAATACGTTTCCTTCTCGGATTCCCAGGTCAACAGGCAGAGCTCTGCTACACCCGGAGCGTGAACAGAAGCGTCTGCGGAGTGCCGGTGGGTTCTAGCCCTGCAGAGCAGAAAAAACAGCCACTTTTCTATTTATTAAATGTAACTGGAAAGAATTCAGCTGGACTCTCAGAGGTTAGCTGACTCCAGAGCACTGGGAAAGAGGAAATCAAAGAAAAACAAACCCTGAATCTGCCCATGCGTTGGGCAGAAATAACTGCAGCTGCAGGTGGAACCCCACCGTGGCATTTGCAAAGAGGGGCTCTGCTGGAAGCAGCTCCCCTTGCTCGGACTGCGCAGCCACGCTGCCGACAAGCGCTTTCACTGCTGCTTGCCTGAGAGCTTCGCGAGGGTTCCGCTGCTCCCCCGCTTTGGGCCATTTTTAGATTCCTGAATTTCCTTTGCTGGTTTCGTCGCCGCAGCAGCCCCCCGCAGCCAGCACGCCGTACCGGGACGCAGCCGCAGAGCCGCGGAGGAACGGTTGCCCGCAGGTGCCCACGGGCGTGGGAGAAGCACCAACACTAGTGCCACACCACAGGTCATCACCTCGGAGCCCCGCACCGGCTAACGGTTTTCACAGAATCACAGAATGGTAGGGGTTGGAAGGGACCTCCGTGGGTCACCCAGCCCAACCCCCTGCCCAAGCAGGGTCACCCAGAGCAGGGGGCACAGCACCGCGTCCAGGCGGGTCTTGAATATCTCCAGAGAAGGAGACTCCACAGCCTCCCTGGGCAGCCTGGGCCAGGGCTCCGTCACCCTCAGAGGGAAGAAGTTCTTCCTCGGGTTCAGATGGAACTTCCTGTGCCTCAGTTTGTGCCCATTGCCCCTTGTCCTGTCACTGGGCACCACTGAAAAGAGCTTGGCCCCATCGTCCTGACACCCACCCTGCAGATATTTATAAGCATTTATTAGGTCCCCTCGCAGCCTTCTCTTCTTCAGGCTGAACAAGCCCAGCTCCCTCAGCCTCTCCTCGTAGGAGAGATGCTCCAGTCCCCTCACCATCCTCGTAGCCCTCCGCTGGACTCTCTCCAGTAGCTCTTCATCTTTCTTCAACTGGGGAGCCCAGAACTGGACACAGTACTGCAGATGGGGCCTCACCAGGGCAGTGTAGAGGGGAAGGAGAACCTCCCTCGTCCTGCTGCCCACACTCTTCTTGATGCACCCCAGGATTCCATTGGCTTTCTTGGCAGCCAGGGCACACTGCTGGCTCATGGTCACCCTGTCGTCCACCAGGACACCCAGGTCCCTCTCCGCAGAGCTGCTCTCCAGCAGGTCCACCCCAAGCCTGTACTGGTGCATGAGGTTGTTCCTCCCCAGGTGCAGGACCCTGCATTTGGCTTTGTTGAACCTCATCAGGTTCCTCTCTGCCCAACTTTCCAGCCTATCCAGGTCACGCTGAATGGCAGCACAGCCTGCCGGTGTGTCTACCACACCTCCCAGTTTGCCCTGACAAATACCAAATAGGAACAAAGACTTTAGCCTATTATAAGCAATATATTACACGGAATCGTATTTTTATGTAAGAACTAGGGGCAAAGACCTTACTCCAGCAGCGGCGTACAAAAAGCGAGGCGATAAGGCTGATGCCCGCAGGCAACACCGCATCTCCCGGCGCGCTCTTCGTGCTGTCAGCCCTGCTGCTGAGCGCACTGGAAATCAATCCGAGGTTTTAAGCACCTATTCCAAGAGCGGGAGGAGCACAGTCAGTCTGGGAGCTGAGCTGGGATGGTTGGAAGACATTTGCTCTACATCTTTGCGGTATTTAAAAAAACCCAAACATTCGAGCTGCGCCATAAATAGCGCAAATCAGAATGAGGTTATTAATCTTCGAGAGCCGCATACAACTGAGATTAATCAGCTTGTCTCTCCTGAGCAGTATCTGCAACTCCAGAATAAAACACATTTCCATACAGAACACGCGCAGCCATTAACCTCTTTCCCAGATCCTAAAGTCGCATCTTCATCACCAAATTTTAGAATACAGGTTTTTGCCTAAAAGGATAAGAAAACATCAAGAAAATGGACCACACCCATCTGTTACTATTACATACAAAATCTGTTTTCATTTAACTCGAGGCGTTTTCAGGACGGGGCTCTGCTGGATAACTGGCGTTTTGCAGAGATTAAAGTCTTTATTAATTTAACTGTGATGATGTAGAGGTACCTGCAATAAGGTCGGGTTTTTCATGTATTAAATGAATTAATAAATATTACATAAAATCTGATTAATCAAAAGACACCTCTATCCTGCAAATTTCAGAGCTTGCTTGATTTTTCTAGGTAAAATCGTAAGCAAGTCCCGTTGTGCCAAAGCCCCTGGTTCAGCTGCAGGGAGGAGCTGAAGGGAAACTCGTGACGAAGAGGAAGAGACCTCAAGCACGAACGGCGGAGCGGTGTTCCAGGGAAACCACGCTGTCATTCTGACAGGAGAACCAAACCTGGGGAGCGGCTGCGTCCCAGTGTCCGAGCTGGCGGGGGCACGGGGAGGCTCGCTCTGGCCCGGGGACCACGCAGGAGAGGATTAAACCCCACTTGGCATCCTCCTGCCGTCCCCATCCCAGCAACAGCCACTCCAAGCCCCCGTGCATGCTGGATGGGAGCGAAGTGTGAAGTGTTCAAGGGATGCTGACGTGGGCTGACAGTGAATTTAGAGGTATTGTGGGAATAAAATCAATGGGCCTCATTCCGAAGCTTTACATTACCAATTTCAAGGGATGGCATCACTTGCAAAAAGAGTGGCGAATTGGATCCTCACAGTTTTTAACAGTAAGCATGTTTGGCCTTTGTTGTTTTTCTCAGCAGAAGGTGGACAATTTGTGTACATAATTGCACATAAATTACATATTTGTAGACCACTGGAAAAAATAATGACCTAGCTTTTAACTGCTACACATACTCATCTCAGATTAACTCCAGCGAAAGCCCCGTGTTTATGTGCAGGGAAGAATTTCGCTTAATTATTTCCAGTAGTTTTTAATAGGAATTCTGTTTGTGTGTACAGCGGTGTGTTTATGGCTGTCCGTGGACAGGAGGATAATGGAAGGCTGACTTGCACACTGCCACAGATGCTTGATTGCATATTTATATCTAATGGACATTTCAGTGAAATGACCCAATAATTTTGCTGCCCAGACTTATTGCAATATCGCGTGTTAATTGCTAGAGTGAGATGAAAATAGATCTTAAAATAGGATGTAGGTGGTTAGCCCAGGGGGAAAAGAGGGATGAAAGATTTGGTCTGGGATACCGGCTATGGTCACGAATAAGGAGCCGCAGATAAGCTAGAGAGCCAAGCAGCAGCAAGTGGAGAAAAGCAAAGCTGGAGTTACCCGAGCAGCTACATTTCCACATCCATCTGATAAGGGCCAGCCGCTGCCGAGAAGGCTGAGCAGCATCGGCCGCCTGCGCCCAGGGAATCCCTGCCCGGCTGCAGGGACGGCGAACGCAAGAAGTCACGGCGACGCGTCGCTCCGCGGAGAGGCTGCCGGGAGGCGCAGAGACTGGAGCTGCTGCAGCTGGGGAACGCTGTGTCCCACAGCTGCCCGTCGCTGCGCCTGCTTGGCCGCGGTGCCGCCGACAACGGGCTCCGGGACGCGCTCCAGGACGCGCTCCGGGACGCGCTTCGGCACGGGCAGCGCAGCGGCCAAGCGCCTGGCCGCGAGGCGGGCAGCCAGGCAGCTGCCAGCACCCAAATGTCTGGAATAGTCATATTTACAGTAGTAATGTTTATAATAGTAACATTCGCCACCAGAAAGCGTTCTTCCTCGTTGAAAACAACAACAAATAAAAAAATCCAGCCCTTCCACAACCTGTTGACAGCCCTGGGCATCTGCTCTCCAGTCCCAGTCGACACCAGTTCCGTTACTGCTGCTACTGGTCTCTGCGCTGGGGCTGCCCCGCAGGACCCTGCTCTGTTGCAGGAGCCGCCGAACCAGCATGACAAAGCCCTCGCCAAGCTGGCACAAAGATCAGCACAAGGGCTTGCAGTCCAAGTATTTCTTCACTAAAATTGCCTACATTTTCCGAAGTAGCCCTGTCTTAATTGTGTTCGTATTTGTTGTCCAGAAATTTAATTTCTTATAGTTCTTTAGTCATGTGTCAACATATCTAAAATTCCCGTAATATTTATTCTCCTGCACTGGATAACCTTGTCAATCTTAATTATAGCTCAGGGTAGGCAAACCAAATTGAATGCATTGCTCCAGATGAGCTGTACCATTGTTCAATATGCTCCTGTAATATATTCCACACTTTTAATGCACCAGAGCATTTTAACTGCTGTTGCACACTGTGCAGACAGTCATTTGAGCTCTCAACCACATTTATTTATTTAGATTTCAACCTATAAAACATAAAATAATACATTTCCAAGACTCTAGGTGCCCTCGACAAATAATTAAAAATGCAATTCCACAAATTCTCAGATACCACCAGCACACCAAAAACTTTTCTCTGCGTAAAACCGTACAGATGTCAAACTTCTTTACCTGAACTGTCACCAAACTTCATTTCCTCCTGTCACCCATTTAAACTGCAGCAGTAGTATCTGCCTGCCTTTCTCACAAATCGCAAGCCCTGCCAAGCCAGAGGGAGTAATGGATTCTCCGTTTCCAGGAGTTTTCCGCAGAGAACTCTGCCAGTTCACAGCTCACTCTGTTTTCGCAAGCAAGTCCCGTTCAGCTGCCTAAGCCACGCCAGCCCGCCCGACTCGGGAGCTCCTTGGCCGAGACCCGCTCAGCTCCTCAGCCCAGCGACCTCCAGTTGCTCCAGCAAGGGAAGCGACGCTGCCTGTCGCAGCTCTCGGAACTCACAGGGTGGCCGATGGGGCGAAGGCAGCGGGTGGCTGCAGAGCGGTGCACGGCACGGCGGAGGGGGCACCTCCAGAGTCAAAGAGGAGGTGGTGAAAACCAGCAAGGAGCCCAGGGAGTGCTGGTGGACCCGTCCAGTTCTGGCTGCACAACATAAAGCAAGAGGAAGGGTGGGCAACCTCAAGTAAGGGGGAGAAAACAGGATTTTGCCTACATGAGCAGCATCCTTTTGTTGGTGGCATCTGCCTGAAGCAGCCCTACGGACAGCGTGCATTAAACAGCGAGCTGCTGTTTCACAGAGTCACAGAAGTCCCGGAGCCAGAGGGTAACTCGGGCTGGAGGGGACTGGAGGTCCCCAGAACACCCTCCCGCTCGGAGCAGGGGGACTTCCACCCTGCGCCAACTTACTCTGGCTCTCGTCCAGTCGGACTTTGCAGCTCTTCTTTCCGTAAAGCACACTCGCAGTTCTATGCCCATAACGCCCAGCAAGGCTGCAGTGATGTATGCCCACAGCCTACTGCAAAGTATCGCTCCACATCCGACAGCCAGTGCTGGATCTCTGTAGTTTTACTACCAGACTTCTTCCAAGCACGTATTTTCTGAAAAGCAGAGATGATGATAATTAAAATGTCCTTCCATTCTCACGTTCTGTTACTGGATTCCTGTGTGATGTATGAGGAAGATATCAGAAGATACTATGGCTCGTGCCCAAAGGGTCGTGTCAGCGGACACAGAGGTGATTCTTCCATCACCCCTCTTTCCTCTCAAGACTCAAAGGACAACAGATGACAAGATAAAATAAACCAGAGCCTCCTAAATACCTCTTGCTGTAGATGACCACAGTACATTGTCTCATACCTAACCCATATTTCTTACTGCAACAGGAATTGCAACTCCATGATGATTTCAAAGCGACTCTATTCTAGCAAGTACTTAGGGGGATAAAAATCCAAGCAATCCTTCATCAATAACTTTGAGTGACCACTGAATGGAAATCACTGGAATGCCTTACAGTTATCAGGCAGAAGCTAGCTCCATCATACATAGTACGGTCATTGATCAGAGAAAGAATAAAGCAGAATACAATTGAATAGGTCCAAACAGGAGAAAACACGAACAAATCAGAGAAGCCATTTCCACACATATGGTAGTATTTATTCAGTGCTCTTCTATTATCTACATTTTAACTGTTCTTTGATTAAAGGACATTGAGAATTCATTATTATTATTAAAATTGTGTGCTCCAGAGGTGCCACATGAGTCCACCAAGATTCGTCACCTTAATCCTGACCTAGAAAAGAAAACCTTTGCCTTGGTCCTTCCCACATCCAATTAAAGAAAAAGCAGCATACTCTGTGGAGGCACGTCTCCTTCATTCTCCTACCACCATGGCATTTACTGATGGAGCTGGAAGGTCCTTCAGCACTGCCGAGCTTGTCAGGCTCTACTGTCACCACTGCCTTTTGGTCCTTAGCTAAAGGATGCAACAAATCTTGCTCTTAAGTACCAAACACAGAGCTCCGTGACAGTAATGTGCCAGCAACAGAGTGCATTCCTTAGACAGCGAGGAATTAATCAAACGTTAAATATTCAAGTTGCTTCAGGATTTAAAAATCCCAGATGTGGAGGCTTCCTTGAGAACAGGGTAGCAAATACTGGTGAATGTTTAAGATTTTTTTTGAAGTGCTTAGAATTTACAGCAAATATTTTAGAGCTGCAAACAAATTCTATAGAGATTAATCAAGGGAATCAGTGAAATACCTCAGAGAGGCTCCTGCGTTAAGAAGATCCAACCGCAGTTTGACTGGGGTCTGGAAATGTAAAATGCTGAAAAAGTTCCTATTACTTTAACACTTGATTCCTAAGGGAACGGTTCTATGTAAATCATATTTTCATAATGTAGACTGGAAAGCGTGGCTAGAGCACTTTGATCTAATTTTCATAAAGTGTCTTGAATGAGCAAGAAGTACCTAGCCCCAGATATAGATATTTCAGAATTTTTTTTTTTAAAAAAGATGTCTTAGTTAAAGCTTCCCTAAGGCAGCTTCAAATGGAGAAATATGGACTTCTTTAGCAAAACGAAGACTGATTTTTACATATACTGATATACTAGTAATGATTAAGGATTTGCTCAGACACTAGGATCTCGCTCCACTTCTGAATTCTAGGATATGACTGGGAAAAAAAAGCATGTTTCATCAACAATTAACCTTTTCCCATATGGATGAAAACTAAATGGATCATCGTCTATGTAAATTCTTAGCTCCTGTCATAAAGCCTATTGTTAAAATAATTTGGAAAAATCAACATCACTGAAGTTAGCAATCAAGTTCCTACTAATTTCTACTAACGGGATCCGCTCTCATCCACCGCCAATGTCCTCCTGAGCTAGAAAGCTTGCACAGAACTCTCCCAGAATCCCAGACTGGTTGAGGCCAGCAGGGACCCCCGGAGCTCGGCTGGTCCAACCCAGCGAGCTGGTGGCCCAGGACCAGGTCCGGCTGGCTCTGGACGTCCCCACAGATGGAGACTCCCCACGGATGGAGACTCCACTGCTTTCCTGGTGGTGCTCGGCCACCCCCGCAGTTAAACAGCGTTTCCCTGTTGTGTGGAGGGACCCTCCTGCCTTTCATTACAATTGAATTCTGAAGTTTTATTAAATGATATTTAGAAATAAAGTCTAAACTCATTTCCTCAAGAAGTAACAAGAAAGCTACCAAAAAAAATAGAAAATTAGATAATTATTAATAATACAGAAGTGGAAGAAATACAATTTTTTTAATGTTTTTGACTGAACATAAGCTTACAGGTGAAAATTCATATTCTATCGAAAACATCAAAACATTTCTCAAGGAAGAGAAATGATGGATAAGGTTTTCAAATTCCAAAGGAAAGGAAGTTGTATAATTACGTTTGTGGCATCAAGCTAGTGCTTAGGAAAACAGAAATTCATGAGATGCAATTGACTACAATTTGCCCAATAAAACCAGGATGAAGAAGTTTCCAAAGGCTTCTAAGAGCTAAGAGGTTCATGAGGCTGTGAAATTCATGAGGAATTTGCCTGAGTATCAATTCACACGTTTGTTTACTACCGGCTTTTTTCCTCTGGCATGCAAAATGATCATTTTTGAAAACTGAGTCCTGAAGCTGGAAAATTGCTGAAGAAATGCTGCTTAGAGGCAAAGCAGCCTCCTCAAAGATTAATTCTTAAGCTATTTAATATTTCAAAATTATGTGAAATCATCTCGGTCTCCGTATTACAATTCATTAAGGTACTTAATTACACTTGGTTTGGTTTAGAGACTGTTCAGCTGCGTGGGGCCAAGAGAATGCTCACACCCCTGCCTGAACGGGGTGACGACACTTGCAAACAGGATTTGTCTCTCCTCTGCCAGGGTGAAAAGGCAGCTTGTGTGCAGCCAGAAAAGCCTCGTTGATGCCTCGCGAGCTCAACGCCGGCGGACCTGGTGTCTTCGCCGTCCCCGGGCACCACGACGTGCACCGGGTGAGCTGCAGGGCTGCTGAGGGCAGCAGCCAGCGCAGCGGCTTGGCACTGCCCGCGAGACCCACCGGCAGCTCCCCGGCCTCGTCTCGTTCTGTCTGGCAACAAACCGCTCGGAGCTGCTGTAGCCGGTGGCTCCCAGGCTGCTCGCGTTCTCCCGGTGGCCGTACTAACGATCCTTTGGACTATTGCTGCTCCAAGGTCCCGATGTGCTCTGCGAGAGCCAATGCTCCTGCTTTCAAAATGGCAAAAGCAAAAATCCCAGAATCACAGAATCACAGAATAGTAGGGGTTGGAAGGGACCTCTGTGGGTCATCCAGTCCAACCCTCCTGCCCAAGCAGGGTCACCTACAGCAGGCTGCACAGGACCTTGTCCAGGCGGGGCTGGAATATCTCCAGAGAAGGAGACTCCACAACCTCCCTGGGCAGCCTGGGCCAGGGCTCCGTCACCCTCAGAGGGAAGAAGTTCTTCCTCATGTTCAGACGGAACTTCCTGTGCCTCAGTTTGTGCCCGTTGCCCCTTGTCCTGTCACTGGGCACCACTGAAAAGAGCTTGGCCCCATCCTCCTGACACCCACCCTGCAGATATTTGTAAGTATAGATTAGGTCCCCTCTCAGCCTTCTCTTCTTCAGGCTGAACAAGCCCAGCTCCCTCAACCTCTCCTCGCAGGGGAGATGTTCCAGTCCCCTCATCATCCTCATAGCCCTCCGCTGGACTCTCTCCAGTAGCTCCTCATCTTTCTTGAACTGGGGAGCCCCGAACAAAAAAATCTTTATTCTCTGAAGCAAAGAATTAGCTACTACCAGCTTCACCTACGAGCTAATTAATTTACGAACACTTTCTCCCGTGTGAATTAGCAGGCAGTTACTACCCACAGTTTCAGGAGAAGACAGACTGAGGCAGCCTGACCTGACGGTGACGCATGCCGGTGCCCCGGCACCAGCCCACGGTAAGGCTGGCAGAAGGGCCGGGTTTCCTCCCCAGCCCGCCTGTTCGCAGGCAGGACGAGCCACCGAGCACGGCCGCCGCGCAGGCTCCAGCAGCCGCCGTTTGCTCGCTCCGTTCCCCGTTTCCTCGAACCCTCGCGGTTTCAGAGGCTGACAGGACTGGCTTCACAGCACAGCAGCTGGTCTGCTCTGCCTAGTGCAATATTGATTTTTACAAGCAGCTCTGTAAATATCAATATTTTTGTACTTCAAGCAGACGAAAAGCAGCACAGTGAGATGTACCCTGCCAACCAAACATGCCGGGTCAGTCTGGAGAGAGCCAAGACAAGTTTAATGAGAAAGTAGAACCGACAGGAAGAAAAAGAGCTTGGAAACAGAAAATAAGCTGTGGAGCAAGAGATGAGAGCTGAAGTGAAACAGAGGAAAGGTAGGCAGAGAAACTGCAAACTCACTCTGGGGGCATGCCGAGCCTGAACGAGAAATGAGTAAAACAGGGAAAAGCGAGGAGCGAGCCGCCGGGACAGTCAGGAGAGCCACCAGGGCTGGAGAAGAGGGCTGGCAGGCTTTCTCGTTTTCTGGTTCTTTTAACTAAATCCTGCTTGCTGTCTATGGCAGAGTGGACAAGTTGGTCGCACTAAGCAATGGTCTGTAGGATTGAAAAATCCTACAAAATGATGGTTGACTTCTACTCCAACGGACATGGAGTCATCGTCTTCCCAAGCCCGGCCCCGACGTCGGCTGCAGTGGAAGTTCACTGGCCGATGTCTCGCCGTAGAAAGCGACCGTGGAACAGGATGGTTCAGGGGAGACCCGGAGCCCGTGGTGGGCCGACCCTGGCCCGCGCTGGAGTGGGTTGGCCAAGGGCTTGGCAGGAGACTTCGAGGGACCTCAGGACCTCCAGACCCTTTCACAGCCGGGAAGGTGCTGTGGGTCTGGGGCACCATGCCCACGCCACACCGGCCTTGCGACCTGTCCCCAGAGCAGAGCAGAGCTCTGTCATACCCTGCATGGGTGGTTTCTCCTTGCGGGTAGAGATTATGAAAATAAAGAGGGGACAGAAACAGCCCCGCTGGCACGTTCGCTGAGAGGAAGCCAAGTGGAGGAGGCAAATCGCAAGATCTGTGAATATTTTTAGTATTTTTTTTTCATGTTACTACTTAGCTGTAGTTCTAGTAATTCCTTTACATAGTGGATGCAACAGAAATCTATAGACAAAACTACCTTTTATTATTATTTTCTGATGCCAAACGATCAAAATTAGCAAATATTGTACGGCTGAATGGAGGGAGGTCTGAAGAACAGTATACTCCCTGCGTGCTTTTAATTTGGGTTATGTTTTTAGGTAGGCTGCTCATTAAAATTTTCATGAACTAGTAATTCGGATGGAAAAAGCTGTGGAATGCCAGATTCTGAAGGTTTCCTGTAATTTTTGATTAAGCCACCGAATTAAATAGACTTGCTATGAGGGATTACTCTTGCTATAGAGAAACAAAATGAAATAACACAACAAAACCTACCAGCTTCCAACCCCACTGTCTTTCCAAGACTCAGATTTTGCAGCTGGTAGGAAGTCAACTGCCAGAAATGGGAATTCTCCCATTTCCAAGGTCCCACATGTTGCCACCAAACTCCAACCCATGGAGAGAGCAGCTTTCGGTCCCTCTCACCAACAGCCCCTCTGCACGCACCAGCCCAGGGACATCTCTCCCCACCCCAAACCAGCACACCGGACAGGACCCATCCCAACAACGCTGCCTAAAGGGGCAGCTCGGACACGTCACCGCTATGAATTTCACTGTCCACACGAAGATGCTGGAGCGAACCCTGGCAGCCTCTCCCGGTGTGGCTGGAGGAAGAGAGGCTGCGCAGGCTCCCAGCGATGCTTTCTCGCCGTTCTGTGATGGTTTTCCCTGCACCATAGCACAGGCGAGCCCCACTGCGAGAGCAGGAGCTCCCCAACCAGCAGCTTGAGATATCCAGTCTAGATATCGAGTTCTCCCAGAAAAATATTTTGGGTGCACTATGAAGTTTCAAGTCCTATTTCCAGAAGTGAGGAAAATACAGAATTAAGGTTTGGTGGTTTTTTTCCCCTACAGCCTTCAAATGGCCTCCTGTTACTTGGACTATGACACAGATTTTATTTAAATGAATAACTAATATTTTTCCAGCTAAGCACAAAACTATTCTTCGTGTATTCTTGGCACAAGAGTCCATGTTAAACTGCTCCAGGTGCTAAATATCATCTGACTTAACAGCTCTTAAATAAAGATGCAACAGTCTTCCAAAGTGAACTGAGAAAAACTCTTTTTCTTAGAAGAATACATATTGCAACCAGGTGTGCCATTATTATATTTGCCATTAATTATGTCATTTATTAATTTAAACCTTTTTCCACCAACCTCACACAGATGGGAAACAAAATATTCAAACACATTCAGTGCCTGTAAAAGGGTAAATTCAGCTGTGAAACAGAACACATTTCCATTTTCCTAATGCTTTTTGGAACTTGCTGCTGTCCAGTTACATTAGTCTGTAAAAATGTTTCCAGCTTTATCAGCCCCTAAGTACGTGCCAAACCAAATGTGAATTTATAATTCTGAGTAAATCAGTCCTACACATAAAGTCCCTCAAAAACTAAGAATATGTAATAGAAACAGTTTATACATTTTAAATGCTTGTAATCATAACACTGTACCCAAAAATGTGATGTATGTTCCATTAGGAAAAAAATAGCTTTTTAAGTAGATTCTTGACAAGACATAACCTTCACAGCTGGCATTGTTTCCTTATGGTTTTGGCAGAGAAAAATCGAGGACATCTCAGACATGTTATGCGTTTTGACATCAAGTAACTGGCAATTAACTGAAGTACATAATTATATCAATGCGGGAAAGGAGAAAACAACAAAAAATGTTGGGGAAAAGTATTATAAAACTGGAGGTTTGATGACAGTTAAAACGAAAAACAAAACAAAATCGGGGGGTGGGGCGGGAGAAAGAACCCCAGAGACACCGCAGTCACCCATACCACGCTAAAACTGGAGGCGGACAAGACTCCCAAAGCCTGTATTGCTTAGTCAGCAAAACTGCCCCGGACGCACTCACAGATGGGCTCCCGACGTGTTCGCACACACAGCCCCTAAGCGAAATAAAATCACATTCTTTCTAGCTGCTTTCCTTTGTACACAGCTTGTTCTGAGAATACTGCCTACACGCTATGTTATTATAGGTTTCCACAGCAAGGAAAAAATAGCTATTTTGAAGAAAGAGAGGGGCACATAATGCAAGAGGGTTTTGGAAAACGAGGTGCGCTGAAAGCCCAGGGCCCCGAGCTAGGTCAGCCTCACGAACGCAGACCAGAGCAGCTTGCCCGGTGCCCGGTGAAGGCGTCACACATTCGGGTGAGACGTGTCGAGCCAGAGGGGGAAGTCAAGCTCTGTGTCTGCTTGCAAAGAAGAGCAAAACTGCAAACGTGACCTGCGTCAGAAAGGGATTCTCCAGTGTGGCTCGCTCCGGCAGCAAGGTGTTGGGCTCAGTCATCCAAAAGGTGTTTCCATGTCGGGTCCTCTCAGCGACGCACAGACCACCCGTCACTGGCGAACAGCACCTCAGTTGGGTGACACACTTGTCCCCAGGGATGATGATAGGAATAAATGAAAACATTACTGAAGATCAGTCTCTAATTGTGGAATTGCATGTAGCTGCGGTTGGCAGAAGTACGTTCAAGTAATCAAGAGACTGCAAAGGGAATGTAGGAAGGGGAAGCAGAAAATTTTAAAAACCCCCATGGAAACGAAAAGATTGAAACCACTGGCGGGGTAGTGGGGGCAGCTCAGGATCACTTTCACAGCACTGGGAGCAGTACAGGGATGCTGAGTGTGCACGAGCACCACTTCTCGCCACACTATCATTATTGTGAACAACCATCTAAAGCACAGCATTTCCCATAGAGAGAGGTCAGCATCTTGCAAAGGGCGTGAGGGTCACCATGTCCACTTTTTGGACACAGCAGCAGAGCCAGTCTCTGAGCAGGGCAGCAGATAAGCTGAGGAGAAAGAAGAGAAGGCTGAGAGGGGACCTTAGAAATGTCCATAAATATCTGCAGGGTAGGGGTCAGGAGGACAGGGCCAGACTCTTTGCAGTGGTGCCCAGCGACAGGGCAAGGGGCAATGGGCACAAACTGAAGCCTGGGAAGTTCCAGCTGAACATGAGGAAGAACTTCTTCCCTCTGAGGGTGCCGGAGCCCTGGCCCAGGCTGCCCAGGGAGGCTGTGGAGTCTCCTTCTCTGGAGATATTCCAGCCCCGCCTGGCCGCGGTGCTGTGCAGCCTGCTCTGGGTGACCCTGCTTGGGCAGGGGGTTGGACTAGATGATCCCCAGAGGTCCCTACCAACCCTGCCATGCTGGGATTCTGTGAGATATCTGTCCACCCAGGTCACTGCCAAGGGCAACACTACGAACTTCAGAACAGGCTTCACAGAGGCGATTCTGAACTGTTTGCTTGAAAGCTTCAGACTCCTAAGTGTGCCCTGGGACAGTTCAGCCCATTATTTTCTTAAGACGCTTCATGTGAAAATAAAAAGTATAATAAAATATTACTCTGCACACAGCAGAATTTAACAAGGGCCGTTGGGGTTTAGTGGCTGGTATGGGTTTACTGAGAAGTGTGACACATACTCAATGACATGAGAGCTTCACTTTATGGCTTCTGTTGTCCTCTCCCCACTAGCAGAACAAGGGCGCGGAATGAGGTTGCACGAGAAAGCAGTAGTCACAGTGCAAGCACGGACCGGCCACTCCTTCCAGTTCTCATGGTCTGTCTTCAAACATTGGTAGGCAAATCACCAACTGTGCGGCGGGGACATCTGTGTGCCAAAGGCAATGGGGTCATCCTGTGCAGGCACTTAAATTTCAAAATTAATAGCTAAGCCATTTTTAAATGGACGTTCAGGACTCTTCAGCGCCTGTATACAATAACAAATGATAATGATCAATTTTATTTTAAATAAGACTGTAAACAACTGAAGTGAGTTCTCATCACTAGTGCACTTATAGTTCTTTATTTGATCTTAGGAGCAAATTTTCCTTTTGACCAGAATATTCTGACATAAAATAACCCCTCTCAGCAAGATGTGCCACAAAGCTACCCAAATATCTTAAGCTATAAAATACACGCCTCAGGAAAAAGTGTATATTCCCAGGTATATTTTATTAACAATACAAACAAGATGTTTTTATACTCAACTGCTAATGACCATATTTTCAGATAATTTTCCCTAGGTTTCTGGGAATTGCACATAATGATGCAAAACCTGATCTTCTGGAAAGTTTCCAGCGCCGCACTGCACTCCATCATGGTGATCGCTATACTCAGCACAGTATTTATTGTCACATGAAATTCTTCATCGCTATTAAGAAACGTCTGAATGTTGCTAACTTTCTGAATCTGACAATTACAGACCTCTCCCCCATCACTTTCACCATCAAATCTGACCGCATCAACCTCGTTGCTTTGAAAGAACTGTGTACTCTGATGTCTTGAAAGGTGAGTCCAGATTTCTGCGCGTATTAGCATGCTAGCCTAATTAAATTGGTTCTGCCTTTAGGGTAGCCATCAGACTGTGCAAATGTGGTTTCTCATGGAGCTACTGAAATAATTTGCCACTTGAGAGTTATAGTAAAACAATTCAGTCCTGCTTAGCTACAAAAGGAATGAACTCAGAAACATGAAGCCTATCAATCTTCCAGCAAACACCCTACAGTCTGAGAAGAAAGCCTCCTCCACGCTCTCTGCTTACAGGATTTGCAGCAGGGAGCCTCCACCACTCAATCTGTGAGCGGCTCTTTTTTCTAAGAAGCATCCTTGGGTTTGTGGCACTAGTTATGTGAGCAGCGGTTACGCAAGAACGCGAAGCTGAGTGCAGGCAGCGCCAGTGCTGGTGAGCACACGTGGCTCCACCATTTAAACAGCAGCACCAACATCACCAGCAAGGGAGATCACACTTCAGTGGGCATTTTCTCTAACTGAATCTGCAGGAACAGTTGAATTGCAATCCCATTTTAAAGAAAGGGAGAGGTTTTCCTTAGCTGACCTTAATAATATCAACCTTTTTCAAGCTTTCCTATTGAATATCTGGCTTCAAGAGCAAGGTGCTGGTGGGACACCCTGGGCTAAAGTCACACACCTTCGCTCTGCACTGTAAGACATCAAATATTTGCAACGGTGCACAGAAATAACCAGCTAACCCGCATGGCAAGGCACAGCGTTAAAGACCCGATGCACTCGAGGGGGCAATGAGTGGTGGGGGACAGGGGGTGCAGGGGCTGCCCCGGTCTGCCAGCTTCCCCCATGCTCCAAAGCCACGTGGGAGCTCCTGGTGCCATGGGCACCTCCAGGGATGTACCTGTTAGTCCTGCTTCCACCCAAGAGACTGTGGTTAACAACAACAATGAATGACTTTGAGCAATAATACTGCTGAAAAAAGGAAGATGATTATTTTTGAGAGTTTGAAGGTAGTGAAACAACCCCAAAACACCAGTCCTGGACTGCATTTTTACCAAGCAGAGGTTGAAGGATGGAGGAGTAGAGCATCAAGGTGGAGAAACATTATAACCTGAAGGGTGAAGTCTAAAAAATGTCACTGATCTAGTTATTACTCTATTACAGAGCAAAACTGCAATAGCATAGGATGCACTGCCTTTCTCCTGTAATCATACATTTTACTGAACATCCTTCAGCCGACTTTCATATTCACATCAGATGAACATTAAGCAGAGTAATAAAATACTATTTGCAGAGCTTGAAAGAGCCTTGGTTCCTTAAGAAAGGAAAATTAGCAGGCTGTGAATAGGTAAACAGTATTTTAGAACATCAAGCATGAAAGACAAACAAATCATTTGTTCAAAAAACCAAGGACCATTATTTCCCAGCAGTGGCCGTTATTTTTATGCGAGCCAAGGGCAACCCCAGCACCGCCCAACAGCAACGAGCCTCGGCACCTCTGGCCAGGCTGCACGTTAACGAAACGTCCTTCGAGCTGCAGACACCGCTAGAGCTTCCCGTGATCTGTCACCGCTTCCACGATGGTACCTATGATGACAGAGCCACATTTTCCCTATATATATTCCTATAGTTCACTACATAATTCTATTCATATATTCCATTCCATAATACCAATAAGACAAGCCAGCCAATGAATTTTCATGGGATTATTGCACTTCTCAGAAGCAGTTGAAGTCAATCAGACTTGTCCATTATCATTGACTCAAAACAAAGTAAAATAAAAAAAAAATAATTGCCATCCTAACTGTAACTTTTTACTTTCATCGGGAATCACACAATGCTAGCCTTTTTATACCTCAAAATCCACTTCCTTCCCCAGCCACAATCACATGTTCGCAGCTATAAATATCAGAAACAAAGACTATGTATTTTTGGTATATGGACTTTGACATTCAGAATTCTGATCTCTTTTTATTTTTCAGTTTTATAAATTCCTCTCTGTAAAAATAGATCCCTTAGCTCCAAGTATCTAACTACAAAGAAGAAGGAAGAGGGTTAGCTAAGAAAATTAGCCTAAAATGTTACAGACATAATAACGCTGAAAGGCCAGCGTAACAAAGAAATAGATGTTTATCAGCTTTGAGTAAAATACAGAACACTAATAGGCACAAGGCAGTTGGAGATATGCAACAAAAAAATTTACTTTGTTGCTACCGCAACCACTTCTTTGCTATTAAACATCTTCTTACAGGACAAGCAAACACATTATCTTCTTTAACAGCATTTTCACTAACATTGAAGAATTTACCAACATTAACACAAATCAAAACTCCTTGTTGTTCAATATCGATTGCAATTCTGCAAGAAAAGACCAGACGGTGTTTGAGATGACTTCTTCACGGTCACTGGAAGACTGTGAGTGCGTATTTTTCTCTCTTGAATGGTTTTAACACAACTGCCGTCCCTAAACATCCCAGAGCCTACGAGCCCGCGAAGAGGAACAGCAGCCCACTCCTGCTGTCTGACACAGCCGCACCCTCTGGCCGTCACAAACTAAACCTGCTCATCTTGAGGAAGAACTTCTTCCCTCTGAGGGTGACAGAGCACTGGAACAGGCTGCCCAGGGAGGCTGTGGAGTCTCCTTCTCTGGAGATATTCAAGACCCGCCTGGACAAGGTCCTGTGCAGCCTGCTCTGGGTGACCCTGCTTCGGCAGGAGGGTTGGACTAGATGACCCACAGAGGTCCCTTCCAACCCCTACTATTCTGTGATTCTGTGATCTTACTCCACTCTCATGGGGGCAGGAAGGCAGAACGGGAACGCAGAAGTGTTGAAGACCAGATCACCCGTGTCTGCATGAATTCGGATGCTGACTGCAGTGGTCCTCAGCATCAACGAGACCCTGCCCAGGGCAGCTGTGAGCCTGTGCTAGGAGTACCTACACTACACCAGGGTGTAGATCCTCCTCTGCAGTTACACGATATGTGAAAAAAAAACCCCAGCTTACGAAGCTCTTGTGGCTTTTCAGAAAGCAAAGATACAGTGGATATGTAAGGCAAGAGAAAACAAATTCTCAGCGGTGTAAGTCAGCGTAGTGCTCCCACCGCCGACGCAGTGGTGCTGCTCAGTACTCGGGTGGAATCTGCAGAGCGTTCACAGCCAGGGTGTGTGTATATTGACAACCAAAACTTGTAATAAACCAAGCCTTTACAGAGTCACAAAGGTAGAATATTAGCATGAGAAAAGCTATGCCCTTTAGATTGAAAAGGCGATGCAAATACTTGCCAGCATCTCATCTCTAATTTCTGGCATAATTGCTCCATGTTAGGAAAGATGCTAATGTGAATGTCCATTTAGGGCACTGATCACATTGATGCCACTGTTGGAATTCTATTATCTTCTTCGGCTTTCAGCACTGCAACCTAAGGCAATGTGCGTGTCTAACACGACATCAACATTTGTCTATATGCCGAGATAATCAGAAGTGACAAGAAAGTGAATCTTTTTTAAAAACAGACTACCTTAAAATGGTTCTGTCTGCTGAATATATTTTCCCAGGGATATCTGAGACTCATGCACCCCTCTGCCCCAGTTTCCCATCATCAAGACCAGTGTCTACCTCCTTCATCAGGACAATGTCCAGTGAGCTCACGTGGCTTGGCTCTGCAGCTGAGCACAGCTTGGTGAGAGCCACAGAAACGTCCAGCTTTGTACCCTCACAGCAGCGAGACATGGAGCGGGATCGTGAGATTTCAAACATTGTGAGAGACGTGAAGATTAATCAAGATCAATCCCCACCTGTCAATACAGAATCTCACCCTAGACCTTCAGAAAATCACCAACCGGTGGGAAAGGAAAGGCTAAGCGAAACTCCTGCAGCGGGGATGGAGCCTGCCGCCTGCGGCAGAGCAGAGCGGGTTTAGGTCCTCGGACAGGGAGCGGGGTCCCTGCTCCCGAGGGGATCCTGGGCGGGATGTGGAACCCAACCCTGTGAGAGGCTCCCACAGAGCTGTCAACCCTCAAGCACGGGGATGCAAATGTGTAAGTCTTGACTGTGCTGCTGATGGCAAATGTGAGGAGTGATGCCTCAAGCCCTGTGCTTTGCACGCCGGCACTCCACCGCCAGCGAGAGCCCTGCCCGTAAGGATGTGCCACGTGCCTCGGCAGAGCGGATACACGGAGGCAGCCTCAGGTCGGGTTTGGGAGCATTAATTGTGTTCCGTAGTTCATACATGATTTTCCAAAGATGTCAATCAGCCTTTCCATCTCGGCAGAAGTAATCTACAGGGAACACGTGTACAGAGATTTATGCACCCCTTAGACAAACTGGAATAAGCGTGTTGATTTCCTTTTTTCTTTGAACTCAAAATTCTGAATCAAAACCACAATATTTTTATCTGGCCACAGCATCCTCTGTATTTACGTTTACCTGTAAATTCTGGTATTTGTTTCTATACCCAACGTGAGACTCGCACATTCTTTCTTGCTGGTATTTGTTTCTACATCCAACATAAGCCTTGCACGTCCTTTCTTTCTTTTCTACTTAATTTTCCACCTAAAGAATTCTGGTTGTCTGCACAGATATGAAGAAGTGGGAGGTCTTTAGCTGGCCATTGGCAATTCTACCAGACGCTGAAATTTTCTAGCTCCTATTTGAACAGTAATTGTGCTAAATAGTCTCGGTTTGCTCTTTGTACGTCGGTTGTTAAAAACACATTAATAATGCAAATAGAGTCTAGTAAGGACCTGGCCAAATGTGCAGCCATCCCAAAGATAGCAGAGCTGCCCATGAACGTTCTTAGCTCGAAAACAGTTGCTACCATTTCAGAAAAAAACCTCCAGACTTTTGAAGTAATCCCCTAAATAAATTCTTTGCTTGGAAAAAGCATGAGTCTCCCACTGCTGCATGACTACCGACGGCTTTACCAAATGTACTTCAGCTTATGGTAATGGGAAGAATTAGCAAGGTCAAGGATGCTGCCTGCCGCGCAGAGACTCTTTTGTTGAGTCACTGACAACTCTGGAAGCACGGATTAGGATACGAGGAGTGAAAAGAAATGTGGAGATAAGGTTGGAGGTTTTTCAGTGCCTTTTTAGTGTTGCTTGGAAAAGCAGCTGCTGCTTATTTTTGAGATACAAACTACAGTAACGTTTTTAATTGTAAAATGGATAAAGACAATGAATTATGAATGCTTTTAAAGGAATATATTAATGAATGTAGTATATGAAATGAAATTTAATTAAAATTGTAAAGTCATAAGCCTTAAAGGATAAACTGAATTAACTAAAAGGTTTTATAATGAATTAATATAATGCATGAACTGGAACGAAGTAGATTTTAAATTTCTTTTAGATAGTTCTTGTATGGAAAAGCAGGAACATATACGACTAACTTTTTAATTGGTTTTGATCACTGGGAAAGAATAGTTGCTGCCTTCGTTTTACTTGAACATAATTTTTTATTTATGCATATTTATTCTCTTTTTCTAATGCAAACAGAATAATAGAAATTAGGTAGCTATGCAAACAACTTGATTAGATTAGGTAATCAAATTAATCTCCAACAGCATAAGCCTGTCCCCTATAGCATATGGCGTGCTAGAGCTTCTGTTTCCAACTCAGCTGAAAATTTCTCAGTCACTGGAAGTGATCACCTCATAACCACTAATTCTTAACGAAGACCAACGTACATGATCTCACAGCCTGCTCTGTGCTTTTACCTTCTCTTCTACGTTTAACAGTTCCTTGTATCTCTAGGCTGTGTTCCTCAGGGAGCCCAACATGGCTTTGGGAAGCGCTCACACAACACATTCACAAAAGACCTGCTCGGTTGTCCCACCCGTGCCCCACCAGCACCGAATACAGGAGGAGCCTGCATGGAACTGCCTGGCCTTACCCGCGCCTTCCAGAAGCTTAAATGCCCTACACATTGTCCTAATTTTTTTTGAGGGAAGGTATTTTTGAAAGGAGATGACCCTTTAAACTACCAAAATATAGAAACATCCAGTGACTGAAATTCCAAGACAGATTCAGTTTAAATTAACACTGGAAGAGTTCATCCTAGGTTTCCTGTGTCACATGTGAGTCTTCAAGTAAAGACGGATTTCTTTTCTAAAAGATGTGTTTTAGCTGAAAAAGAAATTGCAGACCTGTACAAAAATTATGCAGTCAGATCTTGTGGCACATTAGATGATCATTAACGGTTTCTTCAAGGCTTGAAAACTAAAAAGCAATTCCATGGCAATAGTTTGTGGTACATTTTACGTGAGTCCACATTAGATGTCTGGTGTGGATCAGGTCTGAACTGCCTCTTTATTGTCTCTTGGTTCACACCACAGAAATGTCATGGAGCACCATGGTTGCTTCCAGAAGAAACTAAGCTGGACAAGATGCTTGAGGACGGCATGCACTGCGCTCCACCAGCTAATGGGCAAGAGAACATGGGACTGGAGCAGAGCCACCCAAAATAAAGAAGCTGAAAGAAGCGTACTGTGGATACCGGATCCTTTGGGCAAGTTGTTCTGCTCCCCAGCTCCTCTCCTACCTGGCCCAGGACTTGCTACCATGTTCCCCTATTCCAATATATGCCTTAGGAATAGAAAGTTGTCAGATACATGGCTGATCAGTCTTTGTTACACATTTTCATCTTCAGAAAATGTCTACATGTAAATATTTCAGAATATATTTTCTTCTTAAAACTATGCTATACTACAAAGAAACACTTCATGTGGAGAGCCACCAGCCAATAGAAGTTGGGAGTCCTGAAATCTTCAGCGAGATTAGTTCTTAATAGTTTTTAAGTGCAATTGCTGGAGACTGAAAACCATTTTAAAAGCCTTCTGAAGAGAAGCAATAATCCAAATGAAGTGATATCCAGCTGCAGCAGGACAACAATCTAGATAAGAAACGGTATTTTAGCTTAGCCAAGTGAAATTCTGTTTTCTAGAGAAAAAATTAAATGAGAGAAGTAGAGAAAATTAGAGAATTGACACACGAAGGTTTTAAAACTTCACAGGGTACCAAGCATAACCATGTGAACTCTGAATAATAAGGGGTAAAAAAATAATGCCTTCTGACACTTCATTTGAAAGATAAAGTCTTCCAGAGGCCAACAACAATAACTACAGAACCATGACCGCAGATCATAATCTACAGGTAATTTGATATTTCCTTCAGCAAGAGGGAAATAAAATTTACCGCATGGAGACGACTGATGGTCAACCTGTGGAGGGTGGCAGCAGTGCTCCTCACAAGACCTGAGGGAAGAGCGGCAGCTGGGAGTGGTGGTGGTCCTTGGAGTGGATTCCTTTGGGTGCCTTTCTCACCTCAGCCTCCCAATCTGAGAGGACTGAGCATCCCCCAGGACTGCCGACACTGAAATCACCAGCGCTAGGAGGGGAACATTTCGGAGAGATCCTTCGCAGGAAAAAATATTCTGGCTGCTTTCAGTTTTATGTTTGAGTGCATGTATTTCTTCTTTAAACATCCCTCAACAAACAAATAAATTAAAAAGAATTAGGAATAAGGCATCAGTTGCAGTCTAAAAATACTGCTACAATAAGTAAATACACCTAAGCCCCAGTAAAACACCCAGGCTGATTTCTGAGAAGGCAACAGCCCGCACTCCTCATTGACCTTCACACGTACCAGCAATGGCTGAGCGGTTGCAGTGATCAGGTAGACCCTGAGTTCAGATTTTCATGTCCTGAGTCAACCAACAGCAGCAGCAGGTACGTCGGCACTGCCTGAACACCGGGCCAATGCCACCCCACCGCCGGACAACCACCGGCCCACTCGTACGCACCCTTTCCTTCCGTTTTTGTGTCTCTGGGGCTTTTCTCATTCAACTTCATCTAACTACACCTGTTGATATTCCAGCTCAAGCTTAGATAGAGAATATATTGTGGTTTTTGGTTCTGGTTGGTTGGTTTTTTTGACATTTTAACCAGTATTTCTTTCACTAATTAAAAATGTATATACTACAAACGTCTCTGAAACCAGGTATATACCTCAACGTCAGAGCAGCCTCCAGCTGCAGTTGGTGCACCTGAGAGCCCTGGAACGTTCAGGGAAACACCCCAGCCCGAGTTAAAGATGGGTTATCATCCGGGGGCAGCCGCTGTCAAAGACACCCCAACGCATTAAAAATACTGCTTTGCCTTTCAGTAAATTCACGTCGTGAAACTTCGTTATCGAAACAACACGGATCGACCGGGCTCCTCCGTGCCAGGCAGCCGGCGCTGGGGAGATGCGCACGGGCTGACGGGGTGCACGGCACCGGGGACCCGCTGCCTGCCCAGGGGCTGCGGGGAGATTTCCCTCATGGTGGGCTGCGCAGAGCAGCCCAGCTTTCAACCATCTTTCCTTAAGCTCTTGGCAAAGGTGCTCTCCTTGTCCTTAACAAGCTGAGCTAAGCTTTTACAAGCCCATGGCAGGTTCTGCTTGTCTCACATAATCTGACGGGATGAAGTACTTGTGCCTGTCTTGGAAAATAATTGCTCACCTATCTTCTACGGTGCTTTTAAAACTCCTCCCGTGTGGCTGAAATAGCTTCTTCAGTTTGCTGGTCGAAATTCTGCGAGTTAACTGTGTCCTGTGTTCTCCCTCCCGCCTCCCAGGCTGATCAACAAGCTATTCTGTTACGCTATATAGACTGTATGTAAACAGCTGAAAACAACACAATTTCACTATGACTTGATCTTAAATTTAGAAGGGAAGCAGTTGCAATGTTTTTCTTCTCTGCAACAGCAAAACAAAACCAAGTTCTTCTGAAAAGACCAGAAGTGCTTTTCTGGTTGTAAAAATATGCATTAAATGTGAAGATGGCAATTCCATTAACACAGAAGAATGAAAGGTGAAGAGCAAAATCCCGTCCCTACAACAGGTATAATGGCATTAATTTCCGTGCGTGCGTGAGCAGCGCAGGCAGCCAGGGGCAGGCAGCCGGGCAGACGCAGCACGAGGCTCGCTTCTCCTCCTGCCCTTGACAGAGAGCACGATCACACGCTGATGCATTTACCCGTTCAGTCAATGGGACTCTTTGAAAATGCTGTTCTTCTCTTCTGT
Organism: Opisthocomus hoazin; assembly: GCF_030867145.1. Lineage (NCBI taxonomy): Eukaryota > Metazoa > Chordata > Aves > Opisthocomiformes > Opisthocomidae > Opisthocomus > Opisthocomus hoazin. The sequence goes on along the minus strand of NC_134419.1, from coordinate 976,513 downwards.
GTGCTTCTGCTTGCCCTTCCGTCCCGGGTTAAACCTACCCACTTAGATTGCAAGCTACTTCAATCACTGAAGAGCAGATGATGAGGTCTTTGCACTGGGTGACATCTCCTCCATCTTCTGTGAGAGACCCCAGAGCAGAAGATGGTGCATGTTCCCGGGGATGTGGGGGCAAGGCGCTCCTCTGATCACCAGCCTGCCAGAGCCACACTCCCACCCTCTGCATTTGCTACCTGAGGCTTGCACCCAGTGAAAATATATCCAAAGTTCAGCGCATCTCCACACACTGCTTCACAGAATCCCAGAATCCCAGCATGGCAGGGGCTGGCAGGGACCTCTGGGGATCCCCCAGCCCGACCTCTGCCCAAGCAGGGTCACCCAGAGCAGGCTGCACAGGACCTTGTCCAGGCGGGGCTGGAATATCTCCAGAGAAGGAGACTCCACAGCCTCCCTGGGCAGCCTGGGCCAGGGCTCCGTCACCCTCAGAGGGAAGAAGTTCTTCCTCGGGTTCAGCTGGAGCTTCCTGTGCCTCAGTTTGTGCCCATTGCCCCTTGTCCTGTCACTGGGCACCACTGGAAAGAGTCTGGCCCCGTCCTCCTGACCCCCACCCTGCAGATATTTAGAGGCATTTCTGAGGTCCCCTCTCAGCCTTCTCTTCTCCAGGCTGAACAAGCCCAGCCTTTCCTCGTAGCTCCCTCAGCCTTTCCTCCTTCCTGCTTAACTGCCTTGGGAAATGATGCTGAATATCGAAAACACTCACTGACAACAGATACGCTATTTTTGCAATACCCGTCTGAATAATATTTCTCAGCCTACATTACGGACCAAACACTGCTTCAAAGTGCTAATGGAATACAAAAAGTCTGTTGGTTTTGTTAATGGATTCACGTTGTTTTTGCACTGATATAAACAAGATGAGATTCAGGCTTTATCAGAATTTCCTGACAAATACATTTTCCTTCGTGAAAAGAAAGCTCCTCCTCTCTTGAAAAGGGCACGGAAACGAAACCATGGTTACAGAAGTTGTCTGATATGTTAAATAATGTAATATCGCGTCATTTTAAGTCTCTAATCTCGTTAGGATCAAACTGTAGCAAAGGATTATAACAGAGATTAAAAACAGTGCAGAAGGATATCCTGTCCCTCTGCAGGTAGAAGACAAAAAGATTTTACCCTATAATGACTAGGTTATAGAACGGGTTTTACTTTACTAGTTATTTTTTGCTATATTAGCCGTAACAATCTCTACAACCTTTTCACACTTCAGATTCACGGCCAAGAGCTGTAAATGACCCATACGTCTGCCACCTTCTCCCTGTATCTTTGTGAGAAGAAAGGATGGGAAGAAAAAGTTAGCTCTGAGTACTATTGCCTTGCCCTGCCTCCTTTTCTCTCTCAAAGTTTGCTGAGTTTTAACTTGACTGAAAGAAATATGAAAACCAAAACTGAAAAGAGAGTGGAAAGATGGAATAAAGTCGGCTATCTCACAGTGCAGGCGAGGGAAGGGTCCTGCAGCCTCCGGCCACCAGCACTCACGGTGCAGTCGGGGCTGTCCCCTGCCTGCTTCCGTGATGCCGGTTTGGTAGCAAGATAAAAAGCTCGGGCTTTGAACGAAGGTTTAGCTGACAGGATGTACAGGTCAATCCACGCCCCTCACCCACAGCCCCGAAAAGGCACGGCTGCCTTTCCGCAGAGCTCAGCAGTCTGTGCCCTCCCCAGGGGCAGAAGCTTCTTACCTTGGGACGCAAAGCACAGCTACCCTCTAGCTTAGCTTCTAATCTGTATCAGGTAAGTCTACGTATTTCCGCTTGCCTGGGAACATTTGATGAGAGATTTGCATCATTTACAGTCAGTTTTAATAAACTTTTCATTTGCAGTTGTCTGGGTCGGAACAGGAGTTAAACCTGTCAACCCTCGGTGTGCAGCAGCCCTCCAGAACTGGAGCAGCCCACGGTCGTGCTGCGAGTCTGAGAGGTGCTCCAGCTCACGGAAGAGTCAAAAAACGGGATAAAGGGAGCTGTGCCCACCCCTCGCAGCTCCTCGCCCAGAGCCGCCCTCCCCGGAGCAGCCCCGGCCGAACCGCTGCCCAGAGGATGGGCTGGAAAGCTGGGCAGAGAGGAACCTGATGAGGTTCAACAAGGGCAAGTGCAGGGTCCTGCACCTGGGGAGGAACAACCTCATGCACCAGTACAGGCTTGGGGTGGACCTGCTGGAGAGCAGCTCTGCGGAGAGGGACCTGGGCGTCCTGGTGGACGACAGGGTGACCATGAGCCAGCAGTGTGCCCTGGCTGCCAAGAAAGCCAATGGGATCCTGAGGTGCATCAAGAAGAGTGTGGCCAGCAGGACGAGGGAGGTTCTCCTTCCCCTCTACACTGCCCTGGTGAGGCCCCATCTGGAGTACTGTGTCCAGTGCTGGGCTCCCCAGTTCAAGAAAGATGAAGAGCTACTGGAGAGAGTCCAGCGGAGGGCTAAAAGGATGATGAGGGGACTGGAGCATCTCCCCTACGAGGAGAGGCTGAGGGAGCTGGGCTTGTTCAGCCTGAAGAAGAGAAGGCTGAGAGGGGACCTAATAAATGCTTATAAATACCTGAAGGGTGGGTGTCAGGAGGATGGGGCCAAACTCTTTTCAGTGGTGCCCAGTGACAGGACAAGGGGCAACGGGCACAAACTGGAGCATGGGAAGTTCCAGCTGAACCCAAGGAAGAACTTCTTCCCTCTGAGGGTGACGGAGCACTGGAACAGGCTGCCCAGGGAGGTTGTGGAGTCTCCTTCTCTGGAGATATTCCAGCCCCGCCTGGACAAGGTCCTGTGCAGCCTGCTGTAGGTGACCCTGCTTCGGCAGGAGGGTTGGACTAGATGACCCACAGAGGTCCCTTCCAACCCCTACCATTCTGTGATTCTGTGATTCTGAGAAGGAGGAGCCCCCGCACCCAGGGCCGACAGCGCCTGCTCCCACCCCGCTCCCCGTGCGGCCATAGTGCTAACGGGAGTCTCGGTGGCCCGCGCTGTTCGGTTTCCGATCAGCTGGGCGAGGGACAAGCAGCAGGAACGTACGCAGACGTCACGGATGAGGAGAAGGCTGGTGTAAGAACAAATAAGCCAAAAGGCATTCTTGAGTTAAACTGACAGATTACGCGGTTTCCTAAGATAATCATGTCCTTCCCGGTGAGTCATTAAACTGATGAGAATTTCCAACCAAACTTGAAATTATCATTATGCAGAAAGTCACTTCATTTCAGAATATACAGAAATGTTGACATTTCTCGAAAAAAAACAAAGTCAGACTCTGAAATTCATCAGGCTGAAATATTTTACTGGGATGTGGAGCCTCTGAGCCCACGCTTTGAGACTTCTGGTTTTCCACTCCATCCATTAACCCAAGAAAATGGACAGGAGACTCTCCAAAGTACTTTCCACCTAAGCAGTGACGGGAAAGAAGAAAACTGCCAATTGTTTCATTATGAATCTCATTACAATAATTTCAATATTTATCAGTCATTAGAGGCATCTCTTGCCTCTTAGCACTCACTGTCTAAGAGCCACATACTGACCCTGCCTGCACATTAGGGACGATACACGGTATTTAAAGGGCTTTGTGTCAGAAATCCCATCGTTTGAGGTGACCTGGTATTAATTTCTTTGTCATCTGAAAGGATGAATTTTTGTTAAAGATTTTGCATTACTTGTATTTCTAACGATAGATAGCTTTTATTTGATCTCTGTGGGTATATATATGGATGTATATATATGAACACAGAGTTTATTTTATTCTGTTTGCAAGCAATCGTTCTCTTGATCTGTTTCCCTGTGAAAAAAGGCGTGATTTTCTAACAGAAAAGATGAGACACGTTCGCCTCCCAAGGAGCGCCTGCTGAAGAACTGCCCGCTGCAGGATGAGGACCCCATCCAACGGTGGTGGGTCTCGGGGTCCCCCTTCCCTCCCCCTTCCGAGGGACACAAAACGGGGGGAGGCCAGGGCAGGGGCGTGGGGCAGCTCCCCACCAGCAACCGCAGCCCCTGGGCTCCTCGCCCTCAGCCCCCCGTACCCCCCAGCTGTTTGCCTCTCCGGGTCGCCCCTCCGAGCCTTTCCCCCTAAACCGACCCTCACCATGGCTAGCAGTTCCTTCTCCTCTTCCTCGGGTCCTGCTTCCCCAGGGACGCCTGCAGCAAGTAAACCGCCTGATAAACGCAGGAAAAGGGGGGCATTTCCACTGACAAACACGCAGGGTTACATTTGTCTAGAAAAAACCCTGCAGACACTCTCACAGCTGAACCTGCTGCTTGGACTCGGTACACGCAACGCGCACAATGAGGATTTGTTAATCATCTGAGAGCAGGTGACGCAGCCATCCTGCTTGTAACCTGTACTTACTCCCCGTGTACTTGTTGCTAAAGCATCTTTCTTCACTCCACAGGGCTGTATTAGTTCCCTGTCCACACCACAACAAATCTGTGTAATGCTGGGGAAGAGAAGACTGCACACGTGTGGACCACACTTCTCCATCCTTTGGATGTTGCTCCTCTCAGGTTACAGGACCCTTTAAGCGGATCTCCGATTTAGCTATATGCCTAAATTCTGAGTATTTCCACCAGATCTGTACTCTACTGAAGAGGCCTGATCAGTTGATCTAGTAAGATAACAGATTCGTGCAGCAGTGTGGAGATGAGGAGGTCCACCCACACCCTCCAGCCTCACCGGTGACCGCTGGGGACATCACCGGTGACCGCTGGGCTCAGAGGGCAAGGACGGCTCCCAGCAGCAGGGCAAACGCGCTGCCGAAGGATGCCAGTCCCAACAGAGACAGGCAAACATGCTCAATGAAAACCAATGAACCACTTTGAAAAAAAAGAGATTCCAGTAAAAGCCTGCAAACTTCATTACTACAGGAATACTTGAAGACCAGCTTCTGAAGGAAATCAAATATGAAACTATCAAATTTTTACCTGGCACTTCAGGTAACTTAGTGGCGCTCAGAATATGTCCGCAGACGATGGAGTCTTTATGGGTACTTTTAAACCTCAACTTAGTGCTCAGGAGGGGAGGAGGAAAGCGAAGGCACAGGCGGGAATCATACAGCAAGGTGCCGATGACAAGGGGAAAGGTTATTATGCCAACAAAAATCCACAGGAGAGCCACAGTTTGCGTACCTGCCATCCTATCTCAACAAGGATTTAGAAGACCTAGAAAAGGTATGAAAAATGTGACAAGAACAGTTAACTAATTGGAAGAGGTTCCATTCAAAGGAAGGTAAAATAAAGCACTGCTCAATCTGAGAAAAAGAGGACGGCGCAGCGGACGTATAGAAAATCCTGTCTGGCAGCGACAGCGCGACACGGCAAGCAATTGTTTGTTGCTTCTCAAAATGCAAGAACAAAAGGCTGTCAGAAAAGAATTAGACAGTAGGTGCAAAACAAAGAAAAGAAAGTATTTTTTGACATAGCATATAATTAAACTGTGGAACTCATTACCACAGGATGCTGTGGGAGCCGAACACGTAAATGGATTTGAAAAGCAATTAGACAAACTGATGGAAGAAAAGTCCATCAAAGCCCACGAAACACAAAGGTGTGGATACAACTATCGACACAGCGTTCGCCATCAGTCACACAGCACTTCTGTCCTATTTCTTCTATCCTGAGATCGCCATTTCCAGCGCCGGCGGCGAAGGCGGCACCTCCTTCTCCTTCTCCTTCCCCGCAGCCGCCCGACGCCAGCACGGCAGAGGCACCGCGTGTACGCAGACCTTGCGCTGCCTAATAGCGCAGGGGTTCACCACAGAATAAAGTAAAACCTTCACTGAAGCCCCAGAGTCCTTAGAAATGAACTACAGACACTCACCAAAACCACGGGAAGCGCCAGCGCGGCTGTGAACGTGCCACGCGCTTGCTGCCGCGGGACGAGCAAACCTGAAAACCTTGGCTGACTCTTACCAATCCCCGACGAACGCCCAGCAGTTGGGTTTCCCAATTACGAAAGTCTATCCCAGCACCTGGAGGCTGGAAACAACTTCTATTTATCTTTATTCTGTTGGGAAATACAACCTGAGGGCTGCTTATTGATCCTATTTTTAACGTGGTAACTATAAATGCTGTTTGTTTTTTCTTATTAAAGATCGGAATTTCTGCATGCAGTCGCAACAGGAAGGTATCGTTGAATTGGCACTTTCAATGGGTCAATTTGCTGTGATGGTGAAAAACTGCAGACTGGCCCTTCCCAGGCAGCTCCGGCAGTTTCTGCTCGCGCCAGCGCAAGGCCGGGTCTGTGCCCCATCTCCGGCACCGCCGCGAGGGAGTGCGCCCGCGCGCGCAGGGAACGCCGGGAGCAGGGGATGCCGCAGGCGTCGGCTGCCTGAGGACGCGATGCAGCTCTGCGAGGTTTCAGATCTGCTCCCGGTTACGCTGAGACTCCCCAGCCTGTTCAGTGCAGACTGAACATACTGCAAATTCTTACTATGCTGATACGTGTTTACTTCGGAAAAAAAAATTACAGCTAGGGTTATTTTGCCAGATTTAAAAAATCATGCTGAATTGAGGAGTGTTTTTCTCCTAATTCAGAATCTAGAGAGGAATAAGATGACAGCAAGTATCGGCCCGGGATGACTGGCAATCTGTGTTATAATAAGCGAGGAGAGCTGACTGCAAACTATTCTGCATGAGCCCATTTTAAAACCTAATCTGCAAAGGAGTAGCCCAGGGAAAGAAAAGTTACAGTCACAGGAAATGCCACCCGTGCAAGAGAATATTCTTTATTAAAAAGTGTTGAATATTAGATAGTTTTATCTTGATTTATAAATTCTAGCAGGAGGATATAACTCTTGAGACATGAACTAAGCTAAACAATTCAGACGTGAAATCCAAGACGTGCTACTTGGCAAACCTCCTCCTTGTGTCAACACATCACAACAGGCAGATGTTGCGCCATTTATAACCTACGATCGTATTTCCAGTTTTGTAACTCGAAAAGCTGTAGGATGAAAATACCAGAAGGTCTTCTGGGTTTACAAACAAACAAAAATGCAAAAAGAAGCCAAACAACTTTATTCCCTAAGATTTATTGGCAATTTCAAGTAAACAAAATTTTATCCTTCTGATTCAGTTTTTTGTTCTCAGAATTTTGTGTTCGATTTTCTAAACAGTTACACTGATTTTTTTTTAATATATATATATAAATTAATAGTGTAAAGTGAAAAGGTCTTTTCTTACATCTGGCACATAAAAATTTTCAGACAGTTTATTCCTGACATCAATGTAAGGCTGATTAGAAATAAATAAAAAATGCTCCAACTAAATTGAGTGTATATGGGATCAGGCCATATTTTCCCTAGTAAGCTAAAATACTTCCCAGGCTGAGAGCGAACCCATTTAATCAATTCACTGGTCCTAAGTAATAGCTATTCTGCTAGAAAGGCACCTAATTATTGAAAACGTTGTCACCTTTGAAATGCATATATTAGTGATCTGAAAAATATACAAACTAAAAAAACCACAAACTGTGTAAGACCCAGCTCTGAGTAACTTTATTATAATCTAGATGAGCTCAGTTAGAGTGAATTCATTTGTAAATTGATTGAAATAGATGTGAACAGATTGAAAAATTGCTAGAGCAGCCACAAATGGTACGTTGGAACCATTTAACAAATAATGCACCAGGAAAATTTTCACAACAACTAAACAAATGCCCTGTACAAAGGGAATTAGTTCAACCACCTGCCTAGGAGAGATCAAAACCCAGGTATTTTTAAAAGAAAAAGATAGTGAAGAATATTTTCCATCTGACAGCGACTGGGAAGGTGTTTTAGACAGCACAGAGGTAACCCTTGTCCGAAAGCTCGCTGTGTTGTCAGCGCTCGGCTGTCGCTGTGGTGAGACACGAGACTGCCTGCGGACTGGCTTCCTTCAGCTTATGGCAGGAGTCCTGGCACGGGGGCTCGGCACGGAGCCCACACCTCCGCCTCCGTGCGAGCACCGGGAGCAGAACCGGAGGACGCTCAGAGCGGGAGGCTGCAGAGCACCCCGCGTGATGCTGCCCGCCACGACCCCCGCGTGCCCGGGGGAACGGGGCTGCCAAGCCCAGCTCCGCACCGGGGGCTTCACCGCACGAGCCTCGGGCCAGGGCACAGGAGGAACCCAGGGCACCCAGAGAGGTTCCCTACGCTTACACCAAAGAGAACTGGGACCTCGCGTCGAATTACCCAGGGTCTGCAGCTGCGGAGTGAAATGCCGTTCTGCGCACAAAGGGCTCAGCGTCGCAGTGACTACAAAGGCCAGCCCTGCACGCATTGTTTTAGAATGCTGTTCTCCATCCTCAGCCCACGGTGTGATAAGAATCCGCCTCTGTGGCTTTACAAAGGAGATATAAAACCTTATTCTCCAAAAGGGGCAGCTCCCCAGGCTTCTGGGCTGACCACTGTAACCCTTCTGAATGTCACACGCTCCCCCAAAAACCCACTTTACTTCAGCGTCAAGAAGCTGCTCCGTTTGCTCGAGGGCCATGTGGAGAACCACAGCCGAAACATGAACATGAAAGGCACAGGCTACACGAAAAGTACACCGCTTCTGTCCACAGACCTCTGAAACTCCTTCCATCTTTGCTCTTTTAATTGTTAAACAGTCTCTGAAAGGCTGTAGAAGAAAGAAGTCTGGCAGAAAAATAACACACTGATTGCTAACGATGAACCTAACCAGCGATGATTCTCAATTCTTGGCTTCGACAGCCCATTTTCTTTTTCTTATTAATGTGCAGACCAGCAGAAGTTGTGCAGTCTCCTCTTTGTAACCAGAGTGACTTTTGTGCATGATGCTTCAAAACGCTCTTCCGCGATGTCAGGAGGCTCCCGCAATAACGAGCAATGCGGAACCCGCTAGAAAGTCCAGTTTTGCAGAATTTTAACTTCTGCTGAGAAAAGCAGGGTGGATATGAGAAAATTATAATTACATCTAGCATTGAAAACAGGTAAAATCCAGATTTGTGCAACCTCTGAAATGCCACTGTAATGATTGCTGCCTTTCTGATGGAGGAAGAGCTGCATTAATTAAATTGAATTGGAGCCTCGTGGAGGTTTCCAATAAGTTTTTAATTACAGCTTAATGCTGCTTTCTAGCCCTTGCAAAATTGAAATTTCTCTTGTAATGGCTGTATTTCATATTCACTCTTTCGTTTTTTCCCCGGACGCTCACAGAAAGCCTCGAAGTTGCAGCCCATCAGCCGTGGCTCAAGCAGGAAGAGTTTTGTGCCATACAACGTTTTCCTGCTGTCTTCCCAAAGCGCAGATCTGCTACGAAAACGTCCTTCTACCCTGCTGCAGCCATCTCGGTTTGCGTGCCCGCGCCGGGAGCGCCATCTCCGCTCGCTAATTGAGGGGAAAGAGCGTTTTCTGGGGAGCCAGAACAGACTGACAGGCTCCTGCCCTGCCCGCGGAGCAGGCGGCACCGAGTCCCTTTTCCTCGCCCTCTTCCTCGGGGCCAGAGGCACCCGGCTTTGGAGGCAGGTCCCAGGAGGGCTGGGGAGCTAGCGAGGTCCAAACTGCACTAATGAGCAGCAGAGGGTGGGAGGAGGAGGAGGAGGAGGAGGAGGCACCCTTGCTGGGGAGCGGCACTGGAAGTGCGCAAGGTCCCCGTACTGGGACTGGAGATGTCCCTCCTCACCTTCACCCCCTTCCGGATTTTAGTGCAGCAGTACGGCACAGCTTCGTTCATTCTCACACTCAGAAATCAATAATTTAGAAATCCCATAGTGCATAGTATCTGGTCTCATTCTGAATGGATTAATCCTGATTATAATTACTATGAGCATCAAATTGAATATTAATATGCAGGCGTTTTCTTCTGAGTTCATATTTCCACTTTTAGTCCAGCAAGAGTGCCCACAGAGTGACATTTATGGCGGACAACACACAATGTTCCGTGGCAAAGCCTCTGACGTGCAGAAACTTTCTCGGTCTAGAGGGTTACGCCGACTGTAGCACGGCCTCACGATATAAGGCTTTGAGGGATATAAAAGATGACATTTCAGGGTTTTTTTGTCTGGAACATTGCTGTTTGAATGGAATTCTTTCCTAAAGAAAATATCAAAACCAAGGAGTTTAGAATGACATTTCTAGTGCTGCAAAGCTTCGATTTCAAACGCACAGATTCCAGCACGTGAGCTTTACAGCCGGAGGACTTTGCGCGTTGATGGCAGCTGACAATCGCATTTCCAGCCCGACCTGGAAGAGATGGGGTAAATTACCACTGCCTCTGAAAATTATCTTTGTGCGATTTAATCTTTTTCTTTCAGTTGTTCAGACTGTTAGCGAGCAATCCGGTAGGGAGAAATTATCAAACAAACTTAAAAAACTGGCAAGTCTTTTCAGATTATTAGTGGAATTTTCAGAAAGTCAAGAAAAGTTGACATATTCCTCAGATACAGACTGGGAACACCTAAACCTGAACTCTCGTTCCAAGAAGGTCTCTGAGAGAGATCAGGTGAATTCTGTTCTGAAGCCACCGTGGCAGGAATAACAGCCTGGATTCATTCCGTTCTTCTGACAAAAACTAGCAATTTGTATTTCCGATACTCCTGGCAGAATATTCAGCGCCGTGGTGGGTTTAAGAAGACTCAGCAACGCCAACGTGATGACCTGCACGATGTCAACGGAGACGCTTCTTGACGCAGGGGACTGGGAGAAGCCTCGTCAAGCCTGCGATGCCGACGTGGACAGCCATCATCCTTCACCTTCAAAAGACTCTGAAGTTAAAGGTGTCTAACCCAGGACTAAGGCACCAGCACTGCTTCCGGAGTGAACGCCGTAACACAACTGCACACCCTGACATGGTACTTGCCAGGTACTTTATGAAATGAAGTAGCATGACACAGATTCCTGGAAAGAAGGACCCAGCTGCCCTGAGCACTTTCTTTTTCTCTCTGGCTGACGGTCTGAAGTAATTAGTGAATTGTCTGTGCATTTCTTCATAGCACAAGCAAACAGCTGGGATAAATAATTACATTTATTCGCAAAAAAATATATAATTCTAATAAACAATGCAATGCAGCAGGGATGTACTTTCTGTGTTCATCAGCTTGGAACTAACAAAGCACTGGTTCTGGGAGGATTACACCAACAATCCTGCCCATTAGCTGGCTGCTTCTCACTCTTGAGATCAAACGTAAAGACTAATTTATTATTCTTTAACTAAATATTATCCAAAATTACGTACTGTGAGGTTACTGACTGCAAGAGCCTCTGGCATGCAGAGGCTGCAATCCGAGCGAGGGATAAGCGAGGCACACCGCCACGCACGCACTTCAGTTCCCTATTTCCTGAACACCAAGGAACGCACTCTGTGTTTAAACTCGTGACTCTGCACCGTGGACACTTCCCTCGCTTGTCCTGGCAGAGTAACACACCTCTGGTGCCCTTCTGACCCCGTGCAGCAGGGCAGGAGCACCCAATGAATCATCTCATTTACAGCAAGCGATCGATAGCGATGAAGAAATGCTAAAGCGAGGAAGGAGCATCAATTTTCCATCATGAGGCAACTCACTTCAGGGACACTGTTCTTCAGACAGAATACGCCGAAATACAACCCCATAAACATTTTTATACAAAACAAAACAGTGATGCGCGTGTGTGGACATAACACCTTTTCCCCTATCAGCTATTGAAAAAAAAAATTCCTACACAGAAATGCAACATTTTGTATGGTCCAGAGCAAACCCTTCCCCGCTGTCAGCTGCTAAGCACATGCCCCCTGTCAAGTTTCGTACTGCTTTAATACTCTTACGTGAAGGAAAGGTGGGGAATCTGGCCTTGTCACCAAGAGGAAAAGAAAAGAAAGCGGAAAAGTGGGCTGGGGCTGGGTCCTGTCCCAGCTGCCACGTTGGGTTGGGTGCCATGTTGGGTTGGGTGGCTTGGCTGCCCAGCAGGCGACGAGCATCGGCCAGCGACGGGGGTCGTTGTCAGCCATCCCCTTCGGCGGGCGATGCTGGCGTGAGCAGGCAGTGGGTCTGCCTGTCAGACTCTTGGAAAGGTCTGACCCCCCCTGGGGACTGTGAGTGCTGAAACATCACTTTTCCATCAAAAGCAATGGAAAGGACCAAGCCTCTGATAACGAAGATGAAAAAACTTCTTATGAGGCTTTTAGGCAACTTAAATCTACAGACTCCTTGTATTTACCCCCAAACTTCATGTTCTCCGGAGTCTGGATACTAGGTCAATTCTAAATTTGCAATTCCCACCCCCAGGAGCCGGGTCTGTCACCTGGCTGCACCCACACCTCAACGTCCACCCAGCACGCCGGCACATGCAGCTGGTGCATCAACCGTGTCAGCAGAGTACTGCAACCCCAGTTTCACCAGTCACAGCCCTGGGGGCACGGGCCCAGAGGACGCGGGACCGCGGGTGGTTTTCACTGAACCCGGCTCAGAAGCAGGCACTTCACTGACGGAGCGCGGACATGCCACGGCGGAGCTGGAGCTTGGTGCCTCTTGGCAGTTACAGAATCACAGAATCACAGAATAGTAGGGGTTGGAAGGGACCTCTGTGGGTCATCTAGTCCAACCCTCCTGCCGAAGCAGGGTCACCTACAGCAGGCTGCACAGGACGTTGTCCAGGCAGGGCTGGAATATCTCCAGAGAAGGAGACTCCACAGCCTCCCTGGGCAGCCTGGGCCAGGGCTCCGTCACCCTCAGAGGGAAGAAGTTCTTCCTCATGTTCAGATGGAACTTCCTGTGCCTCAGTTTGTGCCCGTTGCTCCTTGTCCTGTCACTGGGCACCACTGAAAAGAGCTTGGCCCCATCCTCCTGACCCCCACCCTGCAGATATTTATAAGCATTTATTAGGTCCCCTTGCAGCCTTCTCTTCTTCAGGCTGAACAAGCCCAGCTCCCTCAGCCTCTCCTCGTAGGGGAGATGTTCCAGTCCCCTCATCATCCTTGTAGCCCTCAACAAGGGCTCATCAGCCTTGTAGCCTTCGCTGCTGAGGCCAGCACGCAGCGTAAGGCTCTTGTCTGAAACCCGATGTCACCCCGAACGTGCATGCAGTCGCATGGGAAAACGGCGTCGAGGAGCTGCCAGAGTCCCAGATCCCAAAGGGACCCAAATCAATCCTCCCACGAGGCTCATTTGCCCCGGCAGCAAAACGATGAAGGAGGAATCAAATCTAAGCTGGAGTATAATCTTATGGTCAATAATACATTATTTATGTTTTAAATTAGTTTCTGATGTATGTCATTAGCATAATTGCCCTGTGTTTGGGCCAGGTCTGAGCATGTTCTCTCACAGCAACTGAACAAAAGCAATCCCATGGAATTTACACAGCTGCTAACAAATTGCACGCCGGTGTGCCCTGGATTCGGGGGTTGTAGCCGTGCAGTGCGGCGTGGAAGGAAATAGCTGTGGTGGCCTGCGCAGCCCCCGCAAAAACTGATGAAATCCTTACAGATCTGGTGAGTCTGGTTTCCTGTTGCACCACTGCACTTACAGCTTTTAGGGCTGTTTTTGTCTGTTTTTTTCCGAGAGAGAACAGTCCTCCAATAATATCTAAAGCAAACAATTTCTAAAGCCCTCTTCTCCAATTAGCTTTTCTCTAAGCCGAATTCCAGTGTCTCCTACCCATACCTCCACCAGGACCTGGGCTGTCATATTTCCATTGTTTTTCTTTCAAAACCTGGACTGACCATCACGTAGACTCCTGCACATCCACCAACAATCCCCTTGTGTGTTTCCAGCTTTGAGACTAAAGGCATGTTTGGTATTATCTTTTGCAAAGTCTTGCGCAAGCTCATTGTAAGCTTATTTTTTTTAGTCTGCCCTTCTCCTTTTTTCAGGATTACTGCTGAAAGTGACATATAATTGCCATTCGTTGTACCTCTTGAAAGTGAGAAAGACATTCCTAAAGAATCATCTAAGAACACAAAAAATCTAAAAGTCTTGTGCCTTTGTAAGAAAGAAATTTCAGATATTTTTGAACCATCAGATCTATCTAAATGCAGTACAAAGGCAAAAGCAAAGGATTTAGACACACTTTAAGAATAAGGGTATAAAAGATCAATTCGTTAAGCCTCTGTTGGCTCTCATGAAGGGCTGACAGGCAGCGATCCCCTCTCCAGAGCCCAGTAAGTCCCAGCATCAGAGGTCGTCCCAGCTGCGACTGCCAGGCTGTTTGGACGGGGCGCTCTGGCTGGAGGGATGCTTTTGCTCCCCGAGAAGCTAACCGTAATTCTGTAATTACGAATTCCAGAAGGAACAGCTATGATGAATCCAAACTTTGCTCCCCATTACCTAGGCTCTTGCAGTTTTTTGTTGTTTTGTAACACAAAAAAGACACATTTTCAATCAGGAGTAATTGATTTAAAAATACGTAGTTTGAAACACTTGGTGAAGTATTTGACCACGTGGCACACTGAAGGAACGCCACGCAGCTAACCGTACTAAAAACTATTGTGGCAAAATAAATGTGACTTTTCATATTGCTTTGCATTAAGTCTTTAATTCCTCTAAGTGATTTAATCTGAAATACTAAACTTCTGTCACTATGCGGCTAACTTGGCAAATATTTCAAACCAGAGAATGTGTTCCACAATTCTTCTGTGGTTATGAGGGATCCATGAGCAAGCCATAATTTTTAAGAACTCCGATCTGTTCAGCTCTTTGGAATGGTGATTTAAACATAGGGATTGTAGATGAATTTTTCCATGTGAGCATGTAAAATATTATTCACTAGTCATATATATTTCACCAAAATTTCATCAGGTTTTATTTGATTAGGATTGGATGGCCTGATCCAAACACATCTCGCAAAATGTCTATGGAAATCAAATTATGACTTATGGGAGTCTATTTTGGTCTGGAGAACGGGAGGCTGAGGAGAGACCTTATTGCTCTCTACAACTACCTGAAAGGAGGGTGTATCGAGGTGGGGGTTGGTCTCTTCTCCCAAGTAATTACCAACAGGATGAGAAGAAATGGCCTGAAGTTGTGTCAGGGGAGGTTCAGATTGGATATTAGGAAAAATTTCTCTACTGAAAGAGTGGTCAGGCATTGGACCAGGCTGCCCAGGGCGGTGGGGGAGTCCCCATCCCTGGAGGGGTTCAAACACCGTGTGGATGTGACACTTGGGGACATGGTTTAGCAGGCGTGGTGGTGATGGAGTGACGGTTGGACTTGATGATCTTAGAGGTCTTTGCCAACCTTAATGATTCTACGATTTTTGCACTTCTATAATAGCTTTCTTTCAGTATAGAAACCACAACAAAAAATATTGACAGTGTTTTGGTCACGGTCCCAAGCTTTTGCTTATCCAGAACAGCAGAGCAAGACTGAATCCACACCCGGCCTTTCCACCCCCTCGCTCCAGTCTCGTTAACCACACGTGCCTTAACCAGTCCCTGAAATCCAGACTGCCACAAACTCCCTCCTGCCCGTGACCCCGGCTGCCCCGGCCAAAAGTCTGCTCCCCTACAGCTGATGGTGAAACGCCGCGGGAGTGACGTCCGTGAGAGATGGCCATCTCCTCCGAGCGCGGAGCTGGAGCAGCCGCTCCGCTGAGGCTCACCAAAGCCACGATGAGACCCTGTACCCCTGCTACGGCAAGACATGATGGATCACAGGGTCGCGGTCTCCACAGCAGGGCACGGACCCAAACTGGCCGACATGAATTCCAGTGGGAATTAAAATATCCCTTACAGCAGCCCTTTTTCTCCTTCTCTGGATGCTGCACGCTTTCCCCATCAATCTAAGTCCAGGTCCATCAAATCTGTCGCTCTCTGTGCTGGCGTTACAGAAATGCCATCTGCAGCGCGTGGTGTTACGGACCTTTCAGCACCCACCTTTCATTTCACGGCTGTGCTCGTCCAGACGAATTGGACACTTCTCTCCTTTGCAAGGCCACCACTTGGCTTGCTTCCAGAACTTTGACAAATTTTGCCAGAGACTTCCAATATAAGATGAACTTCTTTTTTTATTACGAAAACTCTCAAATCTTTGAATTGCTACTCTGCATCCTGTAATTTTTCATTTCCTTTAATCTATACCAATCACTAAGCTTGCAATACTGCTGTCCTATTCATTTTTTCCTGCATAACAACAACTTTATCCTATAACAACTTCACTTCGTAATGGAATAATTAAAAAAAAAAAAATTCCAGTAATACACATTTCTCATTACTTACAAATAAGCAACTTGCCAAAATGGTCCCAAATAGACACTCCAGTGATTTCAATTCACTGGCTAAATATAATTAGTAACCTCACATCTTTTTCAAAAAACATTGGCATCGCTTTACAATTCATTATGGGAACCAAAGACAAACTGTCTTATCAATCCAATATCAGTAAATGAATCAGAAGAGCAGTAATTACCAGCAATTGGTGCAGGTTAGCAGAGCATCTCAGGCTGCTGAAGCACCATATTAACGGGTTAGGGCTTGCCACACCTCTGTAGCGACAGAAAGGTTATTCCTCTAAGAAGCATCTTTCTTCAGGTGCTTTGTGTTCAGATGATAAACCAAATCTGTCTCTGTTTTAAGGAATGGAAATGGAGGACCACATGGTTTGGCTGCAGATAAATGCCAAATCTAGTGACTGTCAGACCCGCGTTTCTTCTTGCCACGAACCGGCACAACCCCTACTGTGCACAGAGGCGGACCAAGGAAGAGCACGACCCTCTAGCAGCAGAATTTGCAACACAAATTAAGAGCTTTCTGAAACTCAAAGGAGAAAAGCTTTAACTTTCCCCATTTCCATAGAAACAGATTTTTTTTCATAGTGTTCACACAAACTGACTGCAGAAATCCTTTTCGCGTCGTTTCTGCACAAACAATATCCTTCAGCCTCTCCGTCTCTTTTGAATCCACCGGCCCATGTGCATCAAATCCAACGGAAGGATGGGAGGTTCAACAGAGAAGACCTCCATCGAAAAGAGGCCCTATCAATGCTTCCACGCTGTGCAAGGCAGGAGCAGCTCCACCTTCGCCACCTCCTCCAGACAGCCAGCAGCTACCTGCGAACGTGGTCAGGCTTTCCGAAAACTCAACACAGGCAGGCAGCGCCAGGCTGGTCCCAGCACCTCCTGACCCAGCATCTCCTCCCAGCGGGCGAGTCTCGCGGGAAAGGGGGCAAGGATGGTCGTAGGGGAGGAACTGAGAATGTTTCAACAGGTGGGGAAAAGAGGGGCAGAGGACACAGGACCCCACTTTGCAAGAAACCAGCCTTGCTTGGTGAAATGTTATCTCTGAAATAGGTAAGAAGGGTGAAAGTATCCCATTTGCCATCCACTGTGAATTTAATATCAGAAAATCAGCGCTCTCACACATTCGCTGTTAGCTCGGATCCAGCAACGTGCGATCACTACGGAAATGCAATGCTGCAAAAGGGAAGGCTGCCCGTATGTTGAAAGGATGAGTCTCTAAGCTTCTAAGACCACTAGCAAAAACTCCTGAAATAATCAGAGGCTGCAGGTAGCTTATTTAAACCACCAGCCAACTACGATGGCTCCTGCAACGCTCTGCACCTGCTTGGGTTTTTTTAAAATGCCATGAAAATTGGCAGCAGCGTAAAGCGATAGTACTGACATTGTTCCTTAACAGAAGTGCAGTGACAATTAGAACAAAAATAAAACACAGACTGTGTTTGCAGATGAGAGAACAAACAAAGCGCACACTTTCCTAAGTTGATGCTTGAATGTTCTTATTTTTCCAGTGGCAGTTTAACACCTATACCAAAAAAAAAGGCAACAATAGAACACAGTCTTCAGAGCTAGGGTGACCTTGGATGTAATCCACAGTCAAGATACAAAAATCAAAAACAATGTACAAAGGCAGCATATCAATCATTTTTTATTACAAATCGAACTACGAAAAGCCATGGGAGGTGGATCAAAACTGGCTGAAGAATTTGCAAGACGCTGATATGCATAGAGCACCGTGACACTGGCCAGGAGGATGGGGTGTAATTATTGTTCACAGTCCCAGGTTCAAGTAATATTGCAGTGGAAGATAAATCAAAGCCTGACATTCAGAGCAAACCACCAGTGACCTTGACAGGGACAGTCTCTTTGCTGGCCCGAGTTGCAGCCACGGCAATTAGACTCCGCACTTTGCTGGAGAGAGGGTCCCAGCAGCGGCACTTGTCTTTTATACCCAAGAATGTCCTTTTGTCCATCTCTTATGCTGATCTGATCCCTTATTTCCATCCTGTGCTTCTTCAAACTTCTTATACTACCCTTACCACTATGAGTCATAACACTTACACTATTCTTACTGCTTTCTTTCTTTCAAAAGCCTATACTTGCTGATAAAAAGCTTAGAAGTGAATTGAAAATTTCAAAGAAAAAATTACAGTTGCCAAGGTTAATGGCGTCTAACCAAAGGCAATCATGGGACAATCTATTTTTAGCTATGCCTGCAACCCCTTCTTAACTTTTCTATCAGATTTCACATAAAAATTTAGCATTTGGGATAAGATTTGCCTCTGTCCGTAACCTAACATCACACAAAAATGTATTACAACAAATAGTAAAATCAGAAGTCATTTTTCTTTTTGACTTCATTAATACATAGGCCCTCCTCCAATACCACAGCTGTTAGCAACACTTGCTCGCTACCTCGCGCTTCTTTCTTCCAGCCTGCAGCCCGCATTCAAAGCCAAAAGCAGGGCGAGCAGAGGAGGCAGCCCCGTGGCCTGTCCCCGCGGCAGCGCGCCGACCGTGCTGCGAGCACCTTCCCGACCGCCTGGAGGAGAACGCGAAGGTACGCACACACGGAAAAGGATTTTCACATGTGTTAAGAATAAGGGTAGAAAATATCAGCTTCTCACAACTATATTAGCTTCCGTGAAGGGATGACACACAGACATTCCTCCTCCAAAAGACTGTTGTCTCACAACATCTTGTGTTGTCCCCACTTTGGTCAGTGCGTGGAGCGGGAGATACTGGAGGAACGCAGTGCAAGATCCGGGCTCACGCCCTCTCCGTAGCATCATTACAGGATGCTGTTCTCTAACGGTCTCTACAAAACACGATGCTCTTAAGCAGGGTAACCTAAGGTTAAATTTATCTCAAGCACTTCTCTCACCACCATAGGCTACTTTTAAAATGAATTTTCTTGTTTTTCTGTCATACGTATTTGTAAAATAATTCTTATCCCTGGGATAGCACCTTCAGCACTGGATCACCGTTTGTCTCCTGATTGCTACCATTGTCAGCTATAAACAAAGTCGAGTGTGTTCGTCAGAAAATATCCAGAACAGGTTAGCTCAGCTCAGGTAATTTTTGATGACGGCTGGAGAGGACCGCAAGGAACAGCCAGCTAGGCGTATGGCATTTCAGCAAAACCGACAGCCTTCCAAACCGTTACTTGCATGTGTCTTTGTTGGTAACTGTTTTATCCGGAATTGTTTGGTATTTTGAAAAAAATCTTGAGAAAAATGGAGAATGAATAAACCACCAACATTCACTATTAAAAAAATCCCTTGTTCAATAGTTAATTAGTTCCAAATATTAAAATGTTTATCCAGGCCTATGACTGAATATCAGGTATTTTGAAGGGTATTTCGCAGCCTCATACAGCTATACAAAAACCCCAGATGGGTAAGTCTATAGGCTAAAATCAGTATATAAATAATAATGTAAAGCTATAGAGACATACTGCACAAGCTACAGAAGAAACAGATAAGATACAAGTATCTTCACTTTGACTGTCATCTCACTTGGTTTGTGTTTATTCCTCCATTTTTTTGTCTTCTGATTCACTGCCCTTCCCTTGCTCTAGCTTTCTGAATCACACCCATCAAACTGACCCCTCTTTCCCCATCCCACCCTGCCAGGCTACGCAGGAAAGGAGTGGGTACATGTTGACACAGACCCCAAAATTATGTGAAGTAAGTGTGGGAGCACCAAGAAGACAAGTCTGGAAGATGCTCCTGGTTTCCCCTTGTAAACCCAAGTGCGGTTTGGTTTGAGTGTCATTTCTACTGCCTACAAACAAAAGTCCAGCCTAGTTTTGCTGTTATTTTGTTGTGAATGCGAGGGAAGGCTCCTATCGATTTCTTGTTATACAGATATTACAGTATGTATCATAAGAGAAGTCAAAGAATAGATGACAGTCCGAGTCCTCCTTATAAAAAATCCCAGCATGTTTCAACAATTCGGTTATTCCGGAGCCAAGCCGTTCATTTCAGACCAGGCAGGCTACAGGCAGGCTACAGGCAGACGTGCTGGAAACCACCCGCCCGCTCCAGCATCACCGCGCTTCCAGGAGAGAGAACGAGAAAGAACCTAGAGGAGAGCAAAAATGAGGAGCAACCTGACCAGCGAGAAACAATGAAAGCATAGGTTGTTTTGTCAGAGGGAATGCTATTTCGATGCTTGTTTTTCAATCTTCATTCATGACACAGAGAAAGGAGACTAAGAGAAAAATGAATATTCACAGAACAGAAAGTTCTGGAGCACCCCCTTGCACAGAAAAGTGATTAAATTCCCTGTACTTTCTCCAAACCGGTGGACTGACGTTTACAGCAAAACCTGCTGCGCACACACCTCCGAGTACCCCAGATCCACTTCAGAAAAAAGGTAGGGTGGAAATACAATTTCTGTATATATTTACGCATAAGTATGTACACACATATATGTATGCACACACAAATTCCATAACCTATTGCTGAAAGTTTATAATCAAATCCTTTGATGAAAATCGTAAGAGAAAATACTTAATTTCCATCGACTCTCGTTACAGACTTCCTTTCCAACTCTTCTCATCATTGGCTCCTAACATTGAACTCACTTGCCTTCAACGATTGATTTGTCCAAAGACCTTTAAGAAACTGACATTTTATCAAATATATCATCTTTTTTTTGTCTCCTGTAAGAGTAATTGTTTTAACATTTTAGGTAAAGTCTTTCGTTGTGGACTAGGCTTTTGCTAGACATTTTCTGAAGATGGGATAAGCTTTGGCATTTGAGTTAGTTCTTTGTTCAGTAGCCTACATTCTTCTTCCAGCACTAAGCAGATATTTCCCCAATTTATACATTTAATTAACACTTTTCAAACCATTATTATTCAATGGTTGCCAGTAAAAATCTGTTTGCTTTCAGGTTTCACGAGGATTCAAATCAGTCATGAAACTTTCTGTTTCTCTCTCCTGTGGCCAAATGTACATAGCCCTTCAGATTTATTGACTTGTTTGGATGCCGTAGGAGCTGTTGAGGACTCCCAGGCTACTTTGCAGTATGGTGATTCATGTTCCTTTGCACACAAATAACGAGGAAAAGAAGTAAATGACTTGATAGGACATGCCAGGAGAAGTTATCTGAAAGACTTCACAACTCGACCTCATGTTGTAAAGGCTGTGACTGTCTTCAACAATGCTTTGAACAGTGAAGTAGCTGAGAGAGGAAGAGACCCCGTGACATTGCAGTTATGCAAAGGTGACATATAAATACAACCCCTACGCAAAAAGAGCTGCCTTTTCATATTAAGATTGAAATAATTCTCAGATCAGGACTAAATTTTTGTGAGAACTGTCATATCAATTAGAGGTTTTAAGAAAACTGAAGTCATAGATAATATATTGAGTATAATAAACTGACATTTTGATATGCAACCAGCAGACATTTAACAAATGACAACTGACTCCAAAAAGTCCAGAAAGATATTTAAATCAGTAATGCTGAAATGAATAAATTAAATAAGCAATTACTAGTATGCTTGACAAAGCATGCTATAACAATGCATTAAGCATACATTAGCTCAGCCTTTACTCACTGATCTTTATCTTCTTTTAATTAACGAATTTCATTGACTGGAAGGGAGATTTAAGAATGGCTTTTTACAAGTCAAGTAGGAAAACCGTTTTGTGTTTGTGAGAGGGGAAGCAAAGAGAGTATGCAATGGCTTGTAAAAACAATGGGGTGGAGCTACCATCGGTCTGTATCTGATGCCAAAAACTGAGAAATTATTGGAGAGTCATTAACAATTGTGATTTTCACAAAGAAAAATTTATCAACATTAAAACCACTAAGACATGCAAAATAAGGGGAGTTCTAGTAAAACTGGACAGATTCATAATTTTCCAAGTCTTGGAAACCGTTCTTCAGAGAAGAAGAGCACCTTTATACATCTGCCAAGGTCCTGAACATCCCTGAGGCTGCTCAGCCTCTGGAAACTTGTGGTGACTTGGTGATCTCCAGAGACACTGAGCTCTGAAAGGACCTTCTTGGTCTTTAGGTTGTTTTTCCAGAATCCCTGGGAAGAGAAGTTACTACTCTTTTCTGGGTCTGGATACAATCAGTTGCCTTAATATCACCAGCAGACATCAGCCTTCTCAGAGCCTGCCCAGAGATACCTATTTTCATCGAATCCTGTGAGTTCAGTCTGCCTGCCGTAGGAGATGCGATGCGCTGCAGAGCAGGTCCCATGTCTGGAGAGCATGCGAGCTTGGGGACAGGAATCAACCCCGTCACCGCTGCATGGACAACAGAGTCAGCCTGTGCTGAGCTCTGCGCCCAGCAGCTGGGTTACCTCGGCTTCAGCGCAGGGAATACAGGTGCTGTACTCCTCCTGAAGACATCCTGCACGCAGCTATGTTGGAAAACATTCCTTCCTGCTTAAACAGGCTCAGACTATTTATTTTTAAATAATGTGTCTTATATAAATTCATAACTACATGTGTGTTTATACATACTATCTATGTACATATTTGTGTGTGCATGTATATATTATTCCAAGAAAGTATCAATAATATTTTAAGATGCTATGATTCTATTAAATTGTAAAAGAAGAGCAAACTACCTAGAAAGGAAGATTTATTTTGCTACTATGCATATATTCTTTACAAAGAACGAACAGTAACTATTACCTTGTTCTTTTTTTCTTTAGCTTTGTTTTCAATTGTATTTTAAATAGCAACTGTTTGCAGTTTTCTCTCTTTTCCATACCTGAGGAATAAAATACATGCTCAAACTATATGAAATGAGTTAAACATAAAAATGGCAGATGGAGATCCGTCCTGGAGCTTCTCATAGTAAATTACATCCAAATGGTTTATGACTTTGCTAATACTAGGCTGGAGGCAGTGTAAAGACCAACACCACGTGAAAGAATGAATTCGCCTAGCTATAAATTAATGGGAAAAAGTAATACTTATTAGAAAGTCTATGAAATATCAAAGATGGTCTGGCATAGGAGAAAAATGCATCTTTTATGAACTGCAACAGGCCTGAAGACTTTTATATCACATTTTTTTCAAATATTGTTCTCTATCACAGTAAAAAGCAGAAGCGTGCGCAGGCACTCAAATTCCTTTTCAGCAAGCAGTGAGGCAAACACCCCCAACGTGAAGCTTTCCCTGGGCAACTCTTCCGGAGGCTCTACGATGGGACACGTTGTGATGGGTACTCACGAAGTGCCCCCACACACGCTTCTGTCATCCCTGCTCACGCTGGCTCCTGCGTCTCTTGTGTTTCCACCACGTATGAAAGCATAGGGCCAAGAAAACGTACTCTAAATCCTGAAGGTGAAATTTATAGACAGTGCATCTCGGAAGGGTTGAGCACTCGCTCCTCCCTGCAGCTCTGCAAACAAACCAGGAAAAGGGGGATGGGGGAGTCAGCGGAGCCCCCGGGACAGAAAGTCCTGAAGCTCCTCTGGGGAAGAGGGACAGAAAGACCCTGGAGTGGGCGGAGGGGGAAGCCCGAGGGCCCTCCTGGCACCCCGCACCTCGCTGAGCCTGCTTCTGCCCACGGCGGGAGGGATGTCCCCCGTTTTGCTCGGCTCATAGCGTGGGTGGCAGAAGAGCGGAGAATATGGATGCTGAAATCTATTTCCTGCCAGCACGCACTGTCCTGCAACCGTACAGCTGAAGAAACACTCAAATCTGCAACAAAATTAAAATGTGAGAATGTCTGTGGAATGCATAGATCCTTCGCAAAATCTGGGTTGAGTTTCTTTATCTGGTTTTGAGGTTTTTTTCTCACTGTGCCTGCACCGACTTACAAACCACCATGGCACTAGGACGGGGAGAAGGAATCAGTAGGAGGGTGAATTCCCGGCTTGCAAAAAGCTCCTCAAAATCCACAAACCAAGTCTATCAGTGTGAACACAACCGGATAGGAAACGTTGCATAGACAAAGCTGAGAAGATTCTGATTAAACTCCCTTTCTTGGCTGCATGCTTACTTTCGTCCACAAAATTTCCCACCACAGTAAGCCAGCAGCTGGAGATCTGCTTCTCCTAAGCTGAGCGTAGTTTGGTACCACAGAGCTGGATTTCATGGCTCCAGCAAATACCCAGAGGAACATGGCCATGACACCACCAATAACTCATTTATTCTTGTCGCATAAATTTGGTTACTGGGGATGGTGGCTTGGAGTTTTTTTGTAAGAAGGAAAAGATGATGAAACTACATAGGCAAGCCTGAGTTTTGCACAGGAAGAAACACAGCTCAGAAAATATTTGGAAGAACAAGTCCTCATCGTTTTACAGGCAGACAACATCCACATGTAGTTACAGTTTTCACAGGGGAACTGGAAGCATATTTCATCGTTGGCCTTTGATGAGCGAGAAAATAACATCACCTATGTAGCACTACCAGCTAAACGACTCTTGTCAAAAGCCCAAGATTTTTAAATGGCGCCTGACCAAGGAACTTTGCGAAGCGAGAGCAGACACCTGGCTGTGTCTGACCTGCTTTGTTCTCAGACAGGTGTGTTACTGACTGGCCGAACAACAACATATCAAGCATTTTAATAATCCCATTAGCTGGGCAGCTCCTTAGCATCACACCAGAGGGTCTAGAATAACAAGCTTATATAAAAGCTCTAGTTCTATTAAATATTAAAATACTGTTAAATATTAAAACAAAACTTCTAAAAGACAAAAGCAAAGCAAAAGTCACAACCCATTCTATTATTGTATTTAATTCTGTCTTCAAGCTTTTTGTAGCAGGAACGGCCTAGACACTTAAGAAAAACCAAAGGATAACAGCCGCCACTTAATTACAGCATTAACCATCGGCTTCCTGTTGACTGAGCAGCAGACAGGACCCAACAATTTCTACTTGCTTGACAAAATCATCTTCCTTTTCTCTTTTCCGCTGACTATGACATGCTCGGGACAAATGAGCAGGGGCACTGAAGAGAGAAACTCCTTTGAAATTCCACCACTAACCTGCTCCTATGCAGGGACATTTTCTTCCCCTTTCAGGGAATAAAGCATCCTTTCATTTCTGTATGTTGAGTGAGACTGATCAAACCCCGGTCTGCTAAATGAGGGTGCAAGACCAAGAAGGCTAAAGTCTACGGACCTGTCACCCAAAATGCAGGCTGTACGTTCAATGACAAGAAGTACGTGGGTCGCACAGGCGAGCTTTTACGGGATGACGGCATTCCCGCCGGCCTTCACGGCAGCCGTGAGCGCCCAGAAGCCGACAGACCGCTCCTCACGAGAAGCGACACGGCAGGTCTCCGCAGGTTTCAGTGGCACAGGGAACGGAAAGGGGAAGGGAGGGAGAACGGGGAGCGGGAGGCAGACAAACGGCAGGCGGAACACCGGGTGCCGGTTAGCACCAAGCCATGGGAACACCGGGTGCTGGTTAGCACGAAGCCATTGGAACACCGGGCTGCCGGTTAGCACCAAGCCATCAGAACACCTGGTGCCAGTTAGCACCAAGCCATAGGAACACCGGGCTGCCGGTTAGCACCAAGCCATGGGAACACTGGGCTGCCGGTTAGCACCAAGCCATCAGAACACCGGGCTGCTGGGTAACACCAAGCCATCAGCGTGAGGAACAGAAACGCCGCTCTTCCCAGCAGCAGACGGCAAGCCTCCACGTGGAAGGGCTGGACATGAAAAGGGAGACCTGAAAACAGGCAAGAACCGATGGTGCAGGTCTCTCAACCTCAGAAAAATTTGAGAAACTGTCCAAGCAAAAATACATCTTCTCTTCATTTACTAACAGCAATTCAGAATTCAATCATTATGCCTTTCTTTGTTTTGGTATTAAGGTGTTATGCTGAGTTGCCTCCCTAGCAGCTGATATCTGTCACTGCACGCTCTTGGCCAAGCACCCCAGTGGTTCCTCCGCCACTGAAACACTGCGTTTCGGGGGAACCAACGTGTGGAAACTGGTGAAAGAGCGAAGACTGCGACAGCAGATCAGAACCTGCGTCCCTCTCCGTTTAGCAGAACGTATGGGCTCAGACCAGAAGAGTTTTCAGCAGACCTGGAGCCGGGGAGAAGGTGGCTCTCCCGTGCAACGCCATGCCGGCCACAGACGTCACCTCCCACCCCGCCCTGGCCGAGCCCCGGGCCAGCAGTACGTTTTTCAATTAAAAATGCTCCAAAATTGGATAAATACACCTAATTGTTCTTTTGCTTGTTTGTACAAAGATTGGGGAAAAGCACATCTGAAAGAGGGCAAGAATAAAAAGTAAACAGGATCTCCAGTACCTCTCAGAATAATTGCACCTTTCTTCCTCTCCGGGGTAACCATGGTAAATAACTGCTCTGTGCTCAGCGCAGCCATTTGCCCACATTAGTCATTCCTGATGCTGAATTACCTCTTCACAAACAACCAGTTTGCGAACAATTAAACTATCATAAAAATGAGATTATTCTCCTCAGAAAGCTTTGGGATATGGCACGTTGATGGCATTTTTCAAATTTTCGCAGGAATCCTTTCTTTGCTTGTGTAGCAAACACCAGTGGTCACCACTACCCACACAAAATTATATTTTATTAAAATTGCATCCAGTAAGAGAAGAAAAAACCATGCCAGATACAAGGTGGGCTGGCCCCTGCAGTGAGGGTGTGGGGGAGCGGGGGCAGCAGGTCGGGTCCATGGACACCAGAAGATGCTCTGCACCCACACAGTCCTCCACAACACTGCTCCCCTGGGCTTAAAAATGACCTCCCCCAGACATGGGACTTTCCTCCTTTATTGCAAAAAGAGGAAAGGAAGCTGGTGATACCAGATCCCGAGGAACTTATTTAACACAGAGGCGCAGGACCCTGCTCCTAACTGCGCTTTTTGCTATAGAAGCAAAAAATAGCCAGAAAATCCTCACCCCCCGGATATTTTTTTAAAAATGCTTCCAACAGATCAGAGAGAAATCAGACAGTTCTGGAGCAAGGCGGGTAAGGTCCTGCCGCTCCCAGGGTGCCCAGTGCTGCCCTGCGGCTGCGGTGCACGAGCGCGCGGGAGGCACAGGCATTGCGCCGTCGCCGAGTGCATCGGGAACACGGCCTTGCTTTTGCTTCCTTCCTTGCAGCAGGACTTCAAACATACATGTGTGTGTGTGTATATATATATCACCCCCCCCGATCCCCCCGATTTTATTATCACGGCCGCATGCACGCAGGGAGACTGTTTGTAGACCCACAGCAACAAACTGTGCCATAACCAAGCTCTGTGTTTGTGCAGACCCCCTGTCACCGCCCGGGCATAATGTTTATATCCAGAATATACTGCTTTTGTGCAAGGAGAGCTTTGGCTTCTGCGGCAGCAACAGATACAATAAACTTCTCTGGCTTTGCTGTTGCTGGGTTTCATTGTTCAATCTCGTTTCCTTCCTAATTTGTTCGATGCGGGAGAAAACCGCATCTCGCGTCACCCAAAGCGAGTCACAGCCCAGGAGCTCCCGAGCCTCGGATGCCAGTGCAGTTTCATTTTTTGCACCTCACAGATGACTCCCATAAACACATCTAGGCTTGGAAATCAGCAATGCTGCCCACACCCTTCAGCACCACACGTCTGCATCTGCGCGGTGCGATGCGGAAACCGAAACGCGCACTGCAATCAGGACGGAGTCACCAGACGGAGGTCGCAGAGGACTCCAACCACCTGTGAAGTCGAGGCACACTGAGCGCCCTGCATTTGCTGCTTTTACCTTTGAAAAATGAACCTGAACTACAAAAGGCTCATAAACACAATGGCTACATCTTTTAATGCATACAGCTGAATCCTATATAATGGATGCAGAGATATTTGAGAACTGAAAACAGGAAAAAACTACTTCGGTAATTCACTGAAAAATAATTGTAAAATGGAAAATCACAGAATCACAGAATAGTAGGGGTTGGAAGGGACCTCTATGGGTCATCTAGTCCAACCCTCCTGCCAAAGCAGGGTCACCCAGAGCAGGCTGCACAGGACCTTGTCCAGGCGGGTCTTGAATATCTCCAGAGAAGGAGACTCCACAGCCTCCCAAAAGCATGTAAGATACTTTACCCTCCAAAACTCTTTATCACAGAAATATCAAACAATTAATATTTCTCTTTGCAACACTCTTGGAAAATTGTGTTTAATGGATAAAGAAAATCACGAGAAGAAGGGAGGATTTATTGAGGAGATTCAGCGAAGGAGGAGCAGTAACCCATCCACCAGAGCCAGGTCTGCTTCATGGAAGTTCCTTTTCTGGTTGTTTTCTTCTCTGTTTCAATTTTTTACTGCAATTTCAACAGTAAAAACAGAAGGTATCCCTGCCTAAGGTTATATATTCCTTTCTTCACAACAGGAAACAAATTTTCTAAGTTCTTCAACAAATACTGAAAATGTGAATGCTATTGTGGGGCACAATATTGTTTCCTGGATCATATATTTTCTGAGCTCAGTAACGGCTGTGCAGATTACATTTTCTCTCATTCTTCGCCAAACAGAGGAATACCGGTAGCTTTTACGCGGACGAGCAGCACGGCTCCTACCCGCTGGCTGGAGGCGAGCCGGGGAGCAGCCTTACAGACGAGCTGAGCTCACCACGAAACGTGGAGCCGATGGGAAACGCCTGCAAAGCCAGCGGCCAGAAACGCTCTGACAGCGCAGGCAACTCATTTCTTTTAACTCCCCCTTCTCCTGTGCACTGACACTCAGTCAACAGTCTTGACTTTGTATCCTAAGGCCAGCTCTGCCTAGCTGGGTGGTTGTACCTTCTTCCCGGTCAGACCACGGCGCATGTTTGCCCGGAAGCCCCTGCTCCGCGCTCCTTCGGCAGCCACAGCCGACTCGGAAACCTCCCGACCGCTCGCCCGGAGCGCAGGACCCCGCCTGCTCAGGAGAAGCGCGGGGGAACAGCAGCAGAGCGATGCACATCGGATATTGCTCCTGATTCTCGGCGGGATCTCTGCCTGTCTGCCCAGGACATCCAGATGGTGCACGGTGCCCCCGAGGGTCGTTCACTGGGAGGGCAGCACCATGCGGAACGCACTTGCCGTCCTCCCGCAGACCTGCCATATGCAAGTCTTGGAGCCCTCCTTAAAATACCGCAACCCTAAATGACAAGGAGAAAGGCTGCTTGAGGTCAAAAGCTGCTACGTCTCCAAAAAACGCCACAGGCACAGGCATTTTATGACATGATTTTCATACTCAAGGCCTCAGTGTTTAAACATGATGAAGTTTTCGAAGGAGCAGTGCTTTGCCCTGAAGGGCTGCCCAGGGTACTCCGGGTGAGCAAGCCTTTGTAAAGCCCTCTTGTAATCCACCACAGCAAAGGATAATCATCTATGCCGTGTACAGAAGTCACAATAGAGTGGCTGGAAATTAAATAGCATTTCCAAGAGACTTCTATTTTCCGCTATTATGTATGCCACTTGTAGCACGATGGCAAAAAGCCAACGATAAACCCAACAGCTTGTTTCCACCAGCACGCAAAAGTATTTTAGACTGAAGAAACCAACAGCTGGACGTAGAAAGGCAGTGCAGCTCTCGGGTACACAGGCTGCAGACATTAGAAAGGATACGGTGTTCAATGCATGAGTGTAATGACAGGCACACCTATCTGGCCTTCACCCACCAAAGTGGCAATGGACAGGGTGAAGCTGATGTCCCGTCAGCCGTCACATCCACAGCTGGAGGAGCAAAGACCAGACGACCCTCCCCAGATTTCAGTTTACTGAAACTTCATCAAATGCACTGGAAAAGCCCGTTGGTTAGAGCACAGCACAACGAATTTTTGAATACTCAGACGTAAAGGGAGAAGTAATATTTTACCCCAAATACTCATATTTAATTAATTTACTATACAGATATGAACATCTGTTTCTAACTGGAATGGATGCGGACTCAGGAAGCTTGTCCTTTTTGGGGGGTTTAGTGGCAGGTCTCTCATTAATATACTGTGAGCATCCTCTCGCAGCCCTCGCTCACCATGGCTGCACAACACCGTTAACCTGAATATTCAGACATTATGGGCAGTAACACTTAAAAGGCATCTCTTTCTGTTCATTTTCTTTTCTTTTCCTCTATGTCTCTCCCCTCTTAATCTTTCTCAGTGCAGAGCAGTTATAACCTGATTAATTAAGCTGACCACTCCACTGAGATTTTATAAATTGGGTTGTAAACTGAGGAATTAATAACCATTATAAATACGAATATAAAATGGGCACTCTACATGTTGGTGTGAGTTGCAAGCTGTCCCTTTCCTCCTTTTCCAGCCGAGGAGCGTCTCCTGCGGTGCTCAGCAGCGCTGGACCGTGCCCCACTCCCGTTATTTTGCAGAGTCCTGACCTGAATTCCGATGGGAAGGGGAAGCCCTGCCCACCGGCACCACACGGCGCTTCCCTTCGGTTCGCTGGCTGCTGGCTTCAGCTTTTATGGAAAATTCCTATTCTGAGCACATAAACCTTTTACATAACTGTACATCAGTATTTTACGTCCTTACTGTGTATTTTGAAAATCAAGGATACATTTAACTCAACGGTATTTATTTCCTAAGGCTGAAAATATGAGTTTGCTTTGAATTTCCTTCTGCCCCGTACTTACTGAACACAAAGTCCTCAGCCGAACAAACTGACACAAGCCCAGCAGACTGGCCCCAGGGACAACAGTCCACCTACATTTCGAGCCAATTTTGCTTCCAAATTCCCCGCGATGTCCTTTAAGCGAGGCGCTACGTGCTGCCTGACAGACTTGTCAGCACACTTTAACGCTGTGAAGCGGGGGTTCAGACCATCCTAACGCGGCACGGCCCGTTGCCGACCCACGTCACCCTCTTGGAGAGAGGCCACCGGAGAGCAGCACCCGTGGCCGGGAGCAGAGGTGTTCTGCATCCCTCCGCGCCTCCACACACCCCAGAATACATTTTTGTTTCAGGGTTCTTTTTTTGATTTTGCAGGTAATGACAAGGGACCTGTTTTTTCTCCCAGCTGGAGAAGACCACCAGACTGGTGTTCTACAGACCTGACGCTGCCACCCCCAAACAGTCCTAGCGTGGGGAAGTAGAGGAGGATACAATTATGGGGATTTTATTTCATCTTTCTCAAAATAGAGATGCCGGCTGGTTATTGTCAACACAGGTGCACTTTCTTAGTAACTTGCTGGAGCTGTCACACACCCCCAGAAAAGTGGTTCAAAATTCAAATGTCGACAAGTTGCCGCAAAGACTCTCACAAGAACACATTTACATCTACCTCGGGAGGAAAGTAAGAATTAAAAAAGGATTCCTCTCCACCTGGAAGCAGCCTTGCGTTTGGAATAAACCTGCTCTCAGATATCACTGCAAATTTATCAGAACGTGTTGGCTTCTTCTGTTCCCAGACAAGGGGAGCCCACCGCTCTCCGCAAGCCGTTCTGGTCAGTGACACAGCACTCTCGTAGCATTGGCAAGTGGGAATCCCAGGGCTGGGGGGACACACAGCACCCTCCTCTCCAGCTAACAGACCCCGGGACCCTGTCTGTAACGGAGCAGCCTCGGCACGCACGCGCCACACTGCGCGCCTGGGCACTGGGCAGAGGGGCTGCGTGTCGGGGTCCCAGGCCTGCTAGAAAACTTTGTGCTGATTCACAAAAAAGGTCTTTGTAGAGCTGGCTTAACAAAGGAACGGCTGTTTCCACCGCCGTGGGTAATCCCCGCTCAATTGCTTCCGATTTACTGGAACAGCAACCCAGAGAAGTCACTGCGCTGAACTCGACGTGACGGCACCGCAGACGTACTGTCTTTGTGCAATTAAAGCACAAGAAAGGCTCCTCTTACGAGCCTAACACACGAGTCAGTTCCAATCTGGTACAACAAGACTGCTTCCACGCGATATTTTTCTCTTATACTTGGAGATCAAGAAAAAATCCCCAACTTCGGAAAATCTGAACAGTACCCTGAGCTGATACGAAGCATCGTATCGCCAAAGCCATTAATTAAGGTTAAACTAGAATTTGGCCCGCCTACCAGTTTAAATTGATGAAGGTAACATATTACTTTTTTTCAAACTAGAAATTAGTTGTAATTTGCAATGCAGATAAATACAGGTGCCTTTCTCTACATTTTCAAATTTACTGGAAACTTTCAACATATGTGGGAAACCTTCATATCTGCATCCAGTTCCAGAGCTCACACGCATCCTGGCTTCTCGCTGCTTTTACTCAGAGTTACCATCCCTAGAACAGATCCATATGCAAACGTGTTTTATATGGAATGCCTTTGCATACCAATGTAAATATAATTAGCATGAACTGCCTGCAAGCAGAGGGAGCTCTGAGCCCGGCGAGGACAGGCTCTGTGGCTCAGACCCTCGGGACGGTGCCAGCAGAGGCGACTCGGCAAACCCCAGTTCGCCCCAAAATCTGCCCGGCAGTGCCTGGCCACCCGGCCGTAAACCACCGCTCCCGGCCGCAGCGCCGGCAGAGCTCACCCCGCGTGGGGGAATTGTTTTCCGCACAGAAGGGATTTATAAGAACTTGACAGGGTGCCAGCTGTAGGGATAAAACCTCTCGGCGGTAACTACTCTAGAGAAAATATTTTAAAAGCAGGATGGGGACTGCACACGACAGTCGGCAGCAAACACCTCTGTTCAGCCCACCCGAAAAACCTCCCTCCGTGTCCTCACAGACTGCGTGGCTGAAAATAATTAGCATTACTGTTATGCACAGGAAAAGTGACGAAGACGAATCCAGAACTTTAGATAGATCCTTTCTGTCTACACGCGGTCGTGGAACCCAGGTACCAAAATCACTAACTGGTCACTGCAGCCGAGGCTGCTGGTTCTGCCGGCCAGGGACCCTCCTTGTAACGCAGGCTGTTTCACTGCGGGAGGGCTGTTTTCTTTGCGTAAAGCAAGCCCACTGTCCTGAGGAAACCCCACACCCCAACAGTATCACGGGGACAAACTGGCAGAAAGCCCCTGGACAAAACCAGATTGGCTGTTTGATCAAATATGGCAGCAAAACTGACGTCTGCAATTAGCTTGGTGCAATGCTTTCACTGAAGGCACAAATTAGGCAGCAGTCGGCTGTATATGAAATAATGTAATCAGAATGATTAAATACTTTGAGAGGGGAAAAAAACCCTTCCTCTTATGGAAGAATTTCCTTGAATGTATCACAAGTCCAGTTAGGATGACCAACTAAAGATATACTCAAATTTTAAAATTACACCCAAAATTAACTACATGTACTTATATAAATGTTTCTGATAACCCTTGTAATAATTAACATGTCTATAAACAACGGCTGTGAAACCTCTACAGGCACCAGTGCTCTGTGTGAATGCCATTTCCCCTGTGACAGGCACAACGCGATTACTCGCTGTTTGCTCCATGTTTAAGTACTGTTTGTTTTGACCTCCGAACCACCAGGACTAAAATTAGAGTTTTCTTTGAAGTTCCAATGAAATAGAGCAAGAAATATTTGTCATTTGCTAGAAGATAGATACATATTAAAAACAAAAAAGAAGAGCAAAACCGCTACCAGTAATGATTACAGTAGATAATATAATCGCCTTGGATTACGGAGATGCATTACATTAGAGCTTTTACAGCACGGTTAAAACCTTCTAAAAGTAAGACACATGCTAAAATAACAGCTGGAGAACAGCTGGATACTCAAGACAAAAAGTGTTGAAGCACAGCAATAAATCATGAAACCTGCACGCCTGACACACTGACTTGATCAGGAAAAATGAATTGCCGAGGACAAAGTGTAATAAAGAGAGGTGCCAAGAAACAGCCGTATCTGCCAGTAATAATTTGAAGTTGAAATATAATCATACACAATATATACAATAAATAACTTGAGACAAGGTCTCCAGCGACAAAGGTAAATAATAAATTTAGGTGGAAGTAAGGATTTACACTGAAGCTGTGCAATAAAACCAGAGAGATACTGTAAATATTGTCCATTTCTAATGAAGACCATAATTTCTCAGACTAATAACTTCTAAGGTTTCCCATGTACTTTCTGGACCCTGAACCAACACCTTTCCTGTCTCCAAAGTTTCAAAATAACACACGTGCTTCCAGTCACTGTATCTGACAACGAAGCACTGAGCAAAAAACGAATCCTGGAAGGGACAGGACGTTCCCACACCGAGCCTTCGAGAAAGCCAGGGGCTCGGGCGCCACAGGGTTATGACTGTTTCCAGTCTAATTATTAGTACTCACACTTGAATTTAATCGGTAACTTTGTAAGTATTTAAAGGAAGTTCAATGTTAAATGTGCAAAATTGTCTGTGTAGAGCAGGAATATATCTGCACTGAAACTGCTGCACATCTCAAACATTCAGTTCTGGTAGTCAGTCTGCTGCCATAAATAATCAAGATTGCTAAGGCCCTTAGAACCATAGAGTGGTTTGGGCTGGAAGGGACCTTAAAGCTTATCTGGTTCCAACCCCCTGCAATGAGCAGGGACATCTCCCACCAGCCCAGGGTGCTCAGAGCTCCATCCAGCCTGGCCTTGAGCCCAGCCACAGCTTCTCTGGGTAGCCTGGGCCAGGGCCTCACCACCCTCATGGCGAAGAATTTCTTCCTCATATCTCATCTAACTCTGCCCTCTTTTAGCTTAGAGCCGTTCGCCCTTGTCCTATCACTGCACCCCCTTGTGAAAAGCCCCTCTCCACCCTTCCTGTAGCCCCTCCAGGCACTGGCAGCTGCTCTAAGGTCACCCCGGAGCCTTCTCTTCTCCAGGCTGACCAGCCCCAGTTCCCTCAGCCTGTCCTTGCAGGAGAGGTGCTCCAGCCCTTGGATCATCTCCGTGGCCTCCTCTGGACCCGATCCAACACATCCCTCTCCTTCTTATGTTGGGGGCTCCAAGACAGAATTAAATATAATATGAAAAAACAGTTTGAGCCGGGAGATAAAGCACGGCAAACGACACGCAGGGAGTGGCGAGGTGTGTATGTTGGACAGATGGCAGCAGGCACCGCTCCGGGGCAGCAGACGGTGCTCACCGGAGCACCAAGGCGATGCCGCACACACCCGTGGCATGGGAGAGAGGCACCAGCCAAGGTACGAGCAATTGAGGAGCTGCTGGAGAGAGTCCAGCGGAGGGCTGCGAGGAGGATGAGGGGACTGGAGCATCTCTCCTGCGAGGAAAGGCTTTGTCCTCAGAGATGGGCAAAATTTTGTGGTTTTAGGCCCTGTCTGAGCAGAATGAAAAACATACTTCTCCACAGACATACAGTTCAAGATTATTAGACCAGAAATGCTACTAATGAAAATCCGCAGAACTCCAGGAGTGGAGTTTTCAGAACAGTATGTACAAAACAAGAAGGGGCTCTCACGGAGTGTTTGTGGACATCACTGGAGCTTCTGAACCTGACTTCCATGAGCATACATCATAACTAGGGAAGTCTTCCACTCAGCACCCACGCGCTGGCTGCCACTGAAGCCCAGGTGGCCTGAGGTGCCATGTGGGGGCTGGGGTCTCCGTCACCGGCCGTGCCCGCCTCGCGCGGAGCTCTCCCAAACCAGGGGGTCATGCTGGGAAGCGCAGCATGCTTCGGGCATTCGGAAGCCAACTGCATCGCTGTCATGGGCTACCTCTGTCCGACAACCACCTCAACTACCTCTTGCTCTGAACCCATCGGAGGGTCCGATGCGGACGCCAAGGCTCCAGCCCCGGCACCAGTGCCTCGGACAGGCAGCAGGACCCTCCCGATGTCCAATAAAGCACAGCAGAGAGCAAGCACTTGTACAACGCACTCTGCACGGCTCTCACGAGCGGGCAACGGAGAGCGGCTGCCGGAGTCTCAGACCTAACGAGGCAGGCTTCGAAGCAAGCCATCATTAAACCTGGGGCCGAGAGCTCAGCGCTGATTGAAACCCGACTAATTGGGTCTATCAGCAAACATCCAGAGACTAGAAAGGAAAAATATCCAGGGTAAGCAAGCGTCCTAGAAAAATCCAAAGCTCTAGTAAAAACGAAATCCTGGTGCGTGTTCCAGAAAGGTCTTTTTCACCTACTTTTAAAAAGAAAGTGCCCAGTTTGGGGCAGTTTGCACCGCGACGCTGCGCAGGTGCCTGGGAGCCCAGAAAGCGGTCGGCTGCGCCGGGAACGGCTTCGGGGGATATTTCCATTTGCATTTGTTTGCCACGCGGCCCCGCACACATCCTTCACCGTATTCTGTAGCATTTTGGTGCGATGCCACGCAATAGAATGTAAAATACGGCTCCTGCAGAGGAATCACGGCGCCCTGTCCGTCCCTCCACGCTCACCAAACGCTGCTTCCTGGCACCTCTCGATCGTGGGACCACAGGTCCCGGCCACTACCGAGCGGCCAGGGTCCAGCCAGCTGCTGAGCTGCCGCTCCGCACTCTGCCAGGAAATTCTGACTAATCCCAGAGACTCTGCAGTATTGAAAATAAAGGGCTGTTCTCTGGAACTGGGGAGGGAAACAACGTCGTAAGAAGATTTGCAGTGATCTGAATAAAAACGCTGTCCTGGGGGTGGGGGGAGGGAGGCTCCACACTGGCAGATCAGGCTTTTCCTCATTGCTTTTATCCAATCTTCTATTTTTTTTCCTTTTTTTTTTTTTAACTAAATAGAAGTTAAAAGGTAGATTTTTTTCTGAGTAAAAATTGTTTGCACATAAATGGCAAACAATTTACGCTTGTCATAAATTTAAATAGTAGGAGCATCGGTTACTAGTAATACATTATTACTATGTCATTACTGAAAGACATAACTTTTACATCACCACGCTAGTATTTATACTTCATTATAGTGAAGGGACTTATATTTAAAGGATTATCTCTACTGCCTTGCACTGTTCAAAGCAATAAACGGCTGCCAAGTTTGATTAATGACTAAGAGGAACCTAAGGCATTTAATCAATCCCCAAGCATTTTTATTGCAAATATTCTACAAAGAGCTTATTTCTGTTATGAAACAAACTATGGATCAAAACTAAAAATAAAAATAACTATTCTTCCCTCCTATGGGAAATTGCAATTTTCTTCTAACACAGTGCTGAATTTTCAAGGGATGTAATTTTTTGCTCGTGTCAAGGCATACACAGATTTGTACGTAAAAAAAATGCATTAAAATAAATAATTGAGTGGCATGTGTGGAAAAAGATTAACATTTAACACCTGAGGCACAATTTTCAGAATTACCCATGCAAAAATGTGCATGCAATTGCATACCACCAAGTAATTACCTGATTTGCATGTGTAATGAAATCTGAGGCCACCACCTCATTAAGAATTTCAGTGTCATTTTGCAGGGTCTGCCCAGCGCAGAAAGGGAGTGAACGTTCGGCTCTCGTCGTCTCCACATTTCACGCGAACGCCGCGCCCAGCGCAAGCCCTGAGCAGCCGCGGCGAGCCCACGGCCCCGCTATCCGCAGCCGACGAAGCGGCCGTGCGACCGTCCCTGCGACCGTCCCCGCGGCTGCCGGAGCTCACGGCCATCCCCATCTCACGACCCGGAGCTCCAGCTTTATAAAACGGGCGCGAGCAACGCATCTGGGTGAAAAAACGATTCCTTTTTTTCTGTTGGGAGCCTCTCTGGACCAACCGACCGCTTGCCCTGCGGGTACCGCGCGCACTGCGCACCACACCTCCAGGTAGGTGGAAGTGCTCTGTAAGCAACGAGAGCTTCCTCCAGCTCCACTCCAGCAAAAGCATTAGCAGACAGCCACCAGCAGCACTCCTTACTTTGCCACCACGGTCCTTACTACTCCCAAAAGGAAATACGGTGTGGCCAGCATCATTGTGTCAAAGCAGAATGACGGCTGTGCTGAAGAGTAACAATTTTTACTTTTGTTTATTTCTTAACAGTGGGGATGAGTTGTGCACGCATTTATGTTGAACTTCCAAGGAAACACAGCACACCCCTCGGGGAGATTTGGTTTTCTTTTATATCAGATTTTACTTTCTTTTAGTTTGTCTCCCTAAACAGATCTGTTTGAGAAGCACATACAGAAACTGTATGTCAAAAGATTTTTTCCCCCTTATAAATGATTCATTGCATCACGTATAAAAGATAACCAACAATGAAAAGGGGTTATTGACCAGAAGCAATTCCAGAGTTACGGCATTAAAAATATATAAGGGAAAACTATACAGAGCACTCGTAGGCAGTACTGTGTAAAAAACAACTCCTTGTCCGGATTACTTTTGGGGACCAGAAGCAGAAGCTCCTGCACCCACCCAGCGCTCGGTTTCTCAGCACCCGCAGGGCTGCGCTGCAGCAGGGCCCTGCCCGTTATTTGTCATCTGTCGGTCTCACCCGTACAGTGTGAGATAAATGAGAGCCTGCAAGCGGGCTAACCGCGGAGCTCTGCCTTCGCAAGGTGTCCAGGGCTGTCCTTTAAATAAACCTCTCCACTGCTTCAGGTTACTAGCCATCGTCATTTCTTGTTAAAACAGAGGAAAATGCATGCCCAGGGAAGAGCTGTGCTTCAATCAATACAGACGAAGATGTCAATAAATCTATTTTCTGTAAGCAAGAGCAGTCCTGTCCCCACAGTGAGAGCTGAGATAACAATGCGCTGTATATCTGACTGAGTTCCAGTAGAAATGATGGATGCGGTACGAAAGCCTTCGAACATGTCTGCAGCTGCAGTCGTGTATGCATTCATTGATTCTAAAAAATTACTCAAATTTTCCTGTGCTATTTTACAACGGTGCATTTTATAGCAGTGAAGTACCACAGGAATCCAAGAAAAGTAAATCTTTGTAATCAATACTCAGACAATTACAGCTCTTCCCAGGGACGCTGAGGTAATAATTAAAAATTCACAGAAAAAAACACAACAGGTGAATGGGAACATAAAAAAGCCAGTGCCTCATAAAAAAAGGATGAATCAAAGTAAAGACTCCGTAACAACTGCCTCTCTGAATGGGTCTTGGACAGCCATCTTTGTAAAAGATATAAAGCCCTCTTTGTAAAAGATACAGAGCCATCTTTTTGAAGCATCTCTGCATTACAGAGTCAAAGAACAATTAAGCCTAATAGCAGGAGTGAACTATAGCGAATTGTGTAAGTCTTTACTTTCGCTCCCCAAACTGTTTGCGTGCTTTGTTGCAGCACACAGACCCTTCACTAATGACTTGACTGGCATCACACAAGTCCTCAGCCCGGCGAACAGCAGGCACGCAATGGGGAACGCCGGAATTTGTGTCGGTGGAAGCAGGGCTGTGAGCCTCCAGAGGTGACAACACACCAAAAGAGCTCGCAAGGGAGCCGAGACACCTTGCAGGTGAGGATGAAATCGTTCGCGTCCAAGTGGACTGGATTGGCATCTCTCTGTCCAACCAGCGTTATCCGGGATGGAGACCCCGACCCGCGGCCACACCCGGGCTCGCGTCGAGCAGAATTACAGGTGAGAACACGAGGGCCGCTGTAACCCCGTTAGGAACACGTGTACACCACCAGCACTGGAGCAGTCTGTAGATTACGGCAGTCCCATCAAAGCAGTTCCAGGCAGTATCTCATAACCCACAAACCAGGACAGACTTTATTCCAGTCCTCTCCGCGCTGATTCAGGCAGCTCGTGCCATACTGCCCAGCAAAGCACCTACGCTTGGACTGCAGGCAGTCAGAGATGGAGAACATACTTCTCTGGAGCTTTGTTTCCATAGATAGTCACCTTCACCATTTCAAAAGTCTGTCCGTTTCTAATTGAAAATGCCTGGTTTAATCACCCCAGCCAGTAATTGCTGCGATGCCGTCCTCGCCAGACCGCGGAGCTCCGGTGCACCTCCCCGCGAAGGAGGGATCCCTGCAGACATTATCAGACACCGGTTGTCAGATCTACTTTGGGAAGGTGGCCCAGGGCTTCTGCTGGAGGTGTGCACGGTGCAGAGGCAGGGCTGGGTTTGGTCCTTGCTCCTTGGCAGACAGGAGGGAGGAGCACGCAGCAGAGCAGCTCCCTTCCGTTGCAGGGCTGGCCAGAATCTATGCCAGTGCCCGTCGGCAATCCCTGAGTCGACCCAAAAAACGCAGTGCCAAAAAACCCTGGGGAAACTGCGCAAAACAACACGAACAGCCTCGAGTGAGACAGCGCGGAGGCCGCGCAAGCAAACACTGCTATGAGATGATATGGTCATACAGGAAATATTATCTGAGCTTAGGAGGGTCTTCTGAAGTCATTCATGACACAAGGTCTGATGGGACTGGATGATGAACGCTTCTCTTCTCATGAAAAATGACGCAGTCCGTTGACTGTGTCACTCCTGTGACTTGCACTTTTTTCCAAGGTGATGTAGAAGGAAATGTAGCAAGGCAGATGTCATTTTTTAAGCTGCTTTAGTTGTCAGCATTTAGATAACTGTGTAAGATCTAACAGGTTATGTTACCGTTGTTCCTCAGCTGAACCAAAAGCTCAGCAGTTATGGACGTTACACAAATACCATCATCAACACCCCTGGCTGATAATCTTCTTCAAACACCCTGTGGCCAGGACCAGGATCTGTCTGTACAGCATCAGTCCTTGTTACGAACATACAAAAAAAGAAATTGTTGAAGGTGAGATATTTGAGCATGTCTTAAAACCATCTTAGATATGGATTTCCATGGACAAATTTCCCTTTCAGGCTTGGAAAGATCTGCCTTGGATAAACAAAAACAAACCCACGATTTGAATATGTGGATGTCTGCAGGTTTCTGGTTTGAGGCAGCAGCCCTGGGGCCTGGAAGCCCTGCAGAAACACGCGCTTCGGCAGAGCGAGCTGTGCATGTCCAACACGCCCAGCACCTGCGGGCTGCAACTGGCGTCCCACCAGCGCCCGCCATAGTGCGTCGCCGCTCCGACCCCCCTCCGGCGTGCCTCTGCGCGATGTCCCACGCAGAAACCCGCGACCCTGACGCATCTGCGTTGGCCTTTCACGCGCACAGGGAGCGGCTCCTGCCTCCGCGCCTTGGGAAAGCATTTCAGACAGCATAAATCAGTTCAGCAATTCAGCATGGACAATAACGGCCGGTAATGAGTCCTCGCTTCTGTCTTGTCTTACAGTTATCACGCAGAGTCACTTACTGTCACGTTTATAACCTGCCTGTATACGCAGCCTCATTCAACCTCTGTATTTATGACACTCCCAAAGCGATAATGCGCCAGGCGCCCGACGCGAGGGAGCCGTTCCGCATGAAGGAAACGCTGCCTGCGCAGGAAAAGCCCGCTCCCGCGGGAGCACTGCCCCCCGGGACTGCCCCGCAGGGAACCCGCACGCAGCCCGAGGAGCGGTTTGAAGCCTGCGGCACTGTCTCATCTCAGCCCGGCAAAGGAAGCCATTCAGCTAAAGAAGTGAAGACACGATGGTAAATACAAAGAATAATGCTAAAAGTTACTTGGGCAACAGAAACATTCTCAAAGTGCTAGACTGCCCTGGGCAATTAGCACAGTTCTCTCTGCTTAATGGCAATCCTAAACACACATCCATCGTTTTTATGGTAAAAGTCGTATTTTCAAACAGTAGCACCTAGACATACCTCTTTGTAAAATAACCGAGCTGTGAAGCGTAATAAGCAATAACTGAGTAATAATGACTGCAATTGTCTTTCTTACACTTAACTACCCAAGTACCACAATTAACACCGTTGTATGGAAGCTATTTATATGTCCAGGTGGCATCTGAAAAGCTTTGGCCTGTCTTCTACGAGCCTCTCAGCTGGACCTTCTTGTTCCCTTCACATATCAACGCTCTGAATCCTTCAACAATTTTCCTAGTTGCAATTCATATTTTATAGGCATTAAAAGTCCACGGCTGAGTGTCTTAGGCTGAGATTTTCAAGATTTCCCCTGTCATTCATTTATTGCCCTTTAATATTAATTTGCATCACCAGTGAACCTGACACCCATCAGGAAGAACAAGCCTTTCAACCTGGAAAGATACCATGAATTTGTAACTGACACACTTTGACTTGGGAAGATCAAGTTATTTATTATATTTTTTAAAAGAATGCATAATGAAAAAAGAATCCTGGCTGAGCTTTCTCCATTAATGATGGTGGTTTAAGCGACTGGAATACAAAATCTTTGCACTAACCATGCTGAAAAGTAATTGCAGAGAAAGGGAACTGGATTAAAAGGACGAAATTTTCGGAGACTGTACGAGGCAAATTTTAGGTCACATCTGAGCGAGCTGCTTGATCAATGCAGACTGCCCAGTTCAGAATTTCTTTTCCTGATGTTAAAGATCATACTCCAAAGCACATACATTGTATTTTAGTCTTACATGAGAAATTCAGCGGGCCTTTGGAAAGTATCTAAGTATCGAGTAGTTCTAAGTTGGCTTTTAGCAGAGCATGTGCAAACAAGAAGGACACAACTATGGTCAAGGTGTAGAGCGAAAACTGGCTCTGAGGCAGCGTGGTTCCATTCAGCCCACGCCTCGCAGTGTGTCCGAAGTGTAAGAGGCATCGTTAAATATATCGACGTGAGATCAGCATTGGAATTTAACTTCTTCAGGAGTCTGAGGTTTGAAAATATATAGCAAAGAAACATACTAAAAAGTTGCTTTACATAACACAATATGACCTATCAAGAAAGTTGCTGTTATTTTTAAAATATTTTTAATCTTCTAGATCAAAGTAATACGCCATTGTATTTTAATCACCGTAATCTTAGTGCCATAATCAAGCTTATATAGGGCCAAATCCTCCAACGCAGCACATCAGTACCTCCACTACAAATAGTTACAAGCCATGCAGAGACGACAAAGCAATTCCCCTAGATACAGCACAGTATTTTAGCCACTGCGTTGCTGGATCCTTCTGCATTTTTGGAAATATAATCCCCTTTCTAAACTGAAGACTGTCTCTATACTAGCAGCTGCCTGTCTTTCGCACAGGTGAAATACAGATAGATGGAGAAGGTTATCCATATTTTGCACAGTCAAGGGTAGTAGAAACAGTATAGCAAGAACAGAAAAAGCCCATATTCCTTAGACAAGCAGAAGTTCTAAATTAAAAGGGCAAAGTACTCTGTATTAAGACAAATCTAAACACTGAATGCAATCTGAGGAGGATTCAGTGCAAGCCTGGATTGCCAATCTAAGCTTCTAGCTATTGGGGTTTGCCACCAGGCTGTGTTTTCACTTTCAGAGGGACAGTATCTTAATGCCATCAGCAATGCTTGGCAGATTTAGTCCTTGCACCTGATAATCTGTTTCACACTCCAGACACCTCTCTGTGTCAAAGAGGATTACTTAATTTGTTTAATATCTGCCTAATAAGCTTGACTCCTCACTGTCAAACTTCTCTTTTTCCTCTCATAGATTCTCAAAGTTTGATGCTCTCAAGGG
This sequence comes from Opisthocomus hoazin, assembly GCF_030867145.1. Taxonomy (NCBI): domain Eukaryota; kingdom Metazoa; phylum Chordata; class Aves; order Opisthocomiformes; family Opisthocomidae; genus Opisthocomus; species Opisthocomus hoazin. The sequence continues at coordinate 933,097 of NC_134419.1, read as the reverse complement.
CTGATTTTCTATGTTCTCCATTTCTCTCAAATTCCTAACAACTTAATCCCAAAAAAGACACCAAGTCATGGATTTGTGGAGGATACATGGAGGACATGCAGGAATAAGCTTTTGTTCTTCAACATCACGCACTGCAGAAATATTAATAAATATATAGTTTAGGTATTCACCACAGAAAATCCTGCTTTAGGAATTAACTAAGTGAACGATATCTTGAATACCATGAATGGCCCGATGCAAATTCTAACACTTCAATGGTGATGAGAGATTAATAAAACCGTTCAATAAAGGACAATAATTTATTGAATACATCCAAACCACCTTTTATTTAAAGGACATTATTTCAAGAGCAAGTACATCAGTACTTAGTGGCTTAGTCAATAATCCAGACACAGTCAGATTTTATTTTTAATAATTAACACTTGGCGAATAGGCTAGCTTTTAAAACTTGTGTTTTACACGGAGGGAGTCAGGCAAACCGCCAGAAGAGCTGCAAGTCTCGTTCATGAACGCATCGCTGCTGCAACGGCGAGCGGGGCGTGCAGAGAGCACTGCGCCCAGAGCTGACAGGACCCCGCCGACGGGGCGGCTCCGAGCACGGAACCTGCCGGAACCCTCCCGCACCTCAGCGGGGCACGGCTGCGTCCCACGCCGAAAAACGCAGCTCCGAAGCTTCACACACGTTACCTGGCCTTTACTGTTCTGAACACCAGTACAGGCTTGGGGTAGACCTGCTGGAGAGCAGCTCTGTGGAGAGGGACCTGGGTGTCCTGGTGGACGACAGGTTAACCATGAGCCAGCAGTGTGCCCTGGCTGCCAAGAAAGCCAATGGGATCCTGGGGTGCGTCAAGAACAGTGTGGCCAGCAGGGCGAGGGAGGTTCTCCTTCCCCTCTACACTGCCCTGCTGAGGCCCCATCTGGAGTACTGTGTCCAGTTCTGGGCTCCCCAGTTCAAGAAAGATGAAGAGCTACTGGAGAGAGTCCAGCGGAGGGCTACAAGGATGAGGAGGGGACTGGAACATCTGCCCTACGAGGAGAGGCTGAGGGAGCTGGGCTTGTTCAGCCTGAAGAAGAGAAGGCTGAGAGGGGACCTAATAAATGCTTATAAATATCTGCAGGGTGGGTGTCAGGAGGACGGGGCCAGACTCTTTCCAGTGGTGCCCAGTGACAGGACAAGGGGCAACGGGCACAAACTGAGGCACAGGAAGTTCCGTCTGAACATGAGGAAGAACTTCTTCCCTCTGAGGGTGATGGAGCCCTGGCCCAGGCTGCCCAGGGAGGTTGTGGAGTCTCCTTCTCTGGAGATATTCCAGCCCCGCCTGGACAAGGTCCTGTGCAGCCTGCTGTAGGTGACCCTGCTTCGGCAGGAGGGTTGGACTAGATGACCCACAGAGGTCCCTTCCAAACCCTACTATTCTGTGATTCTGTGAACGACCACTGCTCTGTAATTCAGTAACAGGGCGCGGGGAGCACGGGCTGCTGCCCACCACCGACAGCAAACGGTCAAAATCTTTGCCAAATAAAAAAATAAATGCATCAAAATCTTTGCCAGCAAGTCAGATGTAATTCTTTGCTATGCACAGAAAAATTAGTACCATACTGATTACTGCCATTTCTTTCGCTCACTCCCCCGGCCCAGCAGAAGGCGAAGAAGAGAGCACGGTCAGCAGGGAGGGAAAATCCTCACGGTGCGGCTGGGCTGAGGAGCGGCTCCAGCGGGAGCCAACATCCCAATTTCATCTCTCATTTACAAAACTCATTTGTAAAAACAGCTCAGACGGTTTTCAACTCTAGAGTAGAGTTCCTTGATCAATAGAGCTTCCAAAGAATGCTAAACACTTCAGAGAGAGAAAAAGAATTTAGATTAACCTTAAAAATTACATTTTGCCAGTGATAGGCAATGTAAGGCCAGTTCCTCTTTGCAGCATTTCAACAAATATTTGCCCTTTGTATATGTATAGTTAGAATGCTTTAATAACACTAGCTTGCTCCTACTGCAGAACTGATCCATACTTATTATTTTTCCAATAAAATAAAAATTCTTTTTCACCACTATGCAATCACAGTCAATTCCTCACATCTTATTTTTCAAAATAATATTTAGCTTGCACCACTGTTACATTTTTTTAATGGAGTAGGAATAAAATAACTGAATCTTCTCAAAGCAAGCTATAAAAACTAGCCTGAAAAAGCAACAGAAAAGGAATGAGGTTTCACCCTAACAAAGAAAAATCGCTTTGGCTACATCTGTGCACATCAGAGTTCGTTCAGAGTAAAACCACGGGGTTTTTAGGAGGGCAAACAAAGTCGCAAGGCTGTTCAGGGGAGTGTTTAACTACCTCAGTAGCACTAACCGCAAGCCGTGGAACACAGCAATGTCATGATGTTTGAACTGCACTGTAGCTAAGGGATTGGTGCGCGTGGCTCATCTCACGGGAGGCTGGAAAACAACCTTAGCACACACCGCCCGCAGAGCATCCCGCACGAGGCCGCTCGGAGTCAGACCCGCCATCGCGTCATCCCGTAGCAGCTTGATAGTTCGTTCATTTTAGAGACTTTTTACACTGAAATCTTTACACAAAAACTCGCCTCCTTTGCTTTTTCTAAGCGAAAGCTGCTCAGAGTCCTCCCAGGCACAGGCACTCACATCTCTGGGAAGTTACGGCAGCGGCTGCGCCAGGGCAGCGCGACAGCGCGGGCTGCGAGACCATCGCGGTTTCGTTCCTGCTTGCAGCTCCGCCAGCTGCTCCCACGGACGGAGGGGCAGGTGCTGATGCACGAACCGTATTACTGCTACACGACCAGGCCATTTGGTGATAACTTTTCTCGCTAGAATATCATATCGAAAACACTTTGAAATTTCCTAAAGTGTTCATCTGGGAAAGGAATTTAAAAAAAAAAAAAATGTATTTTTAGACAGAAGAGGAAAGAAAAAATGTTTTTCTCGCCCGCTTTCATTCCGCTATGTTTCTTCCAAGGCTGTAAGGAATCTGGGGTGCCGTGGAGACAAGGGAAGGGCTTCACTGGACGCCTGGCTGGACGGCAGCGGCACAGCCCTTCTGCTGGGTGGGCTGGGACCCAGAAACGCGCGGAGCTGCAGCCTTCCCCCGGGCTGCGGCCCCGCAGGGCTGTGCCAAGGACCAGCGCCCAGCAAGGCGCCCGAGCCCCCCGCACACCCACCAGCAAGCCGGGTTCCGATGGCGCTTTGCTTTGTTCCGGCAACAGCGCTGGAAATACTGCTGGAAATGATAGGGTGCTTCACAAAGGTTAAAAAACAAGGGCAGGAGAGCAAGCACTGCCGCGTCGTGCTCTTGGCGAAGCTGTGAGCACTCTGACAACCACGGGTCAAACACGAGACCTGTAGGAGAAAATGACCATATGGAAAAGCTCAGTGACACATCTAGCTTTTAGACATCTGGGGTTTTTATTTATTAGATATCTCTGTTCTTGCCTGTGCAGACTTTGTCTGGTGAAGGCCTCCCTGCTGGGTATGTCTCAGGGCAAACACGCGAACCAAACGTCTCCCCGTGCATTCCCCGGGGCAGCGCCGGGCGCGTGCCGGCTGCAGAGCCAGGCTCAGCAGACGTGCTCGTGCCTCCGCCGCGGTGTCGGAGGGGTTTCTGTAAGTGCCTCTCACTTGTGATTTTAAACCAGCACTCAGATTCCATCGAATTACGGCGCACAAAGCAGAACTCGGTCATGACCACCAAAAGGCACCTGACTTTACACCACGTTTCATGTAAAACCACCACCCACCCTAATTAATTGCTAGCTGCCTCCAGGCTTGCTTGGGAAGTTCAAACTCTCCTGAAGTTCTTTGCTGAGACAAGTTTGTAACAAGAGCAAACCCAGAAGCACTGTCATAGAAGAATCATAGAATCATAAGGTTGAAAAGATCTCTAAGATCATCAAGTCCAACCATCAGCCTATTGCCACCGTGCCTTATAAACCATGTCCTGAAGTGCCACGAGGAATGGTAGGAGTAGTTTTGGACTAGAAATGGTAACATAAAATGATGAAAAAGCAACAGACAGGATGGTGAAGGCCATGAGCATCCGTGTGGCTTGGGATTCCCTTCACTGGCAGCAAGAAAAGGAGGGAGGGAAGGATCCAGAAAGCCTTCCAGAGACACATCATCAAAGAATTCCCACAAATTCCCTCAGCCAAGTATATCTGCCCAGTAGAAGGAAAATCACCAGAAATCTGGCCGGTTTGCCTTCACACGTCACCTGCCCAGCAGCGGCGATCCCCAAGCACCGCTTGCCGTGGCCGTGCATGGGGCCAGGGGCCCGAGGAAGAGGGCAGCGAGGTGGGCAGCGACTCCAAACCGTCCTGCAGCTGTTCCCACGTCACGTCCCAGTGACAGGATCTCACAAAGTCACAACAAAAATGTAATGCCTGCCATTACAAACCAGAAAAGAGAATTTTATCTGCAAAATCATTGCTAGATGTAGGGGTAACTTGGGTTTTCAACATCTGCAATACAAAAGAGAAAGAGGAATTGTCTTTCTCTGGTCCTTTCCTGAGGCCTGACATCCTACCCCAGCTATCAAACAGCTGCTGCCCCAGAGCCCCACAGAGACCTGCGGGTCTGCGTGCCACTGGGATGGCCAAAGGGTTTCTGCTCCTACAGCTGCTGCATAAAAATACTTCATACAATTTGCTTGGTTTCTTCCTTGATTTCTTTCTTCTGCTTCTAGTGGAACATACATTATGGAGGAGGACATTGGTTAAACATGCACATAAATCAGGGGCTTTGCTTTCCCAAATCATGAAAGCTCAAATACATCTCTTTCATATGCCTTTATTAAAACAACTGAAAAACGAAAAAGCTGGGAAACGGATTTTGTTCTTAAAAAACAATCGTGTTTTATGCAAAGGAAAATATAAAAAATGGGGAGAAAAGATGAATTTCAATTTCTTCTAAAAATATACAAAAACATTTGTTCCTCGAGAAAAAAAATCCCTACAGAAAGCTGGTCTACAAGTGCTTTTTAATCCTGAGTGTTGGTACATTAAAACTCAACAAATCCAACGCATCATTACAGCCAGGTAGCTGCAGATCTCCTTTACTGGGCCATTAATTTTGAAGTAAAAGCATATTTAACAGTTGACTGGAAACAAAATGCAGCTAACCAGTGTGGCAGAGCTTGTCATGTTTGGGACCTACCACCAAGAAAACAGTTTATCCAAATGTGACGATGGAAAGGATGGTGGAAAGTGTTGACAGTTTAAGACTATTTGAGATTCTTTGTTGTAGAAATGAAACAAAACCGTATTTTTTTCAAAAAAAATGCTGCAAGGTGGCCTGTAGGAAAGATGGGGAGAATATTTTCAGCAGGGCTTGCTGCGATAGGACAAGGAGTAATGGCTTTAAAGGAAGGGAGGGGACATTTAGACTGGGTATAAGGAAGAAATTTTTTACCATAAGAGTGGTGAGGCCCTGGCACAGGTTGTCCAGAGAGGTGGTCGATGCCCCGTCCCTGGAAACATTCAAGACCAGGCTGGATGGAGCTCTGAGCAACCTGATCCAGCTGAAGATGTCCCTGCCCATGGCAGGGGTGTTGGGCTAGATGGCCTCTAAAGGACACTTCCAACCCAAAGCGTTCTCTGATTCTGTGATTCTGTGTATTCCCTTTCCCACTGCCGGTGTCCCGGTGCATCACCGTCCCAGGGCGGTGTGGGTCTGCGCAGCCCCAGGACGCCGCGGCCAGCTGGCACCTGCACCCGGCAGCACCGGCGCTAGTTAATGGACTTGTTACCGCACGATAACCAAGCACCATTAACATGTCTCAGCTCAAGTTCTGGGGATCAGAAGTCACCGTCTCCCATGGAAACAGGAGCTGGCAGTACCGAGACACATGACGGCATCTCCGAGGCAATTAGAGGCCATCTAACCGCATTCACGATGTGAGCGCTCACTGGTAAGTGCAATGCACACACAAACTTTCCACCACTGCCTGCCACACAAAAGGGATTTTACCCTGTGGAGAGCAAGTAATGTTTGCACTCCTGCCTTCCCCATGAGTCCCACCGCTGCAAGCAGCTAGAAATTGCAGCTAAATACACATATTTGTGTATAATCAGTGTCCCTGGGAGATGCCTGTCAGGCGGTGGGAGGGCAGGGTCTAGCGCAGAGCCCTGCTGCGGCCCGAGCCCCTCTCCTTCCAGAAACCTGCCCGCCGTACTCTTATAAAACGAGCAGCTCGGCTGCACGGCTGCGTCCCGATGAAGTGAAGAGCATGGCAGCAAAGGAGAAGGGAAAGCTGCGCCCTGTCCCTGGAGGGAGCCGCTCAGCCCACCGCCCCGGGGTGCCCGCTCCCCGCACCCCACCGCGTGCAGGACACGGCCCCCGCGCCCACCCAGTTGCCCACCCAGCCGCTCGGCTCTCTCCCACCGCCCACGGCCGCTGCACGGATGCTGCGGTCAGCTCTGCTCGGGGCTTCACCTCCCATCTTCTGCTCCCCGTGAGCAGCCAGCTCACCCCCTGCGCCCGTCCTGCCCCCTCTCGTCTCTGGTACATCCCCATCTTCCTCTTCGCGCTGCAGATCTCCCGGACGAGGACTCTGCCTTAGCATTCCTTTAGACTTTCTCCAGGACAAGCAGCCCTGATCTCAGAGGCTTATTCTGCATGCTCTGAGGTCACCTCCACCTGCATCCCACCTAACCCTGACCACAAGCACCTCCAGCGGCCTTAGTCCCACCGTTTCTTACGCCAGTTCACAGTCCCAGAGCAACAGCTCAACATCGGTGTAAGATGTCTCAACTTCAGAGAGTTTTACAGCATGCAGCAATACCGACAAGTTACGAGGTTCTGAATTTCTGCCCTTCATTTTGTTTGTAGGAGTGACACCATAGGAAGCAACCAGCTTTGGTATCCAGAGGCTACTGCAAGAAAACATCACCAGTTTAACTAGAAAGGACCTAGAAATGCTTAACAACTGCAGAGCAAATCTTGTTAAGAGGAAAAAATGTCTCACATAAAGCAAAGATGCCCAATTATGAACTTACCTTGTTTCTTATATAATACTTCAAAGCTAAAGAGAGCTCACGCTGAGAGGAGGAAGATAACACAAGATATTTTTGTTGTCATTTCTTAATAGTGATTAGGCAAGAAGCGACAATCTGGATCAAAGTAGGAGGTATGAAAAACAAGACTGACAATCAGAAGAGGAAAACTGATCCAAATGATGTTAATAATCTGAAAGGCTCTGGGACATCTGCTAACCGTGCTCATGAGGAAAAGGGGAAAGACGCAGTGCTGCAGTGAGCAAGGCCCTGTTCCAGCCAAACCCTTCTCGCAGGGTTCACCTCACGCCTGCCCATGCCCAAGGCTCCCGCCAGCACCCGGCTGCACCCTGCTAGCAGGCACGGCCCGGAATCCAAAAGGAGCAGATGGAGGAAGGTCTGAAAATACAAAAACTATTTTAAAAACTCGCTCTTAAGACGAATCGTTCTTCAGCATGCTCCCATTCCAGTCAGCTGGAAAAGACAAAGCCTGAGGCTGTCTCACCGCATGTTCCACCATCTGAACTCACACTCGCTGCGAACACCGTGTGACGGGAAGAAAGTGGCAAGAGACAGAGAGCTAAGATGGAGGGAGGAAAAACAGTGTTTCCTACAACTAGAAAAAACAACCGTTCGTGCTCCAAGCTTCACGGCACATGCCTTTCACAAGCATGTGTGTCTGACTGGAGTTTTTTTTCTTCCGAGTTCTGATACAGATGGACTTGGTGAAAACTATCCAGATTTCTGCCCAGGAAAAGGATGGTTTGCCCTGGTGCAGTACGTAATGCACGTCTATGTGCTTTGTGTAAATAAAACTCAGCAATGTAAGCTCAATTCTGTCTTTTAAACTCCTGCAGTTTCACTGACTGCAATGCAACTGAAGATAGACTTTGCCTTGCATATTTTATTTTCCTTATAGGAGATGATGCTCCAGTCCCTCCAGCACGTTGGTGGCCCTTTATTGGACTCTCTCCAGTATGGCCATGTCTCTCTTGTACTGGGGAGCCCAGCACTGGGCCCATCACTCCAGGCGTGGCCCCACCAGTGCTGGGTAGAGGGGAAGGATCCCATGGTGGCACACCAGTTGTGAGAGCTGTCCCACCTCATCTCTGCGATCCCAGCGAAGTTGCAGCCCTGCGCCAGCAGAGACTTCCAGCTCCTCGTGTCCGTTCCCCACGCTGCGCAGGTTAGTGTCAGGGCATTTCGGAGAGGCACCCAGCACGCCCGCTCCGCAGCAAGGCCAAGGGACCTCTCCCTAGGGCTGTCCCACCCACGCTTCCTCACGCACGTGCCTGAGGGGAAAGGTGGTTCCATTTCATGGCCTTGTTGAGTGCCATGGCCCCTCTGCTCTGCTGTTGTCATTTCGGTGAGAGTTACAGGAGTAAACTGTTTTCTTGCTATCACTTGCTCTCCTCCCTTCACCCATTGTAAGTATTTGTGTCTGAGTGGGGAAAAATCCAGAAGAAAACAAATGCAAGATCTCGCCAAATACTTACAGGAAGGCTTCACTGCAGAAAGTCCAGCGCTCAATCATTTATTGAGGGATTTGTTTCCTAGTGTGTTCACGAGGTTATACAAGTACAGCTCGTCACCCCAAATTAAGAGCTGCTCGTCATTGCTGAACTGTTTCGCAAGTGACAGTCGATGCAGCCTTTGTGCCACAGTGGAACATGACATTTTCCTTTCCTGATCAAACTCTGTTCAGGAAGGCGTTGAATTCGCACGGCAGGAATGCTCCACGTTCCCGTTCGATGAGTTATTGATGGGGAGTCCTTACAACAGCCCCATCCACCACCGGCATCCACGCCCAAGGGAGATGCTGCACAGACAGGGAAGGTGAGCAGCAGTTGACCAGAACTGCAGCGTTCTAGAGGGGAGATCTGGTTACAGGAAAAAGCCCAAAGTTGGTAAACTTAGCAGAAAGCTAACGAAGAACCTCAATTATTAAAAAAATTTTGGTTTGGTAAACTTAGCAGAAAGCTAGTGAAGAACCTCAATTATTAAAAAAATTTCCCCTCCAGATTCACTTGAGAAGCATGTAAATGATAATAAAAATATCTGGTGGTACTTGATTGATAAATTTCACAATTAGATCCAAGACCCAGTTCAGGACTGAAATGCCCAAAAACCAGGCACTTCAACAAGCAGTTTTCTGAAACCCGGCCTACGAGACCCAGCTGTGTAGGCAGCCAGGCGCATCTCCACACAAAACGCACTGCCCTCGTGTTTCTCCGTCCTCCTTTCTCGTTCCAGGCGAGCTGCTCACCCTCCTGTAGGACTGCCAAGGCACGCTCTGCCACCGCTCACCGTGCCTAAATGCAGGCCTTTCTCATTAAGAGTGCAATGGTAAGCTTGGTGCATACTTTGATAAGGAAATCAAGCTGCTAACTGTAATGCGTAATACTAAGTGTGAAAATTTTCACTCCATTACACTTTGTCCATTTTACACATCTTCTGAAGAAGGAGGACAATTTTGATTGTATGATGAGAGAAGTAATCTGATTTTGAAAACACTGCAAGCCAAGCCAGTCTTAGATTCTCTCCAAACAACATGGCAAAAATTCCAAGTGTAACTTTGCCCCCACATTGTAATTAAAGCTCAGCAAGTGCACGAACATCTTGTGTTTCTAAATATACACAGAACATTTTAACAGGCAGCAACAAAACTATGCCTTTTCTCAGACTTGCAAATGTGTCTGAGGACCCTTCATCTTAGCCACAACCCATGTATTCATATGCAGATAACATGGCTTAAAAATGCTAGGAAATTCAAATGGTCTTATTTGAAAACACATTCTACACAAATCAACGAGTGCGTAGGTGGTCACTTTGGGATGCCAACCCCCCAAACCGCGATGCACATCTGTCTCCATCTCCACCTTGTGCCACGCTGTCGGCAGAGGCCTGAGGGATGAGCACCCCTCTGCTCCGCACATCAAACTCCTGCGCTGCATCTCGGGCACCTTCTCCTCCTGTCCGCTCACAGAAAGCCCAAGGACATGAATGTCTCGGTTTGAGTTTGCTCTGGGACTGGCACACACAAGTTTCAACGTATGATGCTTAACGCGTGGGCATCTGACCTCGTAGTTACACAGTGAGGCAGGACCTTCCTTAACAGAAATTACATTTATTTATATTTGTGGGTGCATCCATATCATTATTTTGTGTTTTAGACTTATTTTCCCTCTAAATCACCTAAATCAATCTTAATTTGTAGAAAGCCACTTATAATACAGGGTGCTCACCATATGTTGTTTTCATATTAATGCACAGAACGAGTGAAAACTCATCAGAAGTATTGCAAGAGGGAACTCGGAGATCTGTTTTCCTATTCAAAATCAAAACCAACCACAACACATTATTGAAAGATGTACCAACTCTCTGAAAGCCTTTCCTGACTGAACTTCTACCGTCTCCTCAATAATTTATTGCACTGTTTTGACGGTGGTTACAAAAGAAGTTTTTCTTCCTGTTCTTGACTTGCTTCGTATTCCCACTGACAGTAACTCTGAAGAGCGGATCCCAGCTCTGCTGACACCAGCTGGAGCTCTGCTCCTGCCCATGGTAAGGTCTGGCCCCTTCCAACAAG